>NC_062564.1:49538672-49840636 GCF_022837055.1 Prionailurus viverrinus | reverse complement strand
TCAGTCAGTTAAGCGACCGCCTGGATTTTCAGCTCAGGTCACATCTCGCGGTTCATGAGTTCGAGCCCCACATCGGGCTCTGTGCTGACAGTGCAGAGTCCGCTTGAGAGTCTCTCTCTGCTCCTCCCCAGCTTGCGCACTCTCTCTCTCTCTCTAAATAAAGAAACTTAAACTTTTTAGAAGAAAAAAATCACAGTGAAAACAATTTTAAGTTAAGACTTTATAGAATTTAAGAGAAAAAATTAGCTTTCTGATAAAAGATTTAAGACTGATATGCAAAATACTAGCCAAAGAACTGAAAACTCAAGCTGTCATTCTGGGTAGTGGTTACCCAGTGGAGATCATACAATAGGCAGAAAGCTGAGGTTTAGTAGAGGACCTGAAACTCTTGGCAGAGGGTTGATGTCCCTCACCATGCTCCATAAACTATTCATTAGAGAGGAAGCAAGCACCCAGGATTTAGTAAATGAGAGCCTTATTCCAAACTTCACTCTCCTTAAAACAGCAACAACAACAACAACAAAAAAACTCCCAAGAAATCCCATTAGTTGTGTACTGAATCACGTTGCCTTACGACTTGCATCCTGTAAGTGCCATTAGGTGATGTCCTGGCTTGCTGCAGTGTCCTTGGGTGGTAGGAGAGAGCAGCCATCGTGCATGAATACATGCACACACACGTACGTGTGCTGAGACAGGTGGTTGTCCAGCACCAGTCACATGTCAAATAGCAATTTGCAACTCAGAACCACAGAAAGGGTTTGTTTTCCTATTCTGTCTGTTCCAGTTATTTAACTGATGGCAGATGTCCTCATTAAGGGCTATTAGCACATCAGAATATGTTTGCTGAGCCTGGAAAAGAGTTAACCCCTTTTGGACACTGACCAATATATGAGGGCAGCCAACCCCACCCATTAGTGACAACAGCAGGGTGAGAAGCACAAGGTGACTCAGGATCCTCTTAAAACTGTCCATAACTGGAAAGGCTGTTTTTTAGAGTGAGTCTATGCTTCAAAGAATTCTATAGATAACTTCATAAAGTGGGATTTGGCTACTTGTTGAAACACTTTTAGCGTTAACCTGAAATAGATGTTTCTTGATCTCTTTTTGTTGCACTAGACCCATATAGTAAATTAAGGCATGGCTCTTTATGTGGACCACCGATAGCTCCCAAGAGAAAATCCATATGGGGAATGACTAGAAGTAGAGATGAGGGAAGAGGGGTTTGAAGGAGGCTATAGTTAGACTGAGAGAAGCATGCTAAGGAGGGACGGTAGGATCCTCACTCAAGGTGCAAAGTAGTAGGTGATCCTAGAAAGTCACTCTAGGTCCAGAGTTAACCTGGCTCCTTTACCCACTTGCATCATAGACCCCTGTAGGTACTGCAGTTCATTTCTGAATCCCTGAAGGACTCTGTTGATGATGTTGTCCATAAAGCCATGTCCATAAAGTAACGAGTTTACTAATGAGCACAAGAGACATATTGATCGCCCCTGGTGATGCTGCCTGCTCTACATTTAGTCTGACTTGTATTCTTCACTTCCATGCTATCAATCCCCAGTATAAACTTAGCGAAAATTTTCCTTAACTTTTGGGATTGTCCCATTATCTCTTTGTGCCCTCTCAGAGGGCAATCAATAAGTGTGTAAAGGTCTTCCTGAACCACTGAATGATTAACAGTGACTTGGACTGTTTGACAAGGTCATGCTAAAGCACTGACCTTTATTTTGTAGGTAGGAGGCCAAGTGGAGAAGAGATTTTCAAGGAAAGAAAATGCACAAAGAAATGGAGAGACTTGTAGGGAGCTATTTTTTTCTATCAAGGTTCATTGACATAGGAAAAAAATACCATGTAGATGAAAAGTGGCTTAATTGACTGTTTTATTTTGAGAGACCCCACACCTACTAGAAATCTCCCTTCCCCTGCCCAGGAGCACTGGCTCCTATTTGTGTAGCCTCAGCAAGCTGACCTCTCTGTGGCTCAGTTTCCTCATCAGAAATAGAAGACTGTTGATCTCAAGTTGTTTCTGAGGATTTAATTAGGTACAATCTGTGAAAGCTAGTGCCTATTAGGTACTTAATCAAGGCAGTTTCCCTTCCTTGTTTCTCTTCTGCTTTTAAAAATTAAGATGTGGGCATACTATAAATAAATCAAATAATAAAATGTATTTCAGTGGATTTGGGCCAGTTAAAGGAGAAAGGCCAGAGAGAATGAAAGCAAATGCTGGGATGAGCATTGGGTGTTGTATGTAAGTGATGAATCACTAAATTCTACTCTTGAAATCATTATTACACTAACTTCAATTTAAATAAAACCGAAAAATTAAAAAAAAATTAAAAGTAACAACAAAAGCAACGAAACAACCACCACAACAAAATGAAAGCAAATGCATGTGGGGACAGGCTGGAAGCGGACAGGTTCACCAACTTGACACAAATCCAGCAGGCTTTGGAGGGCTTGGGAGTCACAAACCAAGTAAAAAGTATCCTTTAAATTAAAAAAGAAAAAGGCTTACAAAAACATCGTCAGAGTCTGTTAGCCAAATATTTCAGGCCCCATCTGAAGACTGGAAGCCCAGGAATTTTGGAAATATTATCCTTTCTTCATTTTCAGTGCTAGAAACCTCAAACTTCCTGCTGTGGAAAAGTGGGGGTGGCCACTGTGTTTTTTGGTCAAGAAAAGGTTGTTTTTTTTCCCTTTTTTTTTTCTTTTTCTTTTTCTTTCTTTTTTTTTTTTTCCCCTGGATGGGTGCTGCCATCTGATGTCTCCAAGTGGTACTGCAGCTTTTCCTCTAGCTCTTAGGAACCCATTGAAATTAAAAAGTCAGAGGTTCTTGTTTCTGGCTGGAGGCTTCAAGGATGAGGGTAGATGACTGAGTTCCTAGAACTGACTTAGCTTGGATATACTTTTTTTTTTTGTAGTGGTAAATAATTTACTTCTTACATTTTTCTTCCTTTTCAGTGTTCTAGTAAAGCTTCCCAATAGTGTTATTCAGTAACACTGTGAAGTCACCAGACAGCTAAACAGGAACTCTATAGGATGCTGTGACTCTGACCTTTTCTTATCTGTTCTTTGCTTTCTAGGGAAATCATGGTAGAGATTCCATGCTATCTGGTTCCATCTGATTCCGATACCATGCTATCTGAAGCTTGGAGTAAAATACTTGTAAAAATGAGCCAGTTACTTTTTCTCGGTGTCTGCACCTTTATCGTTATCTTTTAAACTTATTTTTCCCATTTGTGTTACTGTAGAGATGTTTGCTTAGCATAATTTGCTGGAATATGGTTGGAAAGAGGCCAGGATTAGGAGATGTGGAGATAGCATGGGACCCAAACAAAGCCCCGAGACACTTTGGGACAAAGTAGGAAAAGTTTATGGAACTGTTCAAAATAAGTTTGAATTCATAGCTGTGATGATGGTTTTCTTCTGGTGTGAGTGTGGCCAGGGGAGGGGGAGTGGAAGGGAGGAGAAATGTGGCTGGAATAGTCTCTTGAAATGCCAAACTTAAGAGACTGCAGTAGAGTTAGCCTGGTGGGGAATGAAATATCATTGGTATAGAGGTCTATGAACATCCTTGTATTTTATACTTCCTACAGCACTGGGGAATGTGCTTTGCACATAGCAATTCCTCAACTAATTATTAACTGAATAAATGACTAGGAGGGTACAGAGGACCTGGAACGGCAGAGATTAGGAATGTGCTAGTGAACCCAAAGGAAATGAACCACAGGATAGCCAAAGAACTATGAGTGCTGTGCAGAAGGAGGGCAGCCTGAGTTTGAAAAGGGGTGGGTCTAACTCTTCTCCTGCCAGGAGACCCAGGCCTGAGAGGTAGGTCCCCTGGTAGGCACCTGCCCCTCAAACCCTGTGTAGGAGCAAAGGGTTCAGGTTTGTGGTGGTGAAGGGACTGCAAAGGCCTGTCCTGTTGTTAGGTGACCAGTGGAAGTCAGTTATCAGGAGTTGGTGAGAAGGGCACCTAAGTAGGCTGGGGGAACCAAGAAGGAAGCTTCTGACAGTGCTACTTTGTATTTCTGTCATACTTCACAGGTTGTGAAGAGCTTCTACAGAATGTTCTCATTTGCTCCCCCAACATATTGGCGAAGGGAGTATTAGTGTTGTGATTTACAGATGAGGAAATAGGCTGTGAGTAGGCACTGACCATGTGGTCTGAGGGCAGATCTGTGTTTTCCCTGCATCTCACTTAGTGGGAAGGAAGGCTGCAGGGCAGGGGAGGGGTTTCCCAAGGGTAAGCTCGTTGACTGATTCAGATCACTGAGGGATCTGGAAGATGAAGTTCTTGTTTTCTGGAATGGTGTAGGTGCATGAAAGTCAGGGAGGGGCCCAGAGAACTCCTGAGGGTCCCACCCAGCCCTGGAGTTCACCGAGGGCCACAGTGATTAGAACCCCTCCTCTCTCACAGGAGGATTTTGACTAGTGAAACATCAGACCAAGGTTTCTAGCTTCAGTCTCCTCCCTAGCTTTTCCCTCTCTAGAATGTGGAAGACAGTGCTACCCAGTTCCCTGCTTTCTGCAGTATGATAAATGGGGGTACATGGATGCCTCAGAGTATGCTGAAAGGACACTTCCCATTTTTCACAGTGGCTCCTGTTTATCGTGGGATGAACAGGCTGACCACTTTTACTGCTGTGAAGTCAAGCTCTCAGCATTAGTTTCTCAAGTGTAAAGTAAGGAAAGGAGAGTTAGCTTCTCATTTCTGTGGCTCTTTGCAACTTTGAAGCCAACTAAGCTTGAGAATCTACGAGTCTCTGACAAATGTCCTCATGCTCTGACTTAGCAATGTCCTACATAAGGACCTGACCTAAGGAAGCGTCCTTGGTATGTGTGTGCTGAGGTTGAGCTTGGAGGACGCTCCTTGCAGGCAGAGCAGATTAAACAGCACAACGCAGGATACAGCCCTCAGGTACGATAATAAAGGATGTGTTAAGTTAGCAATGAGGCATCTGCCTAAGAAAATACTTTGTGGCTTCTAAAAGCATTTTTTATAGAATAGCATTTAATGATACAGTAAAACCTACACAAACTATTAAGTGAGAATTCATGATCCCATATTTGTAGAAACAGAAGTATGTAAATATGTATGTAGAAGAAAGCATGGAATGTTACATAGGAAAATTGGGTATCATCTCTGGGAGGCAGCGTTTTGCGTGGTTTGTTTTTCTTTGTGCTTATCAATATTTTCTAAATGTCCTACTAGACTGGCTATTACTTTTGTAAAAAGAAAAATTGTAGAAGTTACTTTAAAATGTTTCATCTACTTTAATGGATACTTCTGGACTCCTGCTGCATGTAGGGCATTGTACTAAAAAGCTTCCTGATTACTCCAGATAGTGGATAAAGGACTCCCTGTCCCCTTTGCCTCCCCAGGAAAGGCAGCAGCATGGCCAGCGTGCTGTCCCGGCGCCTTGGTAAGCGGTCCCTCCTGGGAGCCCGGGTGTTGGGGCCTCCTGGGGCAGCCCCATCCTCGGAGCCTCAGACTGAGCTGCTGGAAGGGGCGGCTACCCAGCCCTTCCTCGCCTCTAAGGACACTTCCTGCCGGGAGCAGCCCAAGGAGATCCTCAAGGCTCCTGGCCCCTCGGGCCTCCAGCAGGTGGCCTTTCAACCTGGGCAGAAGGTAGGTTGATTCACGTGTGGCCAGGTGTCTGATCTCCCCAGGCTTGGGGCTGGCAGGCCAGCAGTGCCCTGAGCGACAGGCCACAAACTCTCTGGGCACCAGTTTGTACACAGACCTTTTACTTGTATCCCTGTGAGCCCTTGGGCAGCAGGCTTCTCTAGAGAACGAGCCATCGTTAGCAGACCCAGGGCTCCTCCATGACAGTGCTGTCTGGTGTCTGTTATTCTGGACTTAGGCCTACTCAAAACCTCAGCTCAAAGCATGGTAAGAGCTCAGTTTCTCGTCTGCCTCTGCCTCAGTTTCCAGCTTGATAAAACAAGAATCTCAGGCTCATGAGAGACAGATAATATTTCATCTTTGAATCACCTTTAGACATTTTCAAGAGGCAAAGGTGTTGTTAAGTCAGGATGACATTTGGATTTCCTTTTCTAGTGTTCCCTCCCCTTGTGGCAGGGCTCAGTCATCACCTGTACCTGATATTATAACCAGGTCCAAATGCATTGCCTTCTCAAAGGCCCATAAATAGAGACTCTACCTTCTATCTCCTTGCTGAGGCTTCTGTTGTCCAGGCCTCTCTTCCCATGATATAAGTTGACTTGCCAACTGCTAGGCACCCCTTGAGAGAAGTCAGCCTACCTCTCCACCCCTACTATCTAGTCCTCAGGTAGACTTAGAATTCTCTGAAGGGAAAAATTCAGAGTGTGATCAATTCAAGGTAATAGTTGGAAATATATATAGGCAGCAGATATAAAGGACTTCAAAGGCAAGACGGAGTAAGACATCAGGAGGTTGGATACAGATTCCAAATTCATTTGGTTAGAGAATTTAATCCATTTACATTTAAAGTAATTATTGATAGGTAAGGACTTCGATTTTGTTAATTGTTTTCTGACTGTTTTGTAGTTCCTTTCTTCCTCTTGCTGCCTTTTTTTTATGAATTGTTGATTTTTTTGTAGTCATATAGTTCGATTCCCTTCTCTTTTATTTTTTGCGTATCTACTAGAGGTTTTTTTCTTTCTGGTTACCATGAAGCTAACAGAAAACATGGTTATCACAGTCTATTTCAAGATGATAACAAGCTAACTGTAATTGTACATGGATTCCATGATCAGAAAATAATTCCAGAAAATGGCATGTTTGCTCTCTCCATCTAGAGAGTTTATACGGATCTGTTTTGGGAAGAACTGATCCACTGTGGCTAATTTGGGTGCCCAGGTGGGAGCAGGTACTTGAGCTGGGAACATGTACTTGAATTAAAAATGAGTCAGAGATAGGGGCACTTGGGTGGCTCAGTTGGTTAAGCATCCAACTTCAGCTCAGGTCATGATATCATGGTTCATGGGTTTGAGTCCCATGTCCGTCTCTGTGCTGACAGCTCAGAGTCTAGAACCTGCTTCAGATTCTGTATCTCCCTCTCTTTCTGCCCCTCCATTACTTGTGCTCTATCTCTCTCTGTCTCAAAAATGAATTTAAAAAGTTAAAAAAATTAAAAAAATGAGTCATGGAACTAGTTTGTGGCAGGTGGATCCTGGCTCTCACAACTGGGGGCATATGGCATAAGAACTACCAAGTACTGACCACTGGTTGCTCTTTTTTTCCCCCCTCAGGTTTATGTGTGGTACGGGGGTCAAGAGTGCACAGGACTAGTGGAGCAACATAGTTGGGCAGAGGACAAGGTGACTGTCTGGCTTTTGGATCAGAAGTTACAAATCTGCTGTAAAGCGGAGGAGGTGTGGCTGGCTGAGCTGCAGGGCCCCATTCCCCAGGCACCAGCCTATAGGCCTGTCTCCAGGAACATTGATGTCCCAAAGAGGTTTGTGTGGGAGCGCTTGGGCTCTGGGCTCTGGAAGTCATGTGGGTGGTGAGGTACGGGGTTGTGGGATGTCTTGTGATGGGAAAGGAATGTGAAAGTCCTAGCTGTCTAGTTGTCAAGATACTGGACAAATGGGATACAGAGAGGGGGCATCCTTTCAAACAAACAAACAAACAAACAAACAAACAAACCCAGAATGGCGTCTTTTCTTCCCTGTAACTCTATTATGAGTGGTATATCTTTGGCATGGCTAAGGGCTATTTTTGCCCCTTCATTCTTAAATTAAAATTAGTAGTTTTTCATGATGAAAGACGGGAAAAATGGCTTAGATCAGGAGTCAGCCAACTTGTTCTGAGTGGGCCAGATAGTGAATCATGTAGTGTGTGGCCCAACCAGTCTTTGTCCCAACTACTTAGCTCTGCTGTGGCAGTGTGAAAACAGCCACAGACAGTATACAAAGGGCATGGCCGTGCTCCAATAAAATGTTACCTATGGACACTCAGATTATAATTTTATCTAATTTTCTTGTGTCACATATCAAGAGAGAATTCTTTTATTTTTAGGACCATATAACAATTGTGCCACTCTTAGCTTATGAGCTGTATAAAAATAAGCAGCAGAGCACGTTTGTCCCACAGCCCATAGATTGCTGACCCCTGGCTTAGATCTTCAAAACCGCTGATGAGTGAAGAATGCCTATTTTGCTCTAGAATTTTATGATACAATTTTCCCCCAAGAATGAATGTAATTCATATATATATATATTCTCATCTCATATATATTCTCATATATATATATATTCTCATCTCCTAATTTCTATATTATATATTCCATTGGTCTTGTAAGACTAAGAAGGAAAATTGGCCAGTGGGGATTGCCGTATGTTCAGGGTGTACAAGTAGTCAAGCCCCATTCCATTATTTCTGTGTCTGTCTGTGAGTACTACCCTTGTTGACAGCATATCCAGTGTCTTCAGACCAGACCAGAGCAATAGTATTTGTTTGTGAATTCAGTAGAACGCTGGCAAAGAAATTGTTTTGTTATTCTATGGAAATAAAAATTCAAAGATCACACACAAAAAGGGGATGCTAATATGTTTACTATATTACTAGTCTTGGTTTAGCTGCCTCAAACATGGTCCCAGATTTCAGTGGATCTGAACTGTAAAGAAAGAATTAATATAGTCCTTTGAAATAGATGAGCCACCTAGAAATTTACTTCAGAATAACTTTTCATACATTGGCCGTAACTTATAGACAGCTCTAAGTTTATTTCCACATAATGTTTGTATGGATTTTTAAAAGTCCATATGGATTTTTTAACATATGGATTTAAAAAAATTACATGTAAAATTTTATAGACCTCTGGTTTCTAAGCATTGAGATTTACCCCAGGAGATTTAGTGTTTCTGGTTTACTTGCTCATTGGCTTGTGTACTACGTTCAGGAGCTATCAGAACACCTCATCATTTTTCTTAAGGGGAAGGGAAAAGAACTGGTTAGTGTAATTGCACCTTTCTTAAATTTCAATAGAAGATGAGGAAAGGAGGGTAATTTTAGTGCCTTCGAATTCCAGCAGGCGTCTTTTATCCCTGTGGTTGATTTTATTGCTTTTGCTCTTCTTCCTTTCCCCCAAGTAAAATTCTCAATTTTAAGCCACAGTTAGAGTTACAAAGTGAATTTCGGGGACAGTGGCGCTGCCTCCAGGTGTCAGCAATGGCATGGGGACCGACCTGCTTGCATTGGAGTTGACTGATACTAGAAATGCAATTCAGATTGGGTATTTTTCATGAAGAATGAGGAGAGAGACTTTCATGCTTTAGTTAGCACGCACACTGGCTGAGTGGAATGGGGGTATAGAAGGGACAGTCCAGAAGTGCAAGCCGATCATGCTACCCGCTGTGTCAGGAAGTAACCTTTGGCATTTACCCACTTCAATCCAGGAAGTCGGATGCAGTGGAAATGGATGAGATGATGGCGGCCATGGTGCTGACGTCCCTGTCCTGCAGTCCAGTCGTGCAGAGCCCTCCTGGGGCTGAGGCCAACTTCTCTGGTGAGGAAGGGGTCCCTGGTGGGTACTGGGTGTGGCACAGGCCCACCACTAACTGCCTCTGCTTAGACCAGCCAATTGCCTGGCAGTAGGATTTCCGGAGTCTCTTCTCACTTGCATCTCAGACTGGCTGAGTGGCATTGAGTTAGATGCTTCCATTCTTTTTCTTCAGTTTCCTCAGCTGGGGAGGAGTTTCCTGGTGCATTGTGAAGATGATTGAGCATGAGGCTGAGCCACACTGGCCACTCGAGTAAGTTCTTCTATGGGAGTAAGTGAGTGAGGCACTTTGGTGGGGGCCTGAACAAGGCCAGTAGAGGAATATTTAGTTCACAGAGAAACTTACTAAATGGTCCCCTAGTGGCCTCAGAAGATTCATGCCCCCATTCCAAGTGCCTAATTCAGCCTTGTAAATTAGTGCGGGCCTACAGGCCAAGGACCTGGAATAAATGAGCTGAAGTCTAACAAATCCAATTGCTTAACACAGAGCAATAGTATGACTTCACAGAAAATTCCTGAATTAAAAGAAAATCCTTCTGGTGCGACCCCTAAAATATATATGATCAGTAATATGGGAGGAAGAAGGGTTGCCTTATGTTAGTAGTTTGACCAGACTGATAGTGAACCTGAAGTTGTTTTTGAACTTCATTATAGGGCTGGCCTAACTTACTCCCAGGGAATAACTTTTCTTCATTGGTGACATCTAACTGAATTGTAGGCTACTTAAAAGCTTACAGGAAAATATGAGTTAGCTGTGAACACTTGTCAGGAGGAAAGTGGCCTTTGCAAGTATCCCTCATAAGGAATTTCCCTAGATAGAAGGTAAATTGAAAGGTGTGGTAAAGCAGGCTCACTTCCTTCACCCAGAGCCTGCCAGACGGCACCTATGTGTGAAGCTGAGCATTGCACACCTGCTCTGTTAGTGCCTGGGAGCTGCACAGGCAAAATGGGGAGGAAAGGAAAGGAGCCAACTTTAAGTTTTTTAGGAAATTCCACAAGTTTCGGAGATCCAGGAGGAAGATCAGGAAAGTGTCATAAAGGCAAAGAAAATCATTGACTCCAATTCCCATCAGGTCGTGTGCGTCTTGTGTGTGTATCATACATAAGTACACGTTCACACACACACCCCAGCACCAACATTAGACACATCTAACTGATAATATGCCGTGATCCTGATATCTTAAGTCCCAGTTTGACAGACATTTTTAATGGTCTATTAAAGATTTTTTTTCCATTACAATATATTTCTGATCTTATGGTTGAAGTCAGTGGAAAAATAAGGTTCCTTGGCAGCTAATTATATTGAAGTATTTTGCCAGGTGAGGTCTATGCCTTGCTGTAATAATCACGGGTACTATTTGCACAGAAACCACGTATTCTCTTTGTTCTCTGTACTGTTGGGATGGCTGTGTGTGTGTGTGTGTGTGTGTGTGTGTGTGTGTGTGTGTGTGTATGTGTGTGGAACAGAGGGACTTCTACACATTTCTGAGAAATTCACTGTAAACTCTCATAGCTGTGCATTTGCAGAGGAGCGCTTTGTTTTCATGGTATAGAAAATCTGTTACCCTTGCCCTAGAAGATCTTATGATCTAAGGTAGAGTCATTTATGTTTATCTTATAACATAGAGATTAATGTATGATACTACATTTTTCTTTTGTTTTTTGTTTTTCTCCTATTGTATGTCAATTTGCCAGTTCCAGTGTTTGAGCCATTTGGGCAGTTCCTGTGTGGAAGCCTGTTGTACTATAGGGTGAACCTGCCATTTGACCTGCCCTTTTTCTCCAGAGGCCTGGTCACACTAGATGCAGCATTCTATTCCCTGGCCTGTCTCTCCCTGATATACATGTGTGGGCCTTGGACCTGTTGGCCCATTGGTGGCTTCTGAGTTCTTCCCTGAAGGGTTATCCTGTTTTAAGCCCTACATGTGCATGTTTTCAAGACATGGGTCGCTTCAAACTGGGTTTTCAAGAAGTCATAGCTTTGAGACTTGACAGTGATACTTAGGGAGGGAAGAGTTCCTCCATCCCATTCTCTTCATTTGGAGGAGAGCCTGCGTTGGAAACACGGAATGCTGGGAATTTCAAATGTCTAGATTAGCCTAGAAGCAGGCTAATTGAGCTTGGGAATCGAGCAAGATGAGAGAAAAGCATTACGGTTTTTATCCTGACCAAGGGATGTAGTAGTTGACCTTAGAATCCAGGGTAGGGCAGCTGTTTGGAATGGCTACCCATGCCAGCAGGTGGGACTTTAGGGGACATGGCCATCATATGACACATGTCACAGTTCCCCGCTACCCCCTTCTCTTGCTATTTCTGTGTCTCAAAATTTCACATTCTCCTGTACTATAAATTAATCTGGATTTATGGCCTAGTCATGGAGAGTCTAGGTTGGATCTAAAGCAGCAACAGGCAGTTGTTTGTTTGTTTGTTTTAAATGTTTATTTATTTTTGGGGCAGAGAGAGAGGGGGACAGAGGATCCCAAGTGGGCTCTGCTCTGACAGCAGCGACCCCCATGCAGGGCTTGAACTCATGAGATCATGACCTGAGCCGAAGTCTTGTGCTTAACCAACTGAACCACTCAGGCGCCCAAGACAGGCAGTTTATAAACTGAAAATTGCACCTGTCTCCCTGTGGTCTTCTTCCTGTCTAGACACACCACTGGGAGCAGGGGAGTGGGTTCGGGGCTGTGTTGGATGGAAGGGCCTCCCCGTCAACTCATGATTAGTTTGAACTGGCTTTGCCACTCCATGGTGGGGCAGGGGGAACCCTAAAACCTCTCATTTCTGAGCTCTGGTAAAAGGATCCCTGCTCTACACTACTGGCCATTTCTTACCACAGCCACGTGGGTAATCATTAACCGACAGACACACACTGCAACTTTGTTTTATGTATTATTAATAGAAAGATAACGAACTCTCAGGAGTTCGTCTTTCCTTCTCCAGATGTGTTGCTTGTGGATAAAAGCAGGAGTCACCCAGGCTGTAGCTAGTCTAGTAAATGTCACACCTCTTGTAGCCATAAGAGCTGGTGCAACTGTTTTTTCATGTGCAGGTTTTGAGGGCCTTCCTGTGTTTAAATTCTTGAAAGGCATTTTTCAAGAAAGCCTGGCCCAGAAGCCCTTAAGTTGGCCTTGCCATCTGACTCTGCTGCTGGAGGAAGGATCCCACATGAGATCCAGCAGGCTTGTGGTGCAAGTTCTCATCAACCCTTTCAGGCCTAGATGCAGGAGGAGGGGCTCTCCCTCCCCACACCCCAGTCTTCTCCCTGTTTTCTTTTTAACATATAAAGTGAGAAATACATTTTAATTAGGTTATCTTTCTATTAACAACACATAAAACGAAGTTACAGTGTGTGTATGGCGGTTAATGATTACCCACGTGGCTGTGGTAGGAAATGGCCAGTAGTGCAGAGCAGGGATCCTTTACTGGAGCTTAGAAATGAAAGGTTTTAGGGTCCCCCCACCGCCCATGGAGCGGCAAAGCCAGTCAGAGCCAGAGCCAGGAATTGGATTCAGGAACCCAGACTGCAAACTAGAATTTCATGGTCTCTGACTGGGGCTGTTGGTCTGGATCTGGTGTAGACAGAGGTGTGCCAGAGGTGTCCCCTGCCTGGGGATAGTGTGTGAGCGCCCTCTGTCTTCTCTCTGGTCAGTTTCCCGCGCGGCCTGTGATCCTTGGAAGGAAAGCGGTGATGTGTCGGACAGTGGCAGCAGCACCACCAGCGGGCACTGGAGCGCAAGCAGTGGCATTTCTACGCCCTCACCTCCCCACCCCCAGGCCAGCCCCAAGTATTTGGGGGATGCCTTTGGTTCTCCCCAAACTGATAACGGATTTGAGACCGATCCGGATGCTTTCCTGTTGGATGAACCAGCTCCACGCAAAAGAAAGGTATGTGATGTGGTGTGGGGCTGACGTCAGCTTGGGGCTGGCTTTGGAGGGTATGGGGGGCCCCCCAGGTCCTGGGTGTTCTCAGGCTCCATCCCATTTCAGTTTTCCTTTGTTCCTCTGTTCCGTCATGATATCCCCAGGAGCCCACTCCTCCTCTTTTATGCTTGTTCCTTTTCACCTCTGCCCTGAGCCCTGCCCTCATTGCTGCTCTCACATAGGGCCTGTGTGTAAGGGCCTCTGACAGGGTCTTACCCACAGCACGAAGCACTGGTGTTGGCAGTGGGACCGAATCCTGGGACCAGGCTCTCTGCCCCTGCCTGTCAGTTTCTCTGGTCCCAGGGAATCCCTTCCCTAGAGCCTTTTGTTGGCTTGTGTTTAAAGGCAGCTCAAGTCTCCACTGGATGAGGGTGAGGAGCGGGGAGGGGAGGGGCACATCCCGATGCTCCCATCTTCCTTTCTCCTAGAACTCTGTGAAGGTGATGTACAAGTGCCTGTGGCCAAACTGTGGCAAAGTTCTGCGCTCAATTGTGGGCATCAAACGACATGTCAAAGCCCTCCACCTGGGGTAGGTATCAAGTTCGGGGCATCTTTGCCTAGAGACCCACTCGGGTGTTCCTCCAGCCTGCCACCCACAGCCAAGAATGGTTCTGAGAAAACGATTTGCTGAGAATACCACCTGGTGCCTATCCCCGACCCCTGTGTCTGGCAAAATAGCCTGTTGGAAAGAGATCTGTGCTTGGAAGGGAAGACCCTCTTCTCATGGTGAATGATGACGCCATTCATGGGGAAGGAGCGCCGCCCATCCTGTGGACGTGTCTTCCTGCCTCACTGTAGGGGGCAAGATGTTTGAATTCTGGGTAGAAATTGGGTAATTTGACGACACCTCATTGCGGGTTCTGCACCTGCTTCCCCTCAGGGAGCTGGGCTCCATTAGCTCTGACTCCCCGGAGCCAGAGCTGCTCAGGGAGGTGGAAGATGACCCCCCAGCCCTCTCCCTTGTGGAGAGAGCATGACCACAGGTAGGTGGGGACCGGAGGGGACCCGGGGCAGAGCCAGATGACTGTTGCAGGAAGAGAGACACGTTCTATGAGAGGAGGAGCCTGAGGTGCCAGGAAAAACCGTGTTCAAGCACGTAATCCTCTATGACACCTTCTGGCGTCCCAGGACAGGGCCTTCTGGATGTTCTCGCGGGCTCCTTCCCTGACTTATTGGGTGGGCCTGGGCAAGTGCTCTTCCCTCTTCTGCCATGCATTTCCCGAGGCAACTTGTTCCTGACCCTCACTGCATCTCCTTCCCTCACAGAGACACTGTGGACTCCGACCAGTTCAAGCGGGAGGAGGATTTCTACTACACAGAGGTGCAGATGAAGGAGGAAGCTGCCGCTGGTGCCCCCACAGCTGACCCAGCCCCAACCCCCAGTATGACCAGCCCGCCCCTTGCTCTCCTCCCACCACCTCCTCCCAAAACCCAGTCCTCAGGCCCAGAACACCCTGGCCTGGAGTCTTATCTGCCCTCTGGTGCTCTCAGCAAGTCAGCTCCTGGCTCCTTCTGGCACATTCAGGCCGACCATGCATACCAGGTATGAGGCTGGGGCACATTGGGAGCTCAGCCGTGTGGCCGTAAAGGATGTTTGGTGTCTGACATGTCACTGGCCAGCCTGACCGAAGGCTGAGCCCTTTGGCTAAATTGCTGATCTCTAGCTTCTATAAAGAGGGAAAGAAAAATGACTTCACACTCAACAAATGTGGGAATTCCAGAGTTCTGCATCAGTGGCTGTCATGAGTAGTCACTAGAATCTGGCTGAATCCCTGAGTAACCAGGTGGATGGATTTGGACTGGGGAATCGTTACATCACTGGTTATAAAAGTGGATGGAATAGTGCAGTTGGGTTGCCCAGAGTAAATCTGTAACTTCTCTAAAATTGTGTTACATTAACAAACAATCCAGCACCCTTTGTTTTGAATACCTACCGTGTGTCAAACATTGGGCTAAACTTTTTAAATAGAATAAGACATAGTCCCCAACCAACCTTGTGAAATGCATGGTTTAGCTGGAGAGAGAAATGAATATGTAAGTTTAATTGAGTATAATGAGTGGTCAAAGTACCTTACGAGAGGCATGAGAAATTGCTGTGGGCACAGGAAGAATCACGCTGTTATGCCCACGTAGCTGGGAAAGTTGTCATGGAGGGGGTTACATGTAGGATGGTCCACATAGGTACTCTGAACACACAGTTTGCTTTCTGGCATTTTTTCCCTTAAAATCCTTTTATGCCTTCAGCTTGGTTTTATCAGACTCTAGGGTGATTTACACGTTAGTAATTAAAAAGCAGTGCTCTCAGTCAGACAGCCTTCACAAAATGAGCCAGCTCTCCTTCTCATTAGAATGAGTGGCTGCCTGGTTAGTTTATGTTTGGCCAACTTCAGGAGGCCCTTCGGGCAGCTGGATGACCCTGCAAGTTGGGACCTATAGAGGGCGGCTGCATCCAGGCTTCCAGGAGAGTGTTGCTGCTTCCCAGTGGTTGCCTGGGGACATCATATACTTGGTGCAGCAACACCACCTGTGCTCAGAAGGGTTTTGGACTGCTTCGGGGAACTGCCTGTAGCATGTTCTTGGTAGGTGAGCCAGCTGAGAAGCTAATCGACTGTGATGATTCAGTCATGGGGCTGGCCTGAAGACCAGCTCTCAGAGAAGGGATCCAGCAAACAACTGGAGCCAGGGACTAAGGAGGGTATCAGAGTTGGGCTCGCTCTGCCGGGAGCAGAGTATTCGCGTGCACCCCCGTCTTTTCCTCCTGGAGGCCCATGCTCTGTGGTGGAACGTGAAGTTGCAGGGAACATGGGCGGACTTGCTAGCTGCCTGACTGGGCTCCAGGCTGACCTGCTCTCGTCTCTGGCAGGCTCTGCCATCTTTCCAGATTCCTGTGTCGCCACACATCTACACCAGTATTAGCTGGGCTGCTGCCCCCTCCACGGCCTCCTCCCTCTCTCCGGTGAGTGTGCCTATCTCTGAGCCCGTGGGCCCCCCTGGGGGTAAGCCTCCGCATGTTACCAGTGCTGGAGGCCATCTCCCGCACTTGCCTCCAGTGCCCAAACTTCCTGAAGGCCCCCATACACTCTCCCCCTTGCTTGCC
Organism: Prionailurus viverrinus; assembly: GCF_022837055.1. Taxonomy (NCBI): domain Eukaryota; kingdom Metazoa; phylum Chordata; class Mammalia; order Carnivora; family Felidae; genus Prionailurus; species Prionailurus viverrinus. The sequence continues at coordinate 49,824,127 of NC_062564.1, read as the reverse complement.
CTCCCTAGTGTGTCACAGCCCTCCTAGGAGGTGCAAGGAGTGTGTCTGCAGAGGAGAAGCCAGATAAAGCAAATTTACTGCCTAGGAAGTCACCAGGCGGGTCTGCAGTCAGTGCCCTATTGAGCTCTGAGTGTGGGTGGGTGCTCGTTAAGGTTTCAGTGTGGAGAGAGAGGAGGGCAGAGAATATGGAGGAGGTGGGGAGGATGAGGGGAGGAGCATGAAAGAAGATGGGTACTAGTGGGGGCACTGGGAGGACCGTGGCCTTAGGTGGCTTGCCTCTGAGCTAAAATAAATCAGATGTCCTTTTGAACCACCCATAGTGGTCGTGGTCTTAAATATTGCCTACAGGAAGGCATCACACATTGTCAAACCTGGGTGCCTGAAGGTGGCTTTCAGGCAGCACAGTCCCTCCCTCGTCCCACATGTGGTAACTCCATCTAAACCTGCAGGGAGCAGCCCACCAGGAGACCAGGTCAAGAGCCTCCCCTGTTCAGGGCACTCACTCTTTCCAAAATGTGGTTTAAAGGCCTGTCCCTCACTCTGCAGCCTTTCCTCCCTACCTGGCCCCTGCTCACCTGTGCCTGGAATATCTTACCAGGGAAGGCCTCCTGCCCTCCTGCCACAAAGAGGGGCTTGGCGGGTGTGGCTGACTTTCCGGTGGGATGGTTGTCTCTCCTTTTGCTTCTGCCCTCATGCCCTTGGCCTGTGCTTACGGCCTCTCTCTCTCCCCATGGCCAGGTCCGGAGCAGGTCACTAAGCTTCAGCGAGCCCCAGCAGCCTCCACCTGCAATGAAATCCCACCTGATTGTTACTTCTCCACCCCGGGCCCAGAGCAGCGCCAGGTGAGACAGTTTGCTCCGTGGCCTCCCTTCTGGCTTCTGTCCTCACTGTCCCCACTATAAGTGTGGGTTCTGAGTCCACCAACCCTAGTCTCCTGGGTTAGTTCCCCCAGGGTGGCTGGGGGTGAGGAGGTGGGGGTGGATGCAGGGGAGGGTAGATGCAGGGGCGGAGGCCTTTGCTCCTCTGGCCCCTTGGCTCTTGCCCTTCCAGCCTCTGCTGGTTTGCTCAGCCTCTCGCCTGGCCACTGTCCAGGTCTGCAGCCACCACTGCATGTCTGTATCCTCCTTACTCTTTTTTGCCAGGAAAGCCCGTGGGGAGGCTAAGAAGTGCCGCAAAGTGTATGGCATCGAGCACCGGGACCAGTGGTGCACGGCCTGCCGCTGGAAGAAGGCCTGCCAGCGCTTCCTGGACTGAACCCGCCCTGCCACCGGCTCATCCTCCCTGCTCCCTGCCCCCACCGGCAGCCAGACCGCGAAAGACAGACGCGTCCCATGCCCTCTGCAGAAACCTAAACGTTAAAGAGTGGACATTGGGAGTTTGGGTTCTATTGGCTAAGGTTTAATACGTAAAACATTTCCCCCCTCCCTTTTGGGAACATTTGAGTTTTTAAAAGAAGAAAGGAAAATACTCCCCCCGCACCCCTAAAATAGGAGAGAGCCGAAACTGACCAAGGGTATTCTGCAGTGAACCAGAGACCAAAGAATTAATTACCCTCTCTTTCCCACGTCTCTGTCTAGGGGATTAGTTTGCATGTATCAAAAGAAGGAACAGCTCATTCTGTTTTCCTGCTGAGTTGGTGAATTCTTTGCTTTCTCAACTCTTCCAGAAGGGACTGTGAGCAAGATGAATTTACTTTTCTTAAAAAAAAAAAAAAAAAGAAAAAAAAGTTTCTGGCTGATGACTCCGAGAGCAGGACCTGCTGTGGTTGGTGGGGGGGATAGTGGGGGTATCTGTGCACTTTTTAAGGTGCAGCCAGCCCCTCTTCTCCACCCGAATCCAGGAGAAGGGAGAGCCTGTCCTCACCGAGCAGCTTCTATGGAAGTAAAAGGAAAACCCTTTCTTGATGACAACTGTTTGAATCTGGGTTCTCTCTGAAGTTGGGTTGCATCCCAACAAGTATTGTATGGCTTCTTCTTAAAGCCCAGACTAATAGGTTTTTAAAGACTGTCCCCAAATAGCTGAGCCAAAAGGCTATACGAATTCACTTTTTGAAATGTGGCGGTTAAACACTACCTTGATCATTCTTTCCTCTGTTCCTTGAGGAAACATTGGAGGGTTTTAGTGTTCGTGAAAGCCCTCTGCTGTTACCTGAGTGAATAAACTCCCTCTTGATGTTCCTCCCTCCAGTTATGGAGGTGACACCTTTAAAACACTTTGTTTTCTTTTCCCAGTGTATTCAGAAGCCTTTTATCTGATTCAAGTTCCCTTTCATTTGGGTGAGAGACCCCACCCCCACCCCTGTGCAGGTTCCTCTTTGTCTCTGGCTTTACCTGGGATTTTCCCATTCCCTCCGAAGGCTGCAGTTGGGGCTGGCGTGGGGGATGGAGAGAAAAATAAAAAAAGGAGAGAGAAAGGTAAGTGGCAGCTTGCCCCCATATTGGAGCGCGAGTTGGCAGGTTCCCGAGTTTTAGGTTGGGTCAGAGGGCCTGGGAGAATGTGATAGGACAGGACTCTGCCATCAATGCAGGAGGTCTCTGGAATTTTATCAGTGTTGGTCCAGTTCCTGAAATGGGAGGGTCAGTTTGATGTGGTGTGACCTTCTCAGAGGTATCTGCTGAGCACCATTTCTTGCCTGCAGGTGGGAGGGGGAAAGTTAACTCTGAAGGACTCTCTGGAGGAGGGGTTGGGTTAGCAGCTCCTAGTGCTTTAGCCCTTGTTTCTGGAGGCCTGAAGAACTGAGAGCAGCCTGGATTGCATTGCTTGGGAAGTAAATATGCAAAACTATTCTTGTTGATGAGGGAGATGTGGACGGGGAGCTTGGGGCCCTGCTGATCAGTGCTTAACTAGGACCAGACAAGCTGAGACCTCAAGGGAGGTCATGTTTTGTTTTGGGGCTCCCCTTTCTTTTAAGCCTGACTTGTTTGGGAGTTCATCAGGCCGGCATGAGCATGGCCACTCGGTGCCCAGCTGTCTGGGGTCCCAGTACTGCACTTATATCCCTGAGGTCGGGGGCTCAAGAATCCCACCAGACCACCTATCCTGGGGCTGGGCAGCAGCATCTGTCCCCTGGCTGTAACCAGGCCATCCTCTCTTACTCCCAGGTGGAGATACTGGCCTACTGAGGATCCTTTGGCCACTGCATGTGGGACTTGTGCAGGTGCTTGTCAATCTGTGACACACAGAGTATTAGAAAACCCGCCAACCTTAGAAGCATGGTGTTGTGAAGGGTGATAGTGACCCGGGTTTGGTGATGGAGGGAAAGACACTCATTCATAGGTGTCTTTGGTGGAAATGGGGTATATTTTTATAACTTAGTAAAAAAAAATGTGGAATCTGTCCCTAAAGCTAGAAACCAGGCCAGCAAGAGGTGGCCCAGTGTCCTTCTTCTTGTCCCTTCTGCCGCCCTGAGAATTAAAAGCTGATGGCAGGTTGTGGATTGTCCTGACTGCTCACTTCCCTCGTTCATCTTCAGATCTTGGTGAGGGGAGGGAGCTTCTGAGACATGAGGACTCTGCCCAGCAGCGTCCTCCCCTCTCTTAATCAGGCTCTTGTTGAGTCTTGTCTTCAGAAAAGCTGTTTTCATTTTCCCCCTCAGTTTGGACCGTGTCGATATAACTGGACAGCAAGACTTCCTCTAAGTGAGGTAGGCTTCTCATGTCCTTGGTACACAGGGCAGAAAAGGAAGAGGAGAGACAAGAAATGGATGAAACAGTTTAAAAACTGAGGTGGCTTTTTTTTTTTTAATGTTTTATTTTGGTGCAGCTTTCCCCTATCTGTATTTGCTCCTCTCTCCTTTTCCATGGTGATGGCCTCCTCTAGCCTCTGCCCTCTCGCTCCATCTTGTGGCTGTTGTGTTCTTGACATGTGGTCTGTCCTTGGGGTTGCCCCGTTTGTTCTTCTCGGAGGGTGGGGGTGGCTTGTGAACTGATCAGCAATTTTGCCTGTTCTCTACATCTTTGTGTCTCTCCCTGCTTCCCAGCCCACCTGGGCAGCAGAATCTGATAGGTCAGGTGCCACAGGAGTGCATTTGAAACTAACAGGACTGATTTTTGAAAGAAGTGATGTTGGGAAACCCATTTATTCCAGGGATGTTGACCCTATTCAAAGTATTTCTTGGAATTTACCTTTGGAGTCTGTGGTGCCTGCTTGGAATAGCCTTAATGATACTAAATCTGTACCTATGCTCATTCAGTGCGGAGTCTGGTGAATGATGTCTGTGGTCAAGTGAGATCACAGGCGCAAAGCTAATGGATGGACCAGTGAGGAAAATTGCTTGGATATATGTGGTTCTTAAGCTGGCTGTGAAAGCAGGTTTGTAATTTCAGAGAGCGTTTTGAGTGATAGCCACATTGTGATTCTAAGCCTATAGCTTGACTCCTTGGAGGACATTATTAATTTGGATGTGGAAACTCTGATTTGTTTGAAGAAATCTGTCCTGTTACTTTCTGGACCTCCCAGGTTCTGACTTTACCAGGGGCCAAAAAGAAAAAAAAAAAAAATAAGAAAGAAAAAAAAAAGAAAAGAAAAGAAAAAAAAAAAAAAACAAAAACAAAGGAAAAAAGGAGAGAGAGAAGAGGGAGATAAATCCCATCTGTGAATTTGTCTTATTGGCGCCTTTTCCCCCAGCTGTCTTCCAAGTATTATTTTTACTGTTAAAAATTTTTTTAAAAAAATGTGAAATGTAATGTTTTTACAGCAACAATATGAAATATATTTTATAAGGAATAAAATGGTACATTGTCTGATTTAATGTGTGCCTGTCCCTCTACCCCTTCCCCCTACAAAGGATAAGATTACTGTTGTTCTTGGTGTTAAACAAATGGTGGCATGTGGGCAAAGCGTACACATTCATTCATTCATTCATTCATTCATTAGCTTATAATAACGATAGGGACCAGGGTCCAGGCCAAGTGCATACATGAATAACCAAGTGCTGACCTAAATGATCCAATGAGAGAGTTACTACTACTATTCCCATTTTACAGATGAGAAGAGGGAAGCACAGAAGTCAAATAACTTACCCCAGGTCATAAACTGTGAAATATCGGCATTAAGATTGTAATCCAGGTAGGAACCATTTTATATACTGCTTGTATTGACAGTGGGGAGCGTGTTCTTGGCTATATCCCTGAGTTGGTTGAGGAGTTGGCAAATGACTTGGGAAAAAAATAAATCCTTTTCTGCTTATGGGATGGGTTCTGACTTCAGGGAACAATACGGGACACTCCCCGAGTTCTTTGATTCCACGTACTGTGATGGCCCAAATGGCTAATTAAAAGCTGGCCTATGTGGGAAGCAGAGAGCAAACTCCCATCCTTGTGCACTGGGGCTGCTTTAAGCAATTTTAGCTTCCGGGACCATAGGTGTCTCTGGGAGCAGGATCTGGAGACCCCTAAAAGGCCCTGATGGTGAGAGTGGTGTGCCCCTAGACCCAGGGGCTGGATTACATCACTCAAGCCCAGCAGCATGTAAAGCTGGTATGGGGGTGGCCATTTTCCATACCTCGTGGTAGAGCACAGGGCTTCTTTTGCCCCGTTTTCCCTTGTCCCCTGCCTCCCAAGAAAAGTCCCAGTAGAATCTATTGCTCCACTGCCGTTTGCCCAAGCTCCTCTACATCACTTGTGACTCTGGGCTACATATTCTCAATTTGTACTTCCCAGGCTCACCTTTATGGCTGCATGCACAGACTCCCTAACTTTCCAGCTTCTAGTTGGGTTTGACCCACAGGTGACAGACTGGGGTTTGAAGGGCTGGAGGACAGAGAAACTGGGGGATTGCATCACCTAGCCCTTCCTGCAGTGTCTGAATGGCTAAGGTTCCCTACTGAGAGCTCAGCAGGGCTCTCCAGTTCCCCAGCAGAGCTCCTTACCCTCCTGACTGATTTCCCATCACCCAGTATACACTCTAGACATTTGAGTCTCCTCAGTTGCCCTGTCTGGGTGCACCATATGTTTCTTCGCCTGACAGTTACACCTTGACATGTTTCGTGTTAAATTGGAGATAAACATGACATCAGTGAGTTCATCTAGGCTCTGCCCTTTTCCTCATGTCTTAATCCAGTGGTCTCAAAACAGCAAGATCTGCATCACTTGGAACTTGTTAAAAATGCAAATTCCTTCTGAGTCAGAAACTGGGGGTGGATTCTGTGTCTCCACCTGCAACCCGCCCCAACGGTGATGTTGACAGGCACCCGGAGGTTCTGAGCACCCTGCCTCTCCCCTCCCCGCTCATCCATTCATGCACTTGCTAGAGATGCAGTGCAATCGGAGTGTTTATGCTCCGTGTTCTTGCCCGTCGTGCTTTATATAAAGCAGAGCCATGTGCTTTTTGCTTCTCCTTCCCAAGAGAGGCAGCACTGATGGTGTGTTTGGAGTCTGGGCTTCTCAGACTCCTCAGACGTACATACAGCCAACCGACTTATTAACCGTTTGCTGAGTAGTTTAATGGAGAAATATCTGTTTAAAACAATCAGCCAGAAAGAACAGCTCTTTTACAAACAAGTTATGGCAGTGACAAGTCAAAACCCCGGGTTTGATTTCCTGTTCCTTTGACCCACCCCTGGAAGAGGAAAGAGGGAAGTGAGAAGGAAAGATGAGGCTGTCAATATGTTAGCTGGAGGAATTACAAAAATACACTCTGATGTAGCAACAAGATTATCATGAAACATGCCATGGGGGCGGGGTGGGGGAGTGGGGAGGGAAAGACAGACTGGGAGGGTCTCTACCCTGGGGTGGAGACCTGGAGGCAAAGCTTGCCTCAGTGTCTTGGGGAAGAAGGAATCCCGATTCCCAGCCGGCAGGTCTGGGGCTGGAGACATGCTGTTTTGGGGATCACCCGGACACCTGGGGAGACAGAAATGATTAAAATGGCAAACTCAGTAGTTTTCCTGACCTTTCAATCCTATTTGTCCTGGTGACTGAGCAATAGAAGGGAGGCAATAAAAAGCTTATCAATGGAATAAATAGCCACTAAAACAGCAAGTAGGGTTCCCTAACTTCTATACACCTTGAGTCTACCGGTAGGACTCACAGAATAAAGAGGAGGTCTGTGGGCTGGGACTTGAAAGGCATAACATAGGCCCCATGCCCAGAAACAGCTCTCTTGTCCCTAGTATTTGGAATCCATATGTAGTAATTCAATTCATTTCTTGAGGCTAAATAGTGTTCTCATTTATGGCTCTTTAAACCAAGTTTCACTAATTCCTCACCATGAATGAATCTGCTCACTTTCCACTGTCTACAACGGTTAGGGCATGGGGGCATAAGACATAGTAGTGTGGGGACAGGGAAAATGATGGTAAGTAGATACCCTTTTCACAGTTCTGTCTAGGACTGGACCGCCATGTCCCTCTTTCCGAACACATCATTATGCACTCTAAATAGGGCTCTTTATCCCATTTCGGTGTTAGGTGGCCCTACTTCCTCTAACCTTCTAAGTATAGATTAGTATTGGATATCTCAGAAGTCCGGAACAGCCCTGGCAACAGGATCCCCCAAGATGGAGAAATCTCAGGCATGTGTAGGGCTGGCTGGGCTACGTGTAGGTGAGTGAAGACAAGGTTTAAGCTGCCTGTTGTGGACTCATAAGTACGTATCCATATTGGAACTCAGCTACCATGAATGTGTGCAAGAAGGAAATTCAGAGATCGTTACAGTAAGAGGAAGGAGAGCAATCAAGAATACCCAACATGAACTGGTTAACGTTTCCAATGGTTCCATCAAGAACTTCGTATCTTGAGCAAAGCAGCAGACAGAGGCTAGTTGCCAGTTATGTTTCAGTGCCTCTCAGCAGGAAGCTTAATAGAAAATTAGGAAAATCAGTTGCCTGAATAGGGGCTGAAATCATTTCTTTTTGTTCTGTTTTTAAATAAATTGATTCCTGCTAATGTAATTGATTTTAAACTGTCTTTAGGTAAAGAAAACGGTTGTGGTTCAGAATTAGACAAGAGCCTCAGTGTCCCTTAAGAGCCACTTTAAAGAAGAATAAATGTCTGAGATTTGAAAGAATTCAATCCATGCCACTTCTGAAGGATATACTGAGTTAGGTAATGTGCAAATATGGCTTAGGAAGAAATAGGGTGTTGGTTAAGGATCCAAGAGTATGACTTCAAAAATGGCGTGGGTTAATTCAGGGCCTTCGGAAATTAGTCATTCTGCTAAAATATACAGGGCAGGCTTCTCCTCACAACTTAATACATATGTCTGTATTTGGCAATGGGCCTGTTGCAAACCAGATTACCTGCAAGGAGCTATGTGGGCTGCCTCCATGCTGAAGTGTGGGTGCCAAAGATTAACATTTGTATTAATATACTTTGAATGAAGATTATTAACATTTATTTACTTTTGAGAGACAGAGAAGGAATGGGAGAGGGGGAGAGAGAGAGGGAGACACAGAATCTGAAGCAGGCTCCAGGCTCTGAGCTGTCAGTACAGAGTCCAACATGGGGCTCTAACTCAGAAACCGTGAGATCACGACCTGAACTCAAGTTGGACGCTTAACCGACTGAGCCACCCAGGCGCCCCATTTGAATCAAGATTATTAATGATCTGCCTACCTTTGACATATGGGAAGCAAAACAAAACAGCACATATAGACATTTTTTTTTGTTTTATGCTTCTGAGTCAGGGAAGACCCCCCCCCCCCAACTTGGGTAATGTTTGGGGAATGTTTTTGATCAACTGGTTAATTCTTTCCATTAGGGCAAGTTTCTAGACTGTTTGAGAAGAGGTATGAGGCTCTGAAGATAATCAGAATCCCAAATATGAATTAAGGCACATATGCTTGATGGGTGGGATTTTCTTAGATTTTCAGAAAATTTCACTGTGCTAGTTTCCTATGCTATTCAAAGTTATGTACAGGTTGATGGGCTGAGGAAAGTGGAGTTTATAATGACTGGGCAATAAACTAGGGTTTTTGATGTTTATTATCTGATATGTATTTTAGTACCTGTATAAGCATTCCCATGGGAGTAATGGCCAGGACGGAGAGAGGAATAAAAGCAAGCAAGCAAACAAAATAAAACAAAAATGGCCTCTGGGAAGAAAGTGAGGAAAGATGATGATCTCTTAGTCTCTGTTCTAAAACTACTGGGTCAGTTGGGCCAAATCCTCAAAGGCTTGCTCAGTAATGATGCCACTGACATCAACAAATCAGTCCATCTCTGGCAAGGTGGCAGTATGGACAGATGGCAAGTGGAAGAAAGAAAAGCAGAAAGTGTAACTCCTGGTCCTAACAAGAACTCCTTGATGGGGGAGAGTGGGAAAGTGTAGTGCTTTCTGTGGAATCCAGGCACCTTGAGATACAGGGGGTAGAGGACGAGATAGCTAAGCTGTCTCTGAAGGTGAAATAGCAACAGCACAGCCACAGAAATCAGGCAGCGGATAGCTAAAGGTAGGTTTAGCTATTGGTTCTTAGAGATAGTCTCTGAGGAAAGGTGAATTGAATGGTTGTTATGGCAACCGGATAGGAGGATTGGTCCACTTAACTGTCCCCATAGTAACTGAGCTGCTGGAGAGCTATAGAGGAATTAGTTATCTTAACATGCTACTATTATCCCCATGGTAACAAATCTCTAAATGGCAGTGGTCAGCCTTAAGGAGTAATCCCAGGAAAATCTTTGCTCCCTAGAGAAAGGGTGGGTAGGAGGCAGGGAGGTGAATTGACTTCCCCCGCCTCCCAGAGGCTGAACACCTTGAGGTGGTGTAGGGTGTGTATATGTGGCTGGGCGCTAATGTGCTTCCAGGCCCAGGAGGAAGGCTAAGACAGTTGGGTATATAAGGTTTCCTTTGGCCCCCAGCTCATTCGTGCCCAACTCACTCATGGGTTGAAGTGGATGGTGCAGCTGGGAGGGGCTCCCCTTCCGGCTACACATTACCATTCTGATGCAGAGTGCGCCGGCGCTGGCTGGACTGCAAGCTCAGGACCAGGTACTGCCTCATGAACTCACTGAACCGCTTCTGGTTGGCCAACTTCCGGGCCGACTTCCGGGCCCCGGTGAAGCCCCCAAACCTCTTTTGCAGCTGCTTCTGCTCCATTTCTCCAGTCTCATCCATGCCGGGCTCTGTCCCTTTCTGGGCTTGGATTAGGCTCCTGATGCGAGGCATTCGCTTCAGTTGTATCTCGGAGGAGGCGCTTGGCTGGTAAAGGGCAGCTGCCACGTGCTCTGGGTCAGCAGGGCTGAGCTGCCAGGAGCCCCTGGCCATGACCTTGGTGCATGGAGTCCAGAGAGGGCTGCTGAAGACCTTCCCTTCACACTCAAGGATGCACACCTGCAAAGACAGAGGTGGAGAAGGGAGGAGGATCAGGAATGCCTATTATATTAGTCCAAAGAAATAGTCTTTTTCTTGTTTTTAATGTTTATTCATTTTTGAGAGACAGAGAGCATGAGTGGGAGGCAGAGAGAGAGAGAGAGAGAGGAGAGAGGAGAGAGAAAGAGAGAGAGAGAGAGAGAGAGAGAGAGAGAGAGAGAGAGAGGGAATCCTAAGCAGGCTCTAGGTTCTGCACTGTCAGCACAAAGCCCGATGTGGGACTCAAACCCACGAACTGTGAGATCATGACCTGAGCCGAAGTCGGACGCTTAACTGACTGAACCACCCAGGTGTGCCAGTAGTCTTTTTATTGTATACGAAATTTACATCGATACCAATACAAATGCTTCAGAAGCATCTCTTTATTAAGTCACCATTCAGTAGTTACTTAGGTTCACAGAATTTCCAAGTTATAAAGAAACAGAAAATGATCTGGCCAAGCTCTGTCATGTCACAAAGGAAGAAACCTGGGACTCAAAGAGGTGAGATTCATTTGTCCCAGGTGACACAGAAAGTTAATGCAGAATGAGTGCCCCAAACTACACACAGAGCCCTCGTTGAGTTTTTGAAGCCAAACACAACTCATGGCACCCATAAAGAAGAATTTTATTTTGTTCTCTTTTTGGGCTTGAGAGAGGTTGAATTGGCTTAAGAAATTGGGGATGTCAAAGCATGTGCTGAAATCCACAAGGCTATTTTAAGGCCACCATGTTAAGATGAACCCTGGTGTTGTTCATTTTTTATCCCACATACTCTAGTTATACTATCTGTGCATCAGCTCTAGAGAATGAGGGTCAAGACCCTTTGAGATGTAGGTAGGTTGGGCAATTGGGTTCCAGGTGGGGAAGAGGGGCCATCAGATGCAATCCTTTAGACTTGCCAGGCCCCTGGGAACTTCGGGCACTGCTCTGTCTCTCCAGGTGTCTCCCACTTCTACTCTAGACCAACAGCTTGACCGTGCTGTTTCCACGTCCCTCCTAACTGATCCTGGCCTTGGCCTTGCCTCCCACATTCCTGTCTCTGATTGGGTCTTCTGGAAGCACCTACCTCCAATTTTTCTTACTGTTTGCTGTTTTGGCTTCACCTCAAATGCTTCTCTGTGAAAATCCCACTGCAGCTTCTCTTTGGACAGCTACAGGACATCAGAAGACTGGTGTGTGTGCCCAGTACCCCCTATCCGGGGAACAAAACCCTCGCCCCGGTGTTCAGAGAGGCACAGATGCCAATACGAGCAAGGTTTCCAACCTGACCCCTAACCGAGGAGTGAGATGTGCATGCAGCTATGTCACAGACCTTACGGCCATTCCACCAAACCCTAGAAAATGTCTCCTCCAATCCTACTTCTCTCGCAACCCCTTGCCACCCCTGACCCTGACTCTCTTTTGTCCTCACCAGGCTTCTCCAAGATGTGGTCTGCACTCATGCTTCTATCTCAGCATCTTCAATTTTTTTCTCATGTCCTTGAAATCTGCTTCCCACCCTCATCTTCCACTAACTGCCTTCTTCAGGACCACCAGTGAATTCTGGTCACCAGATCCAATTAGCCCTCATTCTCTCTGACTTTGCAGCATTTGGCAATGTGCACCACACCCTCCCCCAAATTCTCTGACATTGCACTCACCTCTCAGACTATGCACCTTCTTCCTGTGTTCTATCTTTAAGATTCTTTCTTCTCATCTCTATAATCTACCTCTTGGTGACTGTTCATTTCTGTGATCATGGTCATTTCATCTAGGGCATCCCAGGTTTATATGTCCAGCATCTGATATCTATCGAACTCCAGACACTTCTCTGATCCCTGTCTGGTATCTCCACCAAAGTGTCTGACTAGCACTTAAAACACAATTTGTAAAGAATGAAGCCTACCTTCCCTCCTGGGGCAGAGACTGCCAATGCGCATTGGATACCTTTACTAACAGGACACTTGTCCTGCCCAAGGCCACATGTATGTTTCTCAGTCTCCTTTGTAGCCAGAGGTGGCCAATGACATATAAATGGCAGTGACCAAGTGAGGCTTCTGAGGAAAGTAGGGGGCTGACTTATCAGAGAAAAGCATCTTTTTTTAATCTTCTTCTTCCCCTTCTTCCAGCCTCCTGCTTAGAATGTGGACATTTTGGCTGGTGCTCCAGTGGCCATCTTGAAGCCATGAGGTGACTCAGGGTATGGAAGCCATGTGAGGGTGGCAGCCATATACAGATAAAGCAGAAAGGGAAGGAGTCTGGGACATGGGTGATGTGGAGGAGCTACACAATACCAACCCTGTATTGCCCACCTCCCAACTTCTGCATAGGGAATCAAATCTCTGTCTTATTTGAGCCACTGTTACTTTAGGTCTCTCTTACTAGCAGGTGGATTTAATAATCCAGTATTACTTTTAATCATCCAATAGACTTTCACTACCCTAAGTCTGCCCTTCTGCTTAGTCTGGGTGTGAATCGAAATAATCTCAACTTTAAAAATATTTTTTAAATGTTTATTTTTGAGAGGGGGGGGAGGGGGAGGGACAGAGAGAGGGAGACACAGAATCTGAAGCAGGCTCCAGGCTCTGAGTTGTGCTCTGTCAGCAGCAGGGCTCAAACTCATGAACTGCAAGATCCTGACCTGAGCTGAAGTTGGACACACAACCACAGCCTCCTAGGCACCCCCAAATCATCTCAACTTTAAAAAAGACAGAATTCAAAAGCCAGTTAAATTCCTGAGGAATAGCACTGGCATTTAAAACTTAACTTTTACAGGGGCGCCTGGGTGGCTCAGTTGGTTGAGTGTCCGACTTTGGCTTAGGTCATGATCTTACCGTACATGAGTTCAAGCCTCATGTCAGGCTCTGTGCTGACAGCTCAGAGCCTGGAGCCTGCTTCAGATTCTGTGTCTCCCTCTCTCTCTGCCCCTCCCCCACTCACACTCTGTGTGTGTCTCTCTCTATCAAAAATAAATAAACATTAAAAAAAAACTTAACTTTTACAAAGCTCAGGTAATTCTGATATCTGCCTGGGTTTGGAAACCACTGACGTAGTCCATGTTTGCATGTTATGATGAGATTCGGTAATGTGTCCAAAACTATACTGTTAGACAACGTATCACCTGAACAAGAAACCAAATGTCTTGAGTTCCAGCCCAGGAGCTCTGTGTGCTTGCAATACAAATTGGTGGAAATTAATGCAAGAGTAAGGATCTTGTGAGACCAAAGGTAACGTTCTAATGGGAAAATTGCTCATTTTCTGTTGGGTCAGAGTAGGGAAAGAGACAGTATCCAGTGGGAGTGCCACTCCTCTTCACTGATAAGGTTTCCAAGGTGCACCCTTTGCCACGCCCTCCCCCACAGCCCCCTGCTAGCCATAGGTGGTGACAGGGGTCCCTGTTGATACACAAGTCGTGGGCTTTCTGAGCATGTCTTTGCCATTTAGATTTTCCTCAGAGATGCTGACAGAACGAATATCATCAGTGCCAACTTTTTCACACCCACAATGTCACTGGGTATGAAAGAATGATAGACAACTTCCATAGGTAGGGATAGCAGAGTTTAAAACAATGGTACCTGCAAACTTGAGTGTTCTTTAAGAATTGCTACTGGTTTGTTAGAATCCAAAATCTTTTTTTTTTTAATGTTTTTATTTATTTTTGAAAGAGAGAGAGACAGAGTGTGAGCAGGGGAGGGGCAGAGAGAGAGAGACACACAGAATCCAAAGCAGGCTCCCGGATCTGAGCTGTCAGCACAGGGTCTGATGTGGTACTTGAACTCGTGAACCGTGAAGTCATGACCTGAGCCCAACTCATGAACTATGAGATCATGACCTGAACTGAAGTCAGACACTTAACCAACTGAGCCATCCAGGTGCCCCTAGAATGTAAATTCTTAAACTACACCCCTGGAGACACTGATTAGTAAGCCAAGGGTGGGGCCCAAGAATCTGTGTGGTTTTTTTTTTTTTAATTTTTTTTTTTTTCCAACGTTTATTTTATTTTTGGGACAGAGAGAGACAGAGCATGAACGGGGGAGGGGCAGAGAGAGAGGGAGACACAGAATCGGAAACAGGCTCCAGGCTCCGAGCCATCAGCCCAGAGCCTGACGCGGGGCTCGAACTCACAGACTGCGAGATCGTGACCTGGCTGAAGTCGGACGCTTAACCGACTGCGCCACCCAGGCGCCCCAAGAATCTGTGTTTTTAACAAACACTCAGGTGATTTGGAGGCTGGACTGTGAGAAATCCTGCTTTGGAACTTGTTCTGAGGAAGGTGTCATCATGGAAGTGGTCAGAGTCTCCTTCAGAGAAAGGGTTATTGGGGTCTGTATTTAGCCTGCTCCTGAAATATTTTGAATAAAACTAGGTAGAACCAATTTGTAGGATGTTCTTTCAGATCAAAATCCTATTGGGTTATTACTGTATAGCAGTGGGTGTCTCTGGGGACAATTTTGTCCCCAGGAGCTATTTGACAATGTCTGGAGACATTTTTGGTTGTCATACGGTGGGTGGGGGTGGGGGAGATGCTACTGCTATCCCATGAGTAGAGGTCAGGGATGCTGGTAGACATCCTACAGGACAGCCCCACATGACAAATAATTCTCCAACTTAAAATGTCCACAGTGGTGAGTCTGAGGAATCCTACCTTCCAGGATAAAAGGGAAAGCATGAATAGTATTGGGAAAGCCAGCAGAAGTGTCAAATTTTGGCACCAACAAGGACTTTGAGCAGACTTGGTCCAATCCTCACAGTATAGGAGCCCCAAATGCTTATTGAACTGTTCTGTGCCTTCAGTTTACAAGAACAGGTGGAGGCTGTTAAACCTAGAGGCTATTAGATCTTCTGTGAGCCCCTGGGTTGCTAAGCCCAGATGGTAATAAGATTGTGTGTCAATCAGAGAAAATGCAATTCTATGATCAAACCAGATGCATAGGTTGTACAGAGACTCAACATACTGTTAGATGCATTAGGTACTAACAAAATCATCTCGACTCTTGATTTAGGAGAAGGTTTGGGGCAAATGTGGAGGATCCAAATTCACAACAGCATTTGTGGCGCCAGATGGGCATATGAGCTTAATGCCTAACACTCTGGTCTAAGGGACCCACCAGCCTCTTTCCAGAGATTGGATAATGGCCTCTTAAGTGAGCTGGACACATTTTCGCAGCCCACACTGATGACATTTCTATATTAAGCCAGAGTGTGGATGAGCATCTGGAAAGTTTCAGACTGGTGCCAAATTGATCTGTAAATCTAGGTTTGTGGGGAAACTGAGCAAAGGGCCATTTGGACATCTGAGATCAAACATTAGGGAAATAGGCACATGAGCCCACTGGAAGGAAACGAGGAAGCTCATTGATATTGTCAAGCGTCTGCCACTAAAGAATCAAATCGCCTCTGACCAAGAGACATTTGGGAGCTATTTGTTTTAGGAGGTTGTTCTAGAATATCTGAGGGCTAACACGAATTGGCAAGCAGATGAATAGTGCAAAAGAAAAACATGCTAGGAACTCTTACTGCAAATTAACTAGGAAGAGTTTTTGTGTAATGAAGATACAAAGCACTACGAGAAGTTAGTTTCTTTTGCTATTAATCAAGTTCCAGGGAGTTTTAGATAAATTTCCCCAGACCTTGAGGGTTACTTTCTCCTTTGTCTCTAAAACAACTCAGCGAATCTTGTTTTTTCTACTTTAGCTGAGGGGGTAAGTGCCATTCATAATTAGGTGGAAGGAGCCCAAGATATTGCAATGGGTTTGAGTGTATGAGTCATTTACTGACCAAAATTATAGTCTAACAAAAAGCCAGCCATACTTGGACCATTGACCTGGAATGAGAAATGCAGAACTTCTTGATAAAACCAAGAACTTAGGGGGTCCTAGGAATCGCTCAGTAATACATAACTTAGTGGAGGGATTGGGAAGGTGACCCTTGCTGAAATATCTAAGTTCCCCCCACCCCCCATAATTCACAGAGTGGAAAAAGGTTGCAAGATTTGGAAATGAGGTGTGGTTGCCAACATTCTAGGCATTTCATCAAACTTTTAAAAATAGGTTAAAAGTGAATACAAACTAGAGGCAAAACAGCCAGGCAGTCAGGTCCTCTGAAGGTCAGCAGGCACTTTGAAGCATTTATCCCTCAACCATGAGGCTGTAACTGGCCATATTTTAACTTGTTTCAAAGAAGTATCTGACAGCGTTTTCAGGACCCCAGAGATTTAAGATGCTATGGAGGAATGAAAACAAATTCTTTAATGGCTTTGAAAGACACCAATGTGAAAACGCGGCAGCGTCTGCAGTGGATGGACCTATTAGGAGACTAAGGGTCTTGCAATTTTACAGTTTCCATGGGACGTATTTATTGAGTACTGCTCTGTGCCATGCTCAGTGCTGCATGCTGGGGATACCCAGGACAATCAGAAGAGGAAGCTCACACATTATGGTGAGAGAGTAGCAGATACGGATAACTGTTAGAAGACAAAGGAGTGAGGGGCTGGCTCTCTTGGGGGCAGGTGGAGAATCAGCACAGTGTTCTCACAGGTGAAATTTAATCTGAGTTTTGAAGTAGGGGTATTGGATTAAGATGAAGGGAGAGGCATGTGCCAGATGGTGGGGCAAGTTCCTAAAGCCTTAGCAAGGCGGGGAAGGGAAAGTGGGATTTCCCAGGAACTATGAAAAGTGATTGAGCCCAGCAGAGAGGAGGTGAGGCGTGTACCTTTGGGAGTCCCCTACAGCCTGGGGAGAACTGAAGGCCTGGGGTCCAGGGATGGCATCTCAGAAGGAGAGAGTATGGGGAGGAAAGAATTCCTGAATCTTGATCACTTAGGTTTAGAGGGTGGGGAGGGGAACAGGAACCCACCAGAAGGTAATAAAAAATGAATCGGAATGGGGAAGAGAACCAGGCGAGTTCACCGGATTGACTGGGAGAGGACAGGGAAGACGAAACCTGCAAATTGGCTCCAGACCTCTGAGAGAGCAGATAAGAAGTGATGCAGCCCAAAGGGGTGAGGGCTGCAAGTGCAGATTACTCTCTGGGTGTACAGATATCTGTTCAAGTCCTAATGCTTTCTTTGATGGGGGAAAACAAAGCATTGCCATGAAAGCTAGAGATTCCAGCATTGTGCATCACTTTCAGTCTTGTCTAGGCTGCAGATGGAGAATTTAGCAGTGTGGAGATGATCAGATTATTGCTTAATCAACTCATCATTGGTTTACCTGTAAACCAAGTTGGCCGCTCTCCTTACTAAGACTAGGGCAAAGTGTTTTTTTAGATGAGCTTTTAAGCCTCTCTGGGCTGCACGGAAAAAGCCTGTGGGCCTTCTGTGTTCCAGCCAAACTCAGCTTTTCTCAGTTCCGTAAATGCCACTTCCCTCTGGCACAGGCATTTGAACGTGTACTCCCCACTCTCTCTATCACCTGGGACCCTCTCTCTGCCTCTTCGCTACCATTCTTTAGGTTTCCTTAGAGACTTCAGTTCCTTCAAGAGTCCCGTCTGTCCTTCTAGTCTGGGTTGGGGTCCACTGTCTGTGCTTCCCCAGCACCCAGTAGTTAAGCCCTCTTGAAGGGATTGTGGGATCTTCTCTCCCATTGGTTGCAGACTCCATCCATCTGCTTCCTGGACCCTTTGGCCTGGCCCTGTGCTCAGCATACAGAAAACCAAAATGGATGAATGAGGACGGGCCAACTTTGGATGGGTCATCTGGGGATGCTCTTCATGATGCTGTAGAAACCCACTGAGCAGGCGAGGGAAGAGCTTGCTGTTTGGGTCTGTAGGGCCTGTGTCTGCTCATCATTAGTGAGCTAGCCCAATGTAAATATGTGTTCTATATTTGTACACTTGCCTTAAGGAGCAGTAGTTACTTTTGGTTGTTTTTAACGGTTGAGGAGTTTGAATTATGACATCTTTTGAAAGAAGTTTGACTACAAAGAAAAAATGATTGAGTTATATTGGATTTAATAGAGGAATAACTCTTTAGGCTGACATGAAAGCAGTTGAGAAAGCAGTTTATTTAAGGAAAAGAAATTTAATGCCAGATTAGAACCTCAAATTAAAAATTTAAAATATAGGGGCTCCTGGGTGGCTCAGTTGGTTAAGTGTTCAACTTCGGCTCCGGTCATGATGTCATGGCTTGTGAGTTTGAACCCTGCATCGGGCTCTGTGCTGACAACTCAATGCCTGGAGCCTGCTTCGGATTCCATGTCTCCCTCTCTCTCTGCCTCTCCCCTGCTTGCACTCTCTCTCTCTCTCTCTCTCTCTCTCACACACACAAATAAATAAAACATTAAAAAAAAAAACTAGAAAAACCAAAAACCAAAACAAAATTTAAAATATAAACAAAATTTAAAATATAAGATAGCATTTGGATATTCACTGTAGAATTATCTATAATATCAAAAATGGAGGGCAATGTACATGTTCAACAGGAGGGGAGTAGTTAAACAAATTATACTGTATTCCTAGAAAGAAAGAACTTAAAATCATGTTTAATAACATGAGGAAATTATCCTGGTATAATGTAGCAAGTGAAAAACTAGGACTCTTTCTCTGACAGGTGGGATTAAAGTAACGTTCTGTTACACTTCTCTGAATTTGCCAAATTCTCTAAAATGAGTATGCATTATTTAATAATGGGAACAAAATGGCAGCACAGGCAGGTCTTTATCTGAAGTGGAAAAGGGGAAAGATGACAGAGTTTGCATTTAGAAGATGCTAAAGTCAGCATCTGTTTCCTATCGACCACGTGGCACCAGGTGAGTCACATGCCCCCTGGGCAAGGCCTTAATTTCTCATTCTGGGTTGGAGGAAGGAGGGAGAGGAAGACTGAGGGCGTTCCATGGCCTACCTCAAGGTTGAAGCTGTCAAGAGCTGGGCGGAGCTTCTCTCTGCAGGTCAGACAGTCCTTCTGGCAGCTGCTGGACACGCTGGAGAAGAGGCTGAGCAGCAGGAGGTCACAAAGCAGGATTTTCATGGTGCAGGAGCAGGAAGCAGGGGGCTAAAATACTAAAAGAAGTGAAGGTGCGCCACAATTAGAACAGCCTTTCTGGGGGGGTCTCACACAGGGGATGCCACCAGAGGGCACGGTGCCAGGCCTAAGATTCGCCTCCCAGGAGGGAGCGGGTTGTCAAGGATACAAGAGGCTTGCTCCTGCCAGCTAGGCCTACCGTTCATGCAGGGGTGAGTGTCTGGGATCCTAGGCGGAGCACCCCTGTGATTCCTGTCACCTAGCTGGCCTCGACGTGCACAAGCACTTCCAGGGGGCTACAGACCTCACTTTGCAACTTACTAACTTGTGGCTGTAAGACAACCTCTCCAAGCTTCAGTTTTCATGTCTGTAAAAGGGGGATAGTGCTACCTGTCTCGTCATAGGGCCATTGCGAAGAGATGAGATCCGTAAGGAGGTTTGGCGAAGTGCCGTGCATGAGTGAGACGTGTGCAGTGAGGTTCATGGATGACTCGTGTCCTTTGTCTCCTCCTCCCCAGCCTTCCCTGCCTCAGCCAGGAAAGCCCCACATCCCAGAATTTGCTCTTCCAGGAAGCTCCCAGATTCCTTGTCTGTTTCCCCTACGAGAGGTGAGCTTGCTTCCTGAGCACAGGGCCAGTATATCCACCCTGCGAGGCCATCCAAAACACAGGACCAGGTATGTGGAGTTATTTATTGAAAAATGAACAAAGACACTAAGATAATAGCTCAAATTATTATTAGTTGGACCAGTAGTGTATAATTTTTATGTAGGATGGCCTGAAAGATGTGCGGTTTTTCCTGTTCCTCTTTTTTTTTTTTTTTTTTTTAAATTTTTTTTTTTTTCAACGTTTATTTATTTTTGGGACAGAGAGAGACAGAGCATGAATGGGGGAGGGGCAGAGAGAGGGAGACACAGAATTGGAAACAGGCTTCAGGCTTCGAGCCATCAGCCCAGAGCCTGATGCGGGGGCTCGAACTCCGGGACCGCGAGATCGTGACCTGGCTGAAGTCGGACGCTTAACCGACTGCGCCACCCAGGCGCCCCATTCCTGTTCCTCTTTAAATTGATCCTGTGAGCAAGCCTCCTGAATCAAAAAGCTATTTCCTTAGACTGCATCATTTTGGGTCCCTGTAGAAACATCTGTATTTGGAAGATTAAATGGAAAGGGAACAAAGGAACTTTCTGGCAATGTTGTGAATGTTCTTGATTGAGGTATAGGTCGCAGGGGGGGTATACATTTGCCAAAACCTGTGTGCATTTCCCTATATGTAAATTTTACCTCAACAGAGTCCAGCGTAGAGAAATAAAAATTATCGCCTTGATTGCTTTTTCATCAGACAAAACTAAGAAAATGTATAAGCCTTGCTACTCAAATGCAGTCTGCAGTCCAGCATCAACATCAGCTGGGGTCTTGCTAGAAATGCAGAATTTCAGGCACGAACCCAGAACCGCTGAATTTGATCTGCCTTTTTAGCAAGATCTTCAGGGGATCCATACACATGCTAAAGTCCGGGAAGCCCTGGGAGAAGATGGATGTGGAATGGAGAGGGTCAATAAGAGAAGGAAGGGGATCCTGCAGTTGAATTCACCCAATGGCCATATTGGGAGACTCCCCCAGCCCTTCTTGTGTGTCATCCAAGCATCTCCTACCAAGAGGATGTCCACTAAAAGATGCTCAATCAGTGTTTTGTTTTTTATTTTGTTAATGTTTCTTTATTTTTGAGAGAGAGAGACAGAGTGTGAGCAAGGGAGGGGCAGGGAGAGAGGGAGACACAGAATCGGAAGCAGGATCCAGGCTCCGAGCTGTCAGCACAGAGCCCGATGCAGGGCTCAAACTCATGAACCGTAAGATCATGACCTAAGCCGCAGTGGGACACTTAACCAACTGAGCCCCCCAGGCGTCCTAGTGTTTGTTAAGTCAAAGAGGTGACATTTGAGATGGGTTTTGAATGAATGACAGTTTTCCAAGAGGACAAAGAAGAGGGCGTCTGAGCGGCCCGAGAAATAGCCTTTGGAGAGGCAGAGTCAGGCTCACAGCCTGTGAGGCAAACAGGCCGATGTACTGGGGCCACCTGCCCACACTCCCTGAGGGAAGCTTCCTGCTAAAAAGAGAGGTTCGGTCCAGATGGAACCAGGTCTTGTTTGTCATCAAAAGGGTTTGGGCTTTATCCTACAGGTGATGGGATGTCCAGGGCTAATGAACAATGAAGACAAACACCTATACAAATAAACATATCATACGCATTTTTCTTCTCTATCCCAAGGGCCAGTGCTGTAATTGAGACTTATTGCCTTGGTTATTGTGATGACCCCTAATTAGTCCACCTAATGATCTGGCCTCCCACCAAGCCATCTCCACATCTGATGCCATCACTTCATACTTAAAATAAATCTGTAACCTCCAATGGGACTTAGTATTCCTCCTGCCTGCTTTTTGTAGCGTTCTCTCCTATCATTCACCCTACTGTCTCTTCTGGTCCTAGCGAATCATGTATAGCTCCCAATTCTATCCTGTCCTTAATGCATTTGTATCTTGGCAAATGATCTTCTTTCTGCACAGACTAGTTGTCTCCACCTCATACTTCTGACACATCTCAAGAGTTATCCCCTCTGGAAAGCCATCTCTAACCCCTGGTCTGAGTTAGATGAATCTCCTCTGCTTCTATGGCATCGTGAAACATATCACAGTGGAAAGGCACAGAGCCTCAGGGGCCTGTCAAACAGGCACAACAGACCTGTGTGATAGAGTTGTGATTTTCTTACCTGCTCATCATTGCAGAGTGACTGGGTTCAGATTCCATACCTGCAACTCAACCTCTCAGTTCCTCATCTGTAAAAACTGGACAATAATAGTACCTATCTCATATGATGATGAATGTGTTGATGTTTGTAAGCAGTTAAAATAGCACCTGGCACATAATCAGAACTATACCCAGGGGCACCTGGGTGGCTCAGTTGGTTAAGTGTCTGACTCTTGATCTCAGCTCAGGTCTTGATCTCATGGTCGTGAGTTCAGGCCCCATGATGGGCTCTGTGCTGGGCATGAAGCCTACTTAAAAAAAAAAAAAAAAAAGAAAGAAAGAAAGAAAGAAAGAAAGAAAGAAAGAAAGAAAAAGAAAGAAAGAGCCCCAGTACGTAGCCTTCACTTTATAACACTATCATTGTCTCTCACATGGCACTTATGACATTATACTGTAAACTTCGACTTAGGTATTTATTTCTCCCACTGGACTGAGACTTCCTAAAGGGTGGAAACCATGTTCTATGGTTCCCTGTATTTCCAGCACCCAGCACAGGGTGAACAGGCACCTAAGAGGTGCTCAGAAAGTCTGATAAATGACAGTGGAGACTTTTAGGAACACTTTTTGTTCTTAGTTACCATAGAATTGAGGAGTGTCTAGGAGCATCGGCCCCACTAATGGCACAGGAGCCACTTCAGGACCCGTGTAACTGACAACATGTCCATTAGCTAATTGTTCAGTTCAAGACCCCCGGGGAGGGGTGGGAACCACGTTGTTTCCAGAGCAAGGCAAGATGCCATCCTAATCTGGAACCCCATGCCTGCTGTGGCAGAAGACTGGTTACAAATGGCTGTGAGGGCATGGTTGGAATAGTGTTGTATGGTAAATTTGCAGGTTAAATAGGTGTTGGTACGCCAGCCACAGAAGCTCATCACACTTACAGACTCTTTTGAGGACTGCTTGCATATGTCTTTTGTTTAACTTGAGACTTGCCTTTACATTCCTTAATCTACTACACTTGAGTCATTCTACTTAAGGGGACATTTGTGTAGAACTTGTCCAGAATGGCATGGCTGTGCCCTCTATGGCCACGTGATGGCAGTGCCTGTACGTCACAGAGGAAAGGGAAGGCTAGGAGAAAAGGGACTGTTTCCTTCCCAATACACAATTGCAATACATAATGTTTGCATAGGCTGAGCTGATAAGTTGTGACAGATGTTAATGAAATGCTCTCCAGCTGAGGTTTTTCATGAACCTCATTAACTGCGGCTACTTGTACATTCAGGAAATGCCTGGTGGATTGATTGATGTTTGTTATCTCAAATTCCGGGTAAATGGGTTTTTAGGGTGAGGTGAAGAAAGAAGATGAGCTCCTGGGACATTTAACGTGTAAAATGTGTTTGAGAGCCTCCCTGCATGTAAAATATGAGCTGTCCTTGGTTTGGCACTTGGCAAACCTTGTCGAATTTACTTGGCATTAGCTTGGCCCTCCGGCTGGTCCCTGATCCGTCGCTCTTCCAGTCTCCAACCACCCTACCCTCTGTGTCCTTCCCACTCCTCATTTTGAAAAAGTGACTCCACCTTTTATGCAAAAACCTTCCACACACAAAGCTATTTATTCCCTCCAATTCAAAGAATCCTTAAAATGGGTCCGACCACATATGCCCATCTCAGGCCTATCCTGGTTGTGATATTTCAGTGACGTCAGTGTAAGTGAAAGCTCACAGTAAATCTAATTAATCCTTACAAAGGGGAACATATTTTGTACCCTTTGGTATACTCCTCACAACACCTAGTACAATTGCATTCTAGGTTAAGTTAGATTTTGAACTGTATTAAAAACTCAGTAGAAGTTTTTCATTTGTCAGAACAACATCTACATGCTTTTTTTTGTAGCTCTGTGTACAAGTTCATGTCAATTACAATGAAGGCAGGTGGGGCTCCTGAGTGGCTCGGTTGGTTGAGCGTCTGACTTTTCGATTTTAGCTCAAGTCATGATTCCAGGGTGATGAGATCAAGCCCCACATCAAGCTCCATGTGAGCATGGAGCCTGCCTGGGATGCTCTCTCACTGCCCCTCCCCCACTCGTGTGTGCATGCTCTCTCTCTCTCTCTCTCTCTCAAATAAAAAAATAAAAAAATAAAAAAAAATAAAATGAGGGTGAGGAATTGGTTAATTCATGGGTTATACTTATATTTCATCTTTACTCTTTGTGCGACTCTGGACAAATTATCTTACCCCCGAGAGTGTTTGTCTTCTCACCTGCATAGTGGGGATCATGACAGGTGGTTGTCATTTATTGCACAGTACTGACAGTCAGTAAGATAAAACTGCCCGGAATATGTTGGAATTTTACCTGTATTTACTTGTATTTCACTTGGTGACCCACGCTCAGGCTAACACGTCCATGTGGTGATACTATAATCTGGACATCTCTTATTGAATAAAGAAATGTTTAATTACCTTTTATTTCAGTAGTGACACCTCCTAAATTTAATTGTGACTCACGGTTTATGAAGACAAAATACCACTGTGTGTTAGCCTTAATCTATTTGCATGTAATCTTCCAAGGGCAATATAATTAGTTGCTTATCTGTTTGGAGGATTACGTATGAAGCGAAAAGTTAATTGAGTTTTGTCTCGTGACCTATGAGAAAGCCTGTAATTTTGGATCTTTTAGTGGAGAAGGGAGGAGGGGCCTCCTGATAGAGGCACATATGTGTAGATGTTGTTCTCATCAACCGTGTGTGAAGATACTGCTCTTCTACAGGTAACGAATGCTTTTCATATTCATATAAAACCCTATCATCTAGGGTTAATAATATACTTCTTTTTGGGGCCCCTGGGTGGCTCAGTCGGTTAAGCAGACTTCGGTTCAGGGCATGATATCACAGTTTGTGAGTTCGAGCCCCGTGATGGGCTCTGTGCTGACAGCTCAGAGCCTGGAGCCTGCTTCGGATTCTGTGTGTGTCTCTCTCTCTGCCCCTCCCCTGCTCGTGCTCTGACTCTCTCTCAAAATAAATAAACATGAAAAGAATTAAAATAATATACCTCTTTTTTTTTTTTTAATTTTTTTTTCAACGTTTATTTATTTTTGGGACAGAGAGAGACAGAGCGTGAACGGGGCAGGGGCAGAGAGAGAGGGAGACACAGAATCGGAAACAGGCTCCAGGCTCCGAGCCATCATCAGCCCAGAGCCTGACGCGGGGCTCGAACTCCCGGACCGCGAGATCGTGACCTGGCTGAAGTCGGACGCTTAACCGACTGCGCCACCCAGGCGCCCCAATATACCTCTTTTTGAGAGGCACATAAGTTCATAGGGGTTAAGCAACTTGCCAAAGATTATCCAGCTTATAAATAGCAGAGCCAGGGCTTAACCTCAGGTGTTTGAACATCAAATTGTGTGTTCTGGGAAACCATAAATTCTATATTCCGATTCTGCTTCAGAAAGTTTGGCAGATTCTGGTGGAATCTCACTGGAATAGTCTCTCTTTGTATTTAACAGTAATCCCATCACTATTATATTCATAATACGATGTGCCAGGTGCTGTCCTAATTGCTTTGTAAGCATCCATCCTATGGGATAAGTGCTATTATCCCCACTTTACAGCTGAGAAAACTGAGACTGGAAGAAGAGAAGTAACTTGGAGCAGCAGAGGTGAGCCTCAAGCCCCTCTGATTTCCAAGCTCATGCTCTCACTAGGCTACTTGTTGATCTCTGCAGCTGTCTGTCTCCATGTAAGTGAATTCATTCTAAGGACCTGAACCCTAGGCTTCCCCTCTCTGATTGTGACATCCTTATTGTTGCCTCCCCTTCGTAGAAGAATTTTTCATTGCCTACAGGCACAGGGTTTATCTTCTACACCCCCCATTTCTTTGACCCATTGCAGACAGGACTCCTACACTGAGATTTTGCTTGTTTACCAGCTATTACTGAGGAAGGCATCTGTAATGTCTTTTCCTCCTCTGACTAATGCACTTACATCCCAAAAGGTCCTTCTTCTGCTCTAAGCTTCCACCTGGAAGGAGGCAGTGAGCATAGAGGAGGTGGAGAGCAAAGCAAGTCTCCCGTCCTACAGAGACCAAGTGTGCCTGGTGCTGGTGAACAATGAATGAGAGCCCTGTGCCTTGAAGCAAGAGGCCTGGGCTCCAACTTCTACTTTGTAGAAGGGATCTTGTTGTAGTGGGATCTTGAGCAAGACCTTTTCTTTCTGTGGGCCTCAGTTTCCCCTTCTCTAGAAAGAGGCAATTGGGTTAGAAGGTTAATGTTTTTTATTTTATAAATACCCAGATATTTGTGCTCTCCTGGTAAGAGGAAGCAAGAAGGAAGGAGGGAACAGGGAGGAAAGATGAGGGTTTCATGAGGCAGTGGCTTCGGGGCAGCACGGGACAGAGGTGGACACAGCTGGGGCTCAGGAGAGGACCGGGGGCAGGGCAACAGACACATTTCCTGTCAAAGCTGCCACAAAGTTAGAAAGGTAACGCTTTTTTTTTTTTTTTTTAAGCAGTCTCCACATCCTGCTTGAAGCCCAATGCAGGGCTCGAACTCACAACCCTGAGATCAAGATCTGAGCAGACATCAAGAGTTGTCCAGCTCAATCGACTGAGCTACCCAGATGCCCTTGGAAAGGTATTGCTCTTAAATTTGATCTCCCGTAACTTTGAATTGCCCACGGTTCCACATACACTGTCAAAATAATGTAAATGGATTTTTAAAAGGCTTTTATGTACTTTTATAACAAAATCACTTAATGGTCTTTCAAAAAGATTCGAAAATACAAATAAGCAAAAGAGCAATGAATCTAGACCTATCATCTTCAAACTTCTTTAACTTTGTACCTCCAGCAATCCGTTTTGAGCACACATTCCCAACTTATAAGTTCTATACATTATAAAACCCAGTACACTGCAAAGTAAGAGCAATAGCATAAAAAATAAGGATTTAATATCCCAAAGCCCAGTGGGTTGCTGGGCATCCATGCTCCTTTTGCAGACCATTGGCCTACACTCGTTAGCATTCAGCTACATGGATGTGGGTTCCAAGGAGGCAGAGGACAGTTTGACAGTCTTCCTCCCGCATTTAGCACTACTCAGCGTCTGTCAGGATCATCACATGTTTCTTGGCTGAATGAATGAAATGATGAATGGGGCGTGCGGGGTTGGGGAAAGAGGAGAGGCTGGCTCTGAGCCTTCGCTGTGTGGTGATTCACTGATATTTTCACCGGGACTTGGACTCCTTGGAAGCAAGCTTTGCACTTCACCTGCCAAGCCAGGCCCTTCAGAGCTGGCAAAACTTGTTTCTGCAATGCTGAGGCAGCAGCCAATATTTGCAAAACCACAGGATCACGGAAAGTCAAGACTGAATGTGATAGTAGCCTATCTAGGGAAATGCCCAGAAAAAATCAGCTTGCCCCCAAATTTGATGCGCCCCAAATCTCACGGTTTGTGGTTAGTGGGAAACCTTCATGTTAGACAGTGGGAGCACCTATAGGCATTTAAATAAAAGTGTTTAGAAAAATCCAGTGTGCTTAATGAATTCTCAGCCATTCAAGCCACTGCAAGATGCTGTCATGATGACTCCATTTTCTGAGAAGGGCCCACCCCCTCCCAAGGATGTAGCTCCAGATGCGGGGTGATGGGTAGATTGCAAGTTTCCATCATGGGCTTTGGGAGCAGTGGGGCTATGGGGTGGGGCTCACTGAACCATGCTGATGAAAACATAGAACACTCACCCTAAACCTCACATCCCTACTGTGTGTAGGGAACGTAGGGTTTATTAGCAAGGAATAAGCACGTAGAGAAGTTTAGCTCACTGCCTGGCACATAGTAGGTTTCAATAAAAATGAATTCTTTTGCCCTCCTTCTGTGCCTTTGTCCTGGCTGCCACCCCCCTCTCCAAAGCCCTTGACCCATCCAAATTTTACCTCCTTGCCTGCCCCTGGAATCTCTGGAGCATGTGTTCCTTCTTCCAAATCCCTCCAGCACTTGCTGTCTGGACCGTGCAATTTAGGACTTAATTACAGCCAGCCTTGCATTGTCTTCTAATTGTTTGTCCCCTTCCCCCCCGCCGCCCCCCCCCCCCCCCTTAGTTGGTAAGCACCCTGGGCCCTGAGGGGGTGGTGTGCAGAAGCCAGGAGGGCTGGGCTCAGTCCTCACAGGGCTCAGTCCAGTTCAGTCCTGAACACATTATTTAGCCTCTCAGCTTCAATTTCTTCAACTGTAACAAGGAGATAATGACACTACCTCACAGGGCTGTTGCTGGGGATAATGGGTGTGAAAGCGTGAAGATGTAAATCATTGTACGCATGGAAAAGGCTGTTATTGTCGCCTCTGTTGAATCCACCGGCCCCCGCCATGCACTTCCCTGCCTGGTGGAGTGTAGATGATAAATACCTGATTGATTGAATACAGAATAGCTTTGTGACAGCTCCTGTCATAGGCTCCAGAGAGCACGGGTTTGAGCCTAATCCTGCAATTACTCCCTTCATTGACAATGCAAAATCTCCTGCATCCTCTAAATCCTGGAGTACCCTCAGCCTTCAGCTGATAAAGCAGGGGCTCGTGCCCCATGGAGAACAGAGCTGCACCCCCAAAACAGCCCCAGGATGGGCCACAGTGCCCTCGAACGGCAGCATGCAGAACGGTGGAAGCTGCCTCTTTTACTAGGGCGGTGGTTGAAGACAGTCTTTCCAGGCACCCTCGCCTGCAGAGGACTCAGCAAGCCCAAAGGAACACTAATCTTTTCTGTTAAAGGTATCACAGCATCAGTGGAAGTATATTGAATATTTCCCTGCCATACTTTATAAATGCGAAAAAGGAGCAACCACCCACAGGCAATGAGAAAGCAGCAATTTCTTTGGGAGGTTTTGATAAGAAGCCAGGCAGTTACTTTCCCCCTTCTATGTTGAAAACTCTGGTTTAGGCTTGCTGGCAAATGCCATGCAAAGCTCATCTTTTGTTAGTCTGCCGAACAATGTTATTGGTTATAATTGGGGCAATTATGGGCTGCTCGAGGAAGCGAAACACAGATGTTTAAGCCCAGGATCAGGGTATTCAAGTCCAAAGCAGCTTGCTTTAAATAGTCCATTTCCCGAATCATCCTGCTTTACTTGAAATTCCCCCAGAACTTGCCCATGTTCAGAGTGAGATGGGGGGAGGGGTACTGAAGGGAGGGGAAGGAGACACACATGGGGCAGGGGGAGAGAGAGAGAGAGAGAGAGAGGCGCACAAAGGAGACAGAAAGGAGGCTGAGAAAGAGCAAGAGTTTGGATGACTTCTGAACGTTATATTCATCAGGACCCTCAGAGACCTTTTAGTGGGAGAGATGGGCAGGAGGAGAAACATGCAAAGAAAGAGAAGAAACCGCCACATAATTCAGGGTCTGGGAGTCCAAGGTCATCCCTGCAGAAATCTACTTGGGATTCACACACAGTGGCCGTGTTCAGCACTGTACTGGTCGAGCACGGCGCCCCGGGTCCCACTTTTCCCCAGATCATTACTAGCAATTTCTATTCAGTGCATAAGGGAGAAGGGTTCCCTCAGGACAGAAAAACTCAAACCCAAATCAAGTTCAGTGGTATGTTGAAAACCAGCCTGAATACACTACGAGGGAAAGGAAAGAAAGGAAGTCAGCCACAGAGAAAAATCACTCACAAGGATGCCCTGAAAGGCAAGTCCCCTGCCCCAGTGCCTGCTCCTCCCCTAATCCCACTCCTGCATCCACCTTTTCTCAGTAGGGGCCGCATCTGGGGAATCAAAACTTTTTCTCATTTCCAAGTTCAGCTCTTTCTTCTTCTGCGTCTCTTCAGGATAAAAACCTCAGCCCTCCCCTCCTACCCCCCATCTGAGCACTGAAACTAAGACGAACGAAGAAATAATTCCCCAGGAGGCCAGCGGCATCCACCCTGGACAAAGAGAGGGTGAGGAGAGAGCCCCGGGCTCCCAGCTGTTTGTCTTGGGGCTGGGGTTCGCATGCAGTTGCCTACCTGAGAGCTGTCAGTAGCCTGGCTCCTTCGGATGTGAGGCTCGGTTCCGCCGTATCAGCCACACCAGCATATATATATCCTCCCCCCACCCGCTCAGCCCTCCCCTTCCCTGCCCACCTCGATGACACATACACACGCTGACCCCCTTAATCAAGCGAATAGCAGAACCTACAATCCTCCCTGGCTGCTCCCCGCCCCCTTGGCTCTGTGATCAGACCTGTGACACCCCAGCCTCCCCCCACCATCCATCCATTCTCAAGCCTGCTTTACCTGGACTCTGTTCAGCCAGGATCCCACAGCTGCCTTCCCTTTGCTTCCAGAGGCACGGCGAGGGCTGATGGGGAGCTCTGGCAAGTCAGTCAGAAAAAAAGACTCCTGGTGACAGTGATGAGGCAGACCCCAATCCTGGAGTCTCCTTGAACAACACTTTTGCACAAGGAGTAAAGAGTAGGAAGCGGGCAGAAGGAGGGGGAATCTCACACGAAGCTCCCACCGGCACAGGGAAGCCCAGAGCTGGGCTAAGCCAAGCCCCCTTTACTGCAAATGCCCCACGGGCGGCAACTATGAGGCCACTCCAGGGAGTGGTTCTACCTGCGATGGGTCAAGTCAGGAGGCATTTTGCAGGTGCCCACAGCATGGCACAATGTAAAATGCCGAGCCTTTCAACTCAGAGTGAAGTGTCTGAGATTCTGGCTTCTGTCAGAGCAAGTTACTTCTCTTTGAGAACCTCAGGTCCTTCTTCTGTAAAATGGGTATGCTACTGCCCAGGGTGATTGTGAGTAGAAAAATGAGATTCTATTTGGAACATAGGAGACCTTTAATAAATGAGTGCTGCACCCCCTTCGTCCTCTTCACGTTAAATAAGACCAACTGAATCTGACAATTCCCTGTCAACAGCTAGTGTCACAACAGAGTACTTTCAGAGCTGCTGCTGTACCTTTGGGCGTTGCCCCCGAGTGCCTTGGAGTCTCAGAAGCTGTTGGAGATGCCCCCGCCTCTCAGTGTGGAGCCTCCTTCCCTTCCCACGGGGAAGGCAGATCATGGTCAGCCCAGGCAGGCCATGTTTAAATCTTCAGCATTCCTGGGGATCCCTCCTTTCTTTGGCCCTAGGTGAATTGCACCATGACTTCCTCCTTGGCTCTCCTGAGAAGATGCAAAAATATTCCAGAATCCCAAGACATGAGGCTATGTCATTCAAGAAGTTCAAGCACCCTCTCATGTGGCAAATCTGGCTCTCTCATGGACCTAAGAACGGTGGGGAAGGATGAAAGAAAGCATCTGCTTTGACTGCTAATGGCATGGTTTTTTTTTAGGGGGTGGGTGATTGAAACGTTCTGGAATTAGATAGTGCTGATGGTTGCACAACATTGTGGATATACTGAAAACCACGGAATTATGTCCTTTAAAACAGTGAATTTCATGTTATGTAAATTACATCTCAATAAAAAAAAATAGAAAGCAAGCAAGGAAGCACCTGCGCCAAGTTAAGATCAACAAGTTCTAAGAAGACAACTTCCCTTCCATCTGTATTCATAGCAAAAGGGTCCAGGAGACCAACATACCCTGATTTTAGATCTCTAGTGCCTGAAACTTACACTTTGTTGTTATTACAGGTCAAAGCCACCACTCTGAACTCTGAACAATTAGCATGATATGTGGTCAGTTTTGCATCCTGATGTATGTTGGAATGTAGACATGGAGTTTGATTTTGCACATAATGGGGCAGATATTCCTGGTTGCCTTCCTGATACTCATTCTTCTGTTCTTTCTTACTAAACAGTAACCTTGATTGTATTCTAGGTGGCAATGAGGTCTGCTACCCAGCCTTCTTCAAAGCTAAAGGTAGCCAATGAGAATCAAGCTGCTAGTCATTGGGTGGGGCTTCCAGGAAATCTCTTTTAATTTTTTTTTTTTTCCCAACGTTTATTTATTTTTTTGGGACAGAGAGAGACAGAGCATGAACGGGGGAGGGGCAGAGAGAGAGGGAGACACAGAATCGGAAACAGGCTCCAGGCTCCGAGCCATCAACCCAGAGCCTGACACGGGGCTCGAACTCACGGACCGCGAGATCGTGACCTGGCTGAAGTCGGACGCTTAACCGACTGCGCCACCCAGGCGCCCCGGAAATCTCTTTTAAAGGGGGCCAATTCAACTAGACAAAACGTCTTCTTTGCTCTCCTTCCTTTCTGCCTGGAACACAAATGTGATGGCTGGAACTCTAGTAGCTATCTTGGGTCATGAGACAACTTTGAGGATGAAAGCCATGAACTAAAGATGGTGATGCATAAAGACAGAAGAATTCTGGGTCCCTGATGACTATGGAGGTGCCATATGCATCCTGGATTTCCAACCTCAACTTTTTTTTTTTTTTCAAGAGAAAAACCTGAGATTTTTATTTTAAGTATCAGTCAGAGTTCAGTTAGCTATTGCTGCATAACAAGCCACACCAAAGTGAGAGGCTTAAACAAATCCTTTATGTGGCTCGTGATACTGCAAACTGGCCATTTTTGGCAGGGTGATTCTTTTGATCTCAGTTTGGCTTCCTCATGAATCTGCAGTCAGTTGTGTGTTGGCTTCAGGAAGTTGGCTGCTGTTAACCGGGGGCACCTTGGTTCTCCTCCATTTGTCTTTTCCTTCATGTGTCTTTCGGATCCCTTCAACAGGCTGGTCTGGCATAGTCTCATAGCAAGGCTGAGGTGCAAGCCCAAGCAAGTATAATCAAGCAAGGAAACCAGCAGATGCACGTAGTATCACTTGAGACCTAAGCTCAGACCTGGCACTCCACTGCTTTTGCTGCATTTACTGGCTCAAGGCAGTGACTCAAGGCCAGTCCAGAGCCAGGTTGGGTGGAAACTACAAAGTCATAGGGCGAAGGGGGTGGCTCTACAGAGGCTATTCACTGGAGCCATTGATAACTCTAATCTACCATGTTTTGTTTAAGCCACTTATTTGGATTTTCTGTCACATACAGTAAGAAAATCATCTTGAATGATATACCTGCCTTTGAGCACCTAGTCATTCCCAGGGTGTTTGGTAGCCAAGTGCTTTTCTTCCCATGCAGTTGAGGGAAAGAAAGCACAACAGTGAGAAGTCACAGCTTCTTTGAACTCTTCTCGCCTCATACCAAATGAAAGAGCTGAGCCAAATGACCCAGAAGTTCTCTTTGGGTTGAATGAAGCTACATATTCTGATAGGGTCGTCTCCTATAATGCACGGAGGGGAAGGGCAGGAATGAATCTAGGACGGGACTTTACAACCATTGTTCTGTGGGGGGTATAAGAACCAAAAGCCAGAGAAGATTGGAAAGGGTGCAAATTGGGTATACTCACAATCACATAAAGGCTTTCTCCTGGGCACTTTGCCCCTGAATCATGGCACCTTCCGGTCCATAGCCTTCCCTTAGGTGTGATAACTGGTCATTGAAGAGCACGCTGTCCTCTGCTTTTCTGACAGTGTACATTTATTAAAATCATTGGTGAGGAAAGGTCACACAGCCTATCTCTAGCGATTATGAGGCAATGGCCGTTCACTTCTGCTTGTACCATCTTGCCATCCTCTTGCAATAGAGACACCCAAGCCAAAGGGGCTGCAAGAATTAGACTCCATTCTGTTCAGATGGGTAAGTTTTGAGGCAGCCGTTGGAAGCTTTTAAAACAGCCACCAGAAAATTTCAGTAAAGAGAGTATAAGGGGAAGAAGGCAGCCATAGCTAGGCTCCCACAGTGAACTCCTGGAACCTCCACCCACCCAGCAATTTTCCCCTCTCAACGTAAAGAGCCTCTCACCATCAGGTTTTTGGCTGCTCAGAGTTTACTGATTAATTACAGCACCTACAGCCAACTGGTCTCCTTAGTAACCACACTAGCAGGGTCCCAGCTGGAAAAGCTGCTTCTTATTTCCAAAGAGGGCGAACCCTCTTCACATTTTAAAACACCTCCAGTTGGAACACAAACAGACTTTTATTATATTTATTTATTTGTTTATTTTTTAGAGAAAAACATCCCTGCTTGTTGCAACAGAGAACTTTATTTTTATTCATTTTTATCTTCACTTATTTTTAAAATATTATTTAAATCCAAGTTAGCAAACATACAGTGCAATATTGGTTTCAGGAATAGAGCCCAGTGATTCATCACTTACCTACAACACCCAGTGCTCATCCCAACAAGTGCCCTCTTAATGCCCATCACCCATTTAACCTCCCCACCCCCCACCCCTCCCCTACATGTAGCAACCCTCAGTTTGTTCTCTGTATTTAAGAGTCTCTTATGGTTTGCCTCCCTGTCTGTTTTTATCTTATCAACAGAGAACTTTAAAGTATTAAGTCTGTTTTCCTTCCCCCCCCCCCTTTTTTTTAAAGTACAGTTGACACTCAGTGTTACATTAGTTTCAGGTGTATAACATAGTGATTCAACATGTCCGTTATGCCGTGCTCATCACAGGTATAGCTACCATCAGTCACCATATAATACTATTATGATACCACTGATTATATTCCCTCTGCTGTACCTTTCATCCCTGTGGCTTATTCATTCCATAACTGGGAGCCTGTATCTCCCACTCCCCTTCACCCATCTTGCCCAACCCTGTACCCTTTTCCTCTCTGGCAACCACCAGTTTGTTCCCTGTATTTATAAGTCTGTTTCTGCTTTTTGTTTGTTAGTTTATTCATTTGTTTTTTATTTTTTTATTACTTTTTTATTTGAGAGAGAGAACCTGCAAGTGGGGGAGAGGGGAAGAGAGAGAAAGAGAGAGAGAGAAGCTTAAGCAGGCTTCATGTTCAGCATGGAGCCTGATGTGGGGCTTGATCTCACAAAACTTGGGATCATAACCTGAGCTGAAATTAAGAGTCGGAAGCTCAACTGACTGAACCACCCAGATGCCCCTTCATTTGTTTTTTTAGATTCCACATATAAGTAAAATCATGTAGTATTTGTCTTTCTCTGGCTTATTTCACTTGGCATAATACCCTCTAGGTCCACCCATGCTGTTGCAAATGGCAAGATCTCATTCTTTTTTTTTTTTTTTTGGCTGAGTAATATTCCAGCATATATAAATCCCACCTCTTCTTTCTCCATTCATCTATCTAACCCAACACTTGTGTTGCTTCCAAATCTTGGTTATGGTAAATAATGCTGCAACAAACATAAGGGTGCATATATATTTTTGAATTAGTGTTTTTGTTTTCTTTGGGTAAATGCCCAGTAGTGGAATTTACTGGATCATAGAGTAGTTCTATTTTTACTTTTTGAGGAAACTCCATACTGTTTTCCACAGTTGTTGCACCAATTCACATTCTCACCAACAGTGCATGTGGGTTTCTTTTTCTTCACATCCTCACCAGCATTTGCTATTTCTTATCTTTTTGATTCTAGCCATCTGGTAAATGTAAGGTGTCATCTCATTGTGGTTTTGATTGGCATCTCCCTGATTATTAGTGATGTTGACCATCTTTTCATGTGTCTGTTGGTCATCTGGATGTCTTCTTTACAAAAGTGTCTATTCAGGTTCTCTGTCCATTTTTATTTGGATTATTTGTTTTTTTGTTGTTGTTGAGTCGTGTAAGTTCTTTACATACTTTGGATATTACCCTCTTTTTTTTTTTTAACATTTTTTATTTATTTTTGGGACAGAGAGAGACAGAGCATGAACAGGGGAGGGGCAGAGAGAGAGGGAGACACAGAATCGGAAACAGGCTCCAGGCTCCGAGCCATCAGCCCAGAGCCTGACGCGGGGCTCGAACTCACGGACCGCGAAATCGTGACCCGGCTGAAGTCGGACGCTCAACCGACTGCGCCACCCAGGCGCCCCTGGATATTACCCTCTTATTGGATATGTCATTTGCAAGTATCTTTTCTCATATATTAGGTTATATTTTCATTTGTTGATAATTTCCTCCATTGCACGTATTCCCAGTAGTTTATTTTTGCTCTTGTTTTTTTCCCCCCTTAGGAGACATATGTAGAAAAATGTTGCTTTGGACAAAATTTTAAAACAAACCCATGTTTCTCTACAACCTTGCTTCCAACAATGAATGGATTTTTGAGCTATTGAGGGAAACTTGAATTTTAGTGATCAGTAAGAGATGGGTTTTAAATGAAGAGCTAGTCAAATATAATTTTAAGGCAAACAACCAGTTTGACCTTTACAAGTGTAAGTTTGACTACTCAGAGTATCTATTCGAGTGCTATGCTAGGCGATGTGAGAACAAGAAGGACCTGGACACAGGTGTCTTTGCCTCAAGAAGCTGGCCTGGCGGACAAGATCTATGATAATGAATGGTGGCTCGGACGTAGTGTCTCAGACAACTTAAGAATTAGAAAGGGGCGCCTGGGTGGCTCAGTCAGTTGAGTATCATTGAGTATCCAACTTCGACTTAGGTCATGATCTCTCTCGCAGCTCGTGAGTTCGAGCCCTGTGTCGGGCTCTGTGCTGACAGCTCAGAGCCTGGAACCTGCTTCAGATTCTGTGTCTCTCAATCTCTCTGCCCCTCCCGTGCTCGTGCTCTGTCTCTTTCTCAAAAATAAATGAACATTAAAAAAAAAAAGAATTAGAAAGCACACAGTAAGGTGCTCATTGTAGATCAGACTAGAGGTTAAAGAGAAGTTCAAGTGAGAAGGGAGAGAGGGCATGATGTCTATCTTCTGTTTTGAGTGAAATGTTGAGATGCAGATGATCGACAGCAGGATCTGAGTGGGAGAAAATTGACAGCAGGGCTTCAATGTGGGTGAGTATGAGGACTGCAGGGACATTAGTCTGCTCTGGCTACCATAGTAAAGTACCACGGACTGGGTCTTCAGCAACAGGCACTTATTTTCTCACAGTTCTGGAGGCTGGAAATCTAAAATCAAGGTGTCGCAGGGTTGGTGTCTCTTGAGGCCTCTCTCCTCGGCTTGCAGGAGAGGCCATTTTCTCCCTATGTCCTCACATGGTCGTCCCTCTGTATGTCTGTGTCCTAATCTCCTCTTTTTATTATATTTTTTATTTAAATGTTTATTTTTTGAGAGAGAGAAAGAGAGAGAGCACAAGCGGGGGAGGAGCAGAGGGAGAGGGAGACACAGAATCTGAAGCAGACTCCAGGCTCTGAGCTGTCAGCAAAAGCCTGATGTGGGGCTTGAACTCACAAACCGTGATACCATGATCTGAGCTGAAGTTGGATGCTTAACCAACTGAGCCACCCGGGCACCCCATAATCTCCTCTTCTTATAAGAACACCAGCCATATTGGATTAGGGCCCACCTAATGGCCTTATTTATCCATAATCGTTTCTGTAGAGGCCTTGTCTCCAAATACAGTCACATTCTGAAGTGTTGGGGGTTAGGACTTCAGCATATGAATTTTTCTTGGTGGGGAGGACCCAGTTCAGCCTATAACAGGAGGGAAATGATACTGTGCCATTAGATAATTGTTCCAGAAAGGGAACTAAAGATCACTATGTGTTAGTGGGTGACTAGTGTGCACAGTGGATTTTTTCTACCCTCTGGCCCACAGGCTTAGGCACTTGTATCCCCAGACACCAAGCTGATAATGTACATCCCGCTTTGACATATCACAGTGTTCCTGGAACATCCATGCATTAAAAAAAATTTTTTTTTTGTAATGTTTATTCATTTTCGAGACAGAGAGAGACAGAGCATGAGCAGGGGAGGGGCAGAGAGAGGGAAACACAGAATCTGAAGCAGGCTTCAGGCTCTGAGCTGTCAGCACAGAGCCTGACGCGGGGGTCGAACTCACAGAGCCCAAGGTCATGACCTGAGTTGAAGTCAGACGCTCAACCGACTGAGCCACCCAGGTGCCCCCCATCCATGCAGTTTTCATGGCTATGTCTTAAGAGTCTCAGCACCACTGGGAGGTGTATCCTGAAACTTGGAATGTGCAGAACAGAGCAACTTCAGACATGCCATGCTCAGAGTAAGAAGGCATCTAGCCACTTTGGGCACTTCAGACCATGGTTGCTGAGAAGTTTGTAGAATGGTGCGGTTTTTCTCTGTGGGGTCAGTATCTGAATGCCAGGGGGTGGCTCCGATATCCTAATATTCCATTACTCCCTATAAATAAGTGCATGTTCCACATTGTAGACACAAACCCCTCTCCAGCTTGTTTCTCTGTCAGATTAGGCATGAGTTTTGTGTGCAAGCTCATTTTCTTCCACAGCTCCACCCCTTGTGGGGACTCTTAGGTCCTGCTCCTGTCCACATCTCCCCTTGAGCTTTGGATGCCATATTTCCAATACCTTCAGGAGGTTCATACCCAGATGTCACATTGATGCCCACAAGGATATTGTCATAGCCCCCTTAACTAACTCCTGCCGAAATCTGCTAGGCCTATTACCACATTCATTCACCCCTACCACTCAATTATCAATAAAACTAAGGATGGCCATCTCTCTATGAACCGGTACTGTTGTTACTGGATTCCGTTATAAAACAAAAGCATCCTTAGCTCATTTCTTACCCCAGGGAATGCCTCTTCCTTTAATTCCTATGCTTGTAATTATTGAAACTATTAGCCTCTTCATCCAACCAATAGCCTTAGCCGTACGACTAATAGCCAACATCACTGCAGGCCCCATCTGATTGGAGGGGCTGCTTTAGCCTTAATAAGTATTAGCACCTCCATCACTCTGATCACCTTCATCATTCTTGTCTTACTAACAGTCCTTGAATTTGCTGTAGCCCTTATTCAAGCTTATGTCTTCACCTTGTTAGTGAGCCTATACTTACACAACAATACTTAATGACCCACCAAACCCATGCATATCACGTAGTTAACCTGAGTCCATGACCACTCACAGGAGCTCTTTCAGCCCTCTAATAACTTCAGGATTAGCAATATGATTTCACTACAACTCGGTAATACTATTAACTCTAGGAATAACAACCAATTTATTAACCATATGCCAATGATGACGAGACATCATCCGAGAAATCATGTTCCAAGGCCACCAAACACCTATCGTTCAAAAGGGCCTACAATATGGGATGATGCTCTTCAGTATTTCAGAAGTGCTTTTCTTCGCAGGTTTCTTGGGAGCCTTCTATCATTCAAGCCTTGCTCTGACTCCAGAATTAGGAAGCTGCTGGCCACCTACAGGTATCACCCCTCTCAACCCCCTAGAATGGGGTCCAACACTTCTGTACTGGACTGACACTGGGAAATGTGGGCAGGAAATTTGTCTTGAGCGGTCTTCCTTCTTGCTCTTTCCACATCCTGTACCCAGGGTGTTATCGAATGTAATCATTTCATCTTTATTGCCATTTGTTAGAGCTCCAGCTCTCCATCTTTCTTCAATCTCTCCTATATACAGCAGCTTGCATAATATTTTCTAAGCAGCATTTTCAGATTTCTTCAATCCCTTGCTCCAAGATTCCAATTTAAAGGCAAAGAGTGATAGGGTTGGAAGATAGTGGAGGTGCACTACAGAGCCCATTGGACTTGAACTCTAAAGACCTGGGTTGGAGTCTCAGCCCTTTTCCTGCCATGTAACTTTGGCCAAGTCACACCTGCTTTTAGGACCTTGTACTCTTATACATTTTTTAAAAAAATTTTTAACATTTATTTAGTTTTGAGAGAGAGAGAGAGAGAGTGCAAGCGGGAGAGGAGCAGTGAGAGGGAGACACAGAATCCAAAGCAGGCTCCAGGCTCTGAGCTGTCAGCACAGAGCCTGATGCAGGGCTCGAACTCATGACCTGTGAGATCATGACCTGAGCCAAAGTTGGACGCTCAACTGACTGAGCCACCCAGGTGCCCCAGACCTACTCTTATTCTTTAAAAAGGGACATAGTAATACCTAACAGTGGTGGTGTAAAATTTATACAGTTAATGTAAATGAAGGGGTTTGAAAACTCTGAGCTACCTCACAGATAGAAAACACAACGATTATCCCTTAAGACCATCTCAAGTAACACTAAT
This sequence comes from Prionailurus viverrinus, assembly GCF_022837055.1. Taxonomy (NCBI): domain Eukaryota; kingdom Metazoa; phylum Chordata; class Mammalia; order Carnivora; family Felidae; genus Prionailurus; species Prionailurus viverrinus. Next base: position 49,784,263 of record NC_062564.1, on the reverse strand, counting down.
GAAAGGGCGGGCCTACGCCAGCTGACTCCATCTTGTTCTGTGTCCTTCACCTTGACCACACCTCCTCCCCTTGAGTAAACCCTCCCTCACCTGCCGGACCCTTTCCCAGGACCCCTCCCCAGCCAATCGGCTGAGGCCATAGCCATTACCTCACCAACTGCCCCCAGGCCCCAATAAAACCTTTGTCCTTTTGAAACTCGCTCTCTTTCCCTGGTATCTCACCGCTGCGTCGGTGCAGGTAGGGGATTGAGCTCGAGCTAGCTCGAATAAAGGCTCTTTGCTTTTGCATCGGACTCGGCTCCCTAGTGGTCTTTGGGGATCACGAATTCTGGGCATAACACTACCTCTTATAACTAATTAAAAATTGGCCTTTTCCTTTCCTGAACTTCCATAGCACTTTTCTGGACAGTGTTTTGTATTCAGATTTGCAGTTTGCATTGGATAGTGTGCCCCTGCTGTTCTCTGTGGGGTGGTTGTGGGGGTTGATATCTTGCCTGGCCAGGAAGACTGTAAACCACCAGAGGGAAGCAATTTATATTCTCTCCTATTTCTCTCCATTGAGCACAGAGCCAAGCACACCAAAGTCAACCAATCCCACATGCATGTGTTGAACAACAACTATTTGTTGATATGCACAAGGAACATATTAATAGGCAAGAGAGTGAATGAAATATAATAAAAATCCCAGCACTCAAAGAGCTCACAGTCTAGCTTGGAAGATAAACTGCAAGAGCTAAAAAGGATGTACAGTTGACCCTTGAACAACGTGGGGGCTGGGGTGCCAACCACCCCCTCCGCCCCCCCCCCCCAACCATGGAAAGGAAAATACATGGAGGGGTGCCTGGGTGGCTCAGGCGGTTGAACATCCACTCGACTTTGGCTCAGGTCATGATCTCGTGATTCATGAGTTCAAGACCTGCGTTGGGCTCTGTGTGGACTGCTCGGAGCCTGGAGCCTGCTTCAGATTCTGTCTGCCCCTCTCCTGCTTGTGCTCTGTCTCTCTCTCAAAAACAAACATTGAAAAAATTTTTTTAAAGAATAAAAGAAAATACATGTGTAATTTTGACCTCCTCAAAACTAATAGCCTATTGTTGACCAGAAGGCTTACTGATAGCATAAACAACACGTATTTTATATGTTACATGTATTACATACAGTATTCTTTTCAGTAAAGTAAGCTATAGAAAAAGGAAATGTTTTTAAGAAAATCATAAAGAAGAGAAAAATATGTTTATGGTACTGTACTGTAGAAAGTCCATGTGTAAGTGGACCCATGTATGAGTGGGCCTGCACAGTTCAAATCTGTATCATTCAAGGGTGAACTGCATAAGGCCGTTACACTGTTAGCACAGGATGGGTGGGCATTTAAGGGTGATGAATTCCCCTCTGGTTGGGATGGTAGGAAAGGCTTGGCCAAAAGGGAAGATTTGAGCTGGGACTTGAAAGATGGGTGGTATCTGGATAAGTAGAGATGGGAGGATTGTAGGAGAGAGTGGACAGGACAGGTGAACTGAAACAGAGGAGCCTTTGCAGAAGAGAGTGGTAGGAGAAGGGGCTGGACATTCGGTCTGCATGAGAAATAGAAGGTCTTGAATGGTGGCCTCAGTAATTGGTACGTTGGCAATCAGAAGAGACTGAAGATTTCTGCACAAGGGGTGAAATGTTCAAGGAGGTCTTTTGGGAGTGTGAAGCTAGGACTGACACTAAGTACTTATTGATTGGAGAAAGCAGGAGAGTATCCACCTGTGTAGGTGTTCATCAGTCTCTGTGGCTGGTTCTGTTTGGATGACTGAAGCCTCAAACTCCCACAAGAAATAGACAAATAGTCAAGCAACTGCACTGAAAGCTTCCTATTTTTTCAGCAAATAATGTCACATGAAAATCTCCTAACCTCTTGACATTTCCAGTTTCTAGACCAACTCCCACCTCTCTTCACCATCACGATCAGAGCCCTAACAGCCAGGGACAGTCTGAACCTGTGCCTAGCAAAGAAGGACCCCTTCTTCCTCCCTCTGTTCAAAAAGTGGCTGGCTTAAATCGTAGAATGACATTTCACGAAATTGTGTTGTTCATGCAAGATGACTATCTTCCTAGAGCCATTTCATGGTTCTGGAAGGGGAAAATATAAAAACAGATTTTTTTTTTTTTGAGAAAGAAAATTATTTCAGTCATTTGCAAAGTAAAATAACGGATCTCCAAGTCCAATTTTTTTCTGCTTCAATTAAAAGATATTTCCTAAGAACCTTGTTGTAACCTTCTCCCTCCTGCATATCCTCTGCCCACCCTGGGTCTCTACTGGCCACACACACACATACAGCTGGTACTTCCGGCTCTGTCTACCATCATTACAATCAAAGAGCTTTTTACCAGCACCCGCATGAGCCGGTGCCATTAGAGTTACTTGCAAAATGTGTCTTGTTGAATCATAAGAGCACAGCGCCTAAAAGAAAAAAAAATCCAAAGCCACTTGGCTGGTTAGGATAATGAAATTGTTTCTCCGAGGGAAAGCTAGGTGATTAACCTCTTGTGTCACGTAATAACAAAACTGAGAGCAGACCGCCAGGAGAGGAACTTTTTCAGCAACGAACTGGTGCTTGCCAAACATTGGCTGTGCCTTTTTTTTGTCCCGTTGCCCACCAATGTGGAAGAGTTATCTAGCCCTAGGCCGCAGGAGTTCAGGCTTCTATCCTAATGACAGATAAGACTAAATGAGAATGGGACTCCCCCCCGAGGTAGCACATCTGTGTTCCAGGCTGCCACGCCGCCTCCGTGGGGCTGCATCCAGGACCTGAACGTTTTATTGAAGCATTAATAGTGAATTTTCTGCTTGGATTCCTTGCTGCTTGGAGACAAAAGGCACCAGAGGGCTCTGAGTCAGGGCTCAGGGGTGGGGTGGAAACATTCTTATTTGCATTCCATGGCTTCGTGTGTGTGCACAGTCTAAACGCACACCGACCATCCCCTCCCCGCCAGCATAACTACATATTCCGGTTAATTCATTCAGCAAACACAGACCGTGGGCCTCCTCGGTGGGCAGGCACTGTGCTAAGAGCTGGGCACACAGATGACAATGAGACAGGATCCCGGCTGCAGCACACCGTAGCCCTTGAAGCTTGAAAAATGCATTTAGGATTAACACAGAGCAGTATATCTGCCAAACATGAATGGATTGCAGGGGATTTTAAATTAATGAACAGAAGATTCGGAAGAAAGCAGTAAAGGAAGGCCAGATGATTACAGCTGGGTAAATGACATGGATATAGATTGGTGGGAAACAGGAAAGAGAGAAATCATTGACATGGTGATTTTTCCTTCTTTTCAGAATTTTGTTTCATGTGTTGCTGTAATATTTATGCGGTAAAATAGGGAGAAAACACTTAAGTTTAGATGAGAAGATATTCAAGATATATCCGGAGTCTTTGCAAGCAACTCAGTATTCTCTCACACTGAAATATTTGCTAAATGAATATTTCATCACACAAATAATTATCTCCACCATTTCCAAAGATGGAAAGACAATTTATGGAATAGGAAATGGTGTTTTCCCCCCAAAATGAAAATAGTTATTTTTCTGACTCTGTAAGCAATGTGTGCTCATTGTAACAAAAAAATAGACTATACCCCCCCAAAAGCATAAAAATGAAAGCATAAAAAATCTGGAAACCCACAGAGATATAGTCAACTGATCTTTGACAAAGAAGCAAAGGCAATACAATGGAACAAAGATAGTCTTTTCAACAAATGGTGCTAGAACAACTTGACATCCACATGTAAAAAAATACATGTAGACATAGACCTTACACCCTTTACAAAAATTAACTCAAAAATCCATCGTAGACCTAAATGTAAAACACAAAACTATAAAACTCCAAGAAATAACATGAGAGAGAACTTAGATGACCTTGAGTATGGAGATGACATCTCAGAAATGCTACCAAAAGAACAGTCCATGAAAGAAAGAATTGATAAGCTGGATTTTATTAGAATTAAAAATTTCAAACCCGTAGAAAAGTTGAAAGAACAGAACAATAAACCTTTCATGAAATTCATCAATTGTTAACATTTTTCCATGTTCATGTGCCTTCTCTCTCTCCATACACACTCACACATTATTTTTTTTGCTGAACTATTTGAAAGTCATGATACTTGAATCCTTCAGCATGATCTCCTAAGGTAGAGATGTCTTTTGAACAACTATACCCTTATTGCACCTAAGAAAATTAACCACCATTCAACAATATCATCTAATGTCCAGTATATAGTGGGCACCTGGGTGGTTCAGTCAGTTAAGCATCTGATTTCGGCTCAGATCATGACCTCGCCGTTCGGGAGTTCGAACCCTGCATCCAGCTCTGTGTTGACAGCTCAGAGTCTGGAGCCTGCTTCAGATTCTGTGTCTCCCTCTTTCTCTGCACCTCCCCCGCTTGTGCTCTGTCTCTCTTTATCTCTCTCTCTCTCTCAAAAATAAATAAACATTAAGAAATTTTTTAAAATTGTTTTTAACATTTATTTATTATTGAGAGAGAGAGAGAGAGAGAGAGAGAGAGAGAGACAGAGCATGAGCAGGGGAAAGGCAGAGAGGGGGAGACACAGAATCCAAAGCAGGCTCCAGGTTCTGAGCTGTCAGCACAGAGCCCAACACCGGGCTCAAACCCAGATCATGACCTGAGCCGAAGTCAGACGCTTAACTGGCTGAGCCACTCAGGTGCCCCTAATAAAATTTTAAGGTCCAGTATATATTTAAAATTTCCCAAGGGTTCCACATTTTCCTTTATAATTTTTTTTATCAAGGATCCAATCAAAATTTTTATATTGCATATCTTTGGTCGTTTAAAAATCTATAACAGTCATCCTGCCTTTCTTTTGTGTTTCTTTCTTTCTTTTTTAAAATTTTTTGAGAGAGTGTGAGTATACACAGTGGGGGAGGGGCAGAGAGGGAGGGAGGGAGAGGACCTTAAGCAGGCTCCATACCAGTGCGGAGCCTGATGCAGGGCTTGATCTCATGACTGTAAGATCATGTGCTGAGCTGAAATCAAGAATCAGACGCTCAACTGACTGAGCCCACAAGGCACCCCTCTTGATATTGACTGTTTTGAAACATTCTGGCCAGTTGTCATATAGAATGTCTTTCCTTCTGGATTTGACTGGTGTTTCTTCATTATTAGGTTAAGATGAAATATATTTTTTGGTGAATCAATTATCTAGGTGATGTTGTGTACTGCTCATTTAATCACATGAGGGGATAACTCCTAGTGATATTAAGTTTGATTACTTGGTTAATATAGTAACTACAAAGTCTTTCCATTGTAATGATACATTTTGACTTTCTAATCAGTAAGAAATCTGTGGGTGATAACTTTGAGATTGTTTCCCTATAAAATTATCTAATATTTTTAATGAACTTTGCCTGAATCAATTAGTATTTTGGAGTTTGCAAAATAATAATTTTCTATCATTCCTTCTTTATTTTTAAGTGGCATTTTTGTAAAGAAGAGTTTTCTCCATCCCCTGCCCCTGCCCCCAACCTCATCTTTAGGGGAGCTATAGAATGTATATCTTAAAAAAAACTCAACCTCAAAGTATTAGAAACACTTACTGTAATTTTTCTTTTTTGATACTCAGATTGCTCCCAAATTTGGCCAGTGAGAGTCCTTCAAGTTGGCTTTTGTGTCCTGAGCCGATGCTATTAATCTTTGAACACTGTGTTTTCTGGCACAATATGTTCCAGAATTATCTTGCAGTTCCTTGCCCCATATCTAGAATCAACAAAAAGAGAGAATGTAAATGGCTTAACATGAATCTGTTACCCCTCACCTTTGACCCCAGTGGCTATGGAGAGGGGTAGGGTAGGGGGTAAGAGCCCCACAGAACAAACCTTCCTACCTGTGTATGAGTGTGTTAGTGTGTGTGTGTGTGTGTGTGTGTGTGTGTGTGTGTCTGGTGGGAATGGGGATGCCTGTGGGTGCTGGAAAAATCTGGAAGGTTTAATATTCCATGACACCAAGACTAGGGCCAGTGACTAAACCAAGATTTTCTCACGTTACCCTTTTGGGACATCTCTATCACATCGTTCCACTTTAAATCTACTTCTGATGTTCATTTGAACCAAGTTTCACCTCTTAGAAAATGCTGGTGGGAACACAGCAGTTTTATTTGGGCTCCTCACCTCTGGAGAGCCACATTCAGAAAGACTCTCAGAAATTCAGCTAATGTTTACTGATCCTTCCACTACATTCCAGGATAGCTGATTTCACAGACATCATCTCATTTAGACCTAAAAACAATCATGCAAACTAGATACTATTGTTCTCATTTTACACACACGGGAAGGAGTGTCAGGTTAAGTAACATGCTTAAGGTCGCATACTAGTAAGTGGCAGGGTCCAGGCTTGAATCCATTCTTCAGACCCCAAATGTGGGTATCTCCTATTCCTTGTAACCTTGTATGTGAAAGCAACCTGGTGCCCTTATACAGTCAATCACCAAGTACGTCCTAAGTACCTATTATGTTTTCACCGCTACATTAGGCATGTGCAAGGATATATCATTTGTTAAGCACTGACTGTGTGCAGTGTTAAATTCATTAATGTAGCAAATGAACAGAAGGTATGATTCCCATTGTTCAGGACTTTATACTTTTGGTTGGGAGTGAGGGGAGACACACACAGAAAGACTCATATAAAGAAATAAGTGCAGGTTAGCTGGACCCAATGTGAAAAAAGTGTCATAAGAATGTCTAACGAATGGATGCTGTAACAACCATGCTATGTTATTTCAACTTGTAAGAGTTTTGTAAAAAAAAAAAAAAAATTTGACCTGGGAGCCAAAAGACTTTAATAATAATTAGATACTCCACCCTCTTTTTAACTGAAGTGTAATTAACATACAGTGTAATACTAGTTTCAGGAGTACAACATATTCATTCAACAATTCTGTGCAACACTCAGCGCTCACCAAGATAAGCAAAGTCACCGTGCAGCGTTGTTACAGGGTTATTGACTGTATTTGCTATGTTGTACCGTTCATCTCTGTGACTCATTTAGTTTGTAACTGGAAGTTTGTACCTCTTCATCCAGAATCGAATTTTCTTTTTAAGGCATCCGGTCTGTGGTATTTTGTTATGGCAGCCCGCGCAAGCCAATGCACACCCATTCAAGGAAGGCAATAGGACCTCCACCTTTCAGGCAAAGAGAACAAGGTTCTGAGAGGCAAAGAAAGTTTCCTAAGTTCCTGCAAATACGAAGTAGTGATAGCAGAATTCAAACCTAGGGCTGTCTCACACTGCAGCTATGACTTTTTTTCACTGCACTCTCCTTTGATTGCGTTTGGGCACTGCCGCAGCTGAAGTACGCGCCATAAAGGCAAGGATGATGTCTAATTTGCCTACTGTTATGTCCGTATGGGCTGCTACAGCACCCGTCACAGTGCTCAAATGTTTGCTGACTAAATAAGCTTGCCCTAAAGAGCTTTATGATTTGGTTAAGGTAAGAAGTGAAGCAAATACATAACTCACATTGGACCCCTGGTATGGAGAAGGGTTTTGGGATGGTAATTCTGGAAGGAAAATTCAGGGTGGGCTGGAACAGGAGGGAAGATTCTAGAAGGTAGGTGGAGCTCCAGCTGGACCTGAACTCTCAGGACACAAAGAAAAATAGTCACCATCAGGAAGGCTCAATGGTTTATTTATTGATCTTTTATATTTGAAGTCATTTTGTGAATACAGAAGTGAAAATAAAGAGAATGAAAAACAACTTGATTATAATTTTAATAAGAATCCAAACAAGGCAAACGTCTTTGTATCAAGTAAGTTTTGAGGCACAAACACTGTCAAAAATGAAACAATGGTGTCACATGTCTTTTTAGCAAAATGGGATAAGCCAGGTTCTGTCACAACCTATTGCATGAAGAAGTTCTTCCTTTGACTAACTAGAAGAAAATGCCATCTTCCCTTTTTGTCCTTAAAAGCACATTATTCATATGTTGATTCTTAAATTTGAGAAAAATCACGAGAATAGTGTCATTTGAGGACTCACTGTCTGAGATTTCATTTATGGGATACATTTTACCATATTAATTGGGTCTAGTGTGCTGTTGTCTGTCTCTTTTCATTTCATCTTCTGGTTGTCTAATAATTTGAGATATCTTCTCCCGTTCATTTTCTTTTCTTTGCCTTTAAGAGTAGAAAATGAAAAATTCTGAATTGTCATTTGTTTCCAATGAAGGCTGAATGCAGACTACAAAGATGGCATGTCCCGCCTTCTGTTATCTGTTATGCCCCTTGAGAGATGATATATTTCTTTTAGCGATAGGAAAACCGAAAGATAGTGATTTCTTCACTACTGGTTCATCTTTCCAGACAATTCCATCATTCTTCCACCTAAAAGCTATAATTATTATCATTTTTTAGTATAGTTGGGGACAGTTGATGAGTAGTGATGAGGGATGATGAGTAACAATAATTCCAGGTAATGGAACAGTAACATGTTTGAAGATATAGGAAAAAATAAGATCATTAAGATCCCACATTGCACCTTAGACACATTGCCCTTCGATAAAATGGTTCATACGGTGATTTCAAGCTAAAATAAGTTTTGTGTAATTAAAAAACATTCAAGGGGCGCCTGGATGGCTCAGTCAGTTAAGCATCCGACTTCAGCTCGGGTCGTGATCTCACCATTTGTGAGTTCTAGCCTGGTGTTGGGCTCTGTGCTGACAGCTCAGAGCCTGGAGCCTGCTTCGGATTCTGTGTCTCCCTCTCTCTCGGCCCCTCCCTGCTCATGCTCTGTCTCTCTCTCAAAAATAAACATATTAAAAAATGCAAATTCTCCTTTTGTTCTTTGGAAGACCTCTAGGAAAGGATGAAGTCATAAATATCAATCCTTATAAACAGTTGGAATTCAGAAAAGAAACACAAAAGGGGACTTCCAGCTGTGTGGGGCAGAGTTGGCAAAACACGCAACTGGGAGAGGCAACACAGCACTGTGTGTATGGGAGTCCGTGAGTAGATGAGATTGATCACAGCTGATATTTTGTTGGAAAGTGGGGGGCTGATGATGGCTACCATCCACTTGAGCAATGCGGTCTCTATTCTGCAAGGCACAGCACAGTAATTCTGAAAGCTTTTGAGCAGGGGTGGCAAGATGTGTGCAAACATTTTCTGGCTGTTTTCTACTATGATTGTCAAGCTTTATTCCTAAGGAAAAAATTTAACTTTGAACATGTAATAAAAATCATACATAAGAACCTTAATATTCAGTTCAGTGCCGTACGTATTTATTTTCTAGTCCTTCAACATGTATTTCATTCTTTTAAACAAAGTAAAAACCCGTATGCTTTCGTCCAATTAAAAGCCAATGAAAACCATACACATTGTAACAAATAAATTTCCCATTTCGTTGGGAGTTTATGCTGACTCCATAGGCCTTGAATGTTTTAGGTGCTGAACTGGTTTGCCAGTAGGGGATGTGATGAGAAATTCTAGACGGTTCAGCTTGGAAAGGTGAAGTTTGAGTGAATATGATTGTAAGTTCTGAAATGGTAAGTGCAGTACATGAATTGAACATGCATTTGTTTTTCCAGTTCTGGAAGAGTTTCGTAGGGAAGAAGCTTATGGAACCATTATCCCAAGAGGGGGTAGTGCCTGAAAAAGTGATTTCAAAGATTAAGATAAATGTGGAGATGACAGCCATAATTGGCTATTAAAGAAACCCAAGTGCCCTGAGTGGTACTCCCCTAGAAGCTATTGTCAGGGCCATAATTTCTAGCTGCTTAGGCTGAATCACACCTAGTATGGCCCTTCTTACATTCTTAGGAGTCAGTCTGCACCAAGAGGAGAAACTCAGAACACATGCCAATTTCCTTCTCCCTCCCTCCCTTCCTTCCCTCCCTCCATCCCTCCCTCCCTCCTTTCCTTCCCTTCCTTCCTTGCTTCCTTCCTTCCCTTTCTTTTTCTTCCTTCCTTTATCTCTCTCTCTCTCTTAAAAAAACAATCCTTTATTTTTAACTGGGTTTAGGAGGTGGTTCTCACTTGGGGTTTCTCATGAGGCTGCAATCAGATAATGACTGGAGCTGGAGTCCTTGCAAAGGCTGTTAGTGCTCTCTGGTTGTTAGGACATAGATTGGGGCTGAGGATCTGGCTTCTCCATTTTTGTCTGGGCGTTCTCACATTATGGTGGCTGGGACTGAAGAGTATCCCAAGAGAGAAAGAGCATCTTTTATGACCTAGCCTTGGAAGTCACACAATGCCACTTCTGCCCATTCTGTTCATTAGAAGTGAGTCTCTAAGTCCAGCCCAATACAAGGACAGGGGAATTAGATTCTACCTCTTCATAGGAGGCTCATTGACTTAACTGTCGTTACCACATATTGGCAATAATTATACCTAACATCTCTCTCTCTTTTCCATTCAATCAATCATTCATTCAGCAAATATTTATTATGTTGGCATTTTGTCTATACTTGACATCTCAATGGGGCCTCATTGCTTCAAAGCATCATTTACCTTTTTTGCTTGATATTCTCAATAGCCATGTATAATAAACTGAGCATATTTCATTACTTCAGTTTTTTTTTTTCAGATAAAGCAAGAGAGTAAGGAACTCATCTGTAGCTGGTGCCTGGTACAGAGGTTATTCTAACCCAAGTCTGTCCTGGGACCATATTCTTACTACCCGCAGCACCACCACATCTCATTCTCTCAGCATGTCTAAGATTGGGGAGGTTGATGGACAGCCAGACAGACTTGCTCTGAAGTTGCATATCCTCTATACTGGGTGATAACATTATACCAAATGGGGATACTTTGAGAGTGAAAGGCAATGCTACTAATAATTATACAGTGATGACGGACATAGATCAGAAATGTTCCAGGTAAACAGGACATATGGTCACCCTATCCACATAGTCAAACTGCATTGTAACCTATGTCCTGTGTATTTCCACCAAATTCCTGTCATAATTATTCAACTTCTTACCTCTTAAAGCAAACCCTGCAACTGTTAAGAGAGCCATCAGCGTATGAGTGATTTACAGCTTCCCCGTATAAGTCACAGGGGCACCTACACACTTACATGCAACTGCTCGATCAATTCCTGGGACCTGGCTCATCCCATATGAGTGGAGGCCACAGTACAGGTTTGGATTGATGGGCAGAGGCCTGTGGGGAGACTGTCCAGCTGTCCTAGGCTTCTTTTCTGCTGTGTTGCATTGTTGGCTGGGGAGGCAGGAAGACCACAATCTTGAGTGTTGGATGTGAGGGTAAAGGGGGTGACTTGGGGAATGGGTAAGAAAGGAAGGCTGCCCTGAATGGGTGGCCTAGAATGAGGGCTCAAGCCTAGAATTAGGGTGGGCAAGTCAAGGATGAACAATATTGAGGAGAAGGTGGTTGCCAATTGAGTGTGGGTGTGGCATAGCCCAGAGAGGCAAGTACGGCAGGTAGGGTGCTCCAGAAGCAGATGCTAAGGAGTGTGGGATGGGAGATGTTTATTAGGAATCAGCATCTGTGAAAGAAAAAGGAGGGAAACAAGACTGGGCACAGGAAGAAGTCACAGTGTGATGCAGGTCTGGCAAAATCCTGGCTAGCCCAGTGGGAAGCTCTGGAGTGAATATTGCCTGCCAGTGTTGCCCCTATTAGGCAGAGATGTCTGGGTCTTTATATCCTGGCTTATTTAGTCAATGCATACAGGCTCCCTGGGAAGGATGTGACTTTGGGTGACATTTCTACAAGTCCACTTCTACAATTGAGGCAGACCCTCATGGTGCGGAGAGCTGTAGGCTGTGTGCAGACCAGGCTTCCCACAGTGGACCACAGTCCTTCCTGGGAGGGAGTCTGGGTGGTGCATGTCTATGTCTACCCTGGGCTGTTATAGGAAGAACAGAAAAATAGGGAGAAATTTCTATTGTAAATTAGGTACAGTCTCACATTTAAGAGATCCAGAACTGCTGCAGATCCTGGTGCAGATTTGCTACTAATTAGTTGTGTGACCCCAGACGTGTCTTTGCCTCTCCCCGGACTCCCCATTCCCACCTGTAAAAGTGAGAGAGCCCAGAGTTGGAGCCAGCCTCCAAGCAGGGCACTTCCCAGCTCAAAGTTACCTGGGCTAGGCAGACTTTTCTGCCTCCTACGGTGGGTTGAATGAAGCATTTTTGCTGTTGGTTAGGGATATATGTCACAGGCTGTTGAAAGTAAACTAGAATACCCCCTGGAGAATAATGTTTTAAATGGAAGTACAGAAAATTTATTGTGACTGTTAAGTGGCTAAAGAACAGAGGATCCCTAGGGAGTGATCAGATGCCACTTGTCACACTTGGAAAAGATTTAGCCTTTCCATTAATGGGAAAGAGTATAGAACTGTGGTTAATAACTGCAGTGTGCCATCCTTAGCATTTATGGAGAACATTTTTGTGTCTTCCCTCCTCTTTGGATTTTACTTCCTTCCTGAAAACCTGTCACTGGCCTCTTTTGTGTCTTGTGAGCACCAACTTTAAATTGCACACTTGATGTGGAAGGTTTCTTTTGAAACTAATGGATTATCTTCAGCTTTCGATTATTCTTATCTCCTGTTCCCAAGGTAATTAAAAGATGGCTGGCCATTGAGTGATTTCAAGCGCTTCATCCAGTTATCTATGGTTTTTATCTTTCTCTGTGTGGCTGAACATCCTCTTTCATTTCATTGAAGAAATGTTGGCACCTTCATTGTTTCTGACAGATTGCTGGTAGGAAGGATGGAGGTCACTCTGGGACCTGTGAGTTCTCTGGGCAGTCAGGTTTAAATGAGGTTGAGGTGGGAGCCCTGCCTGGCATCTTAGAACATTTTGCCCCCTGACTCCCCTGAGGACAGGTGGAGGATAAAGGGGAGCCTGGGGACTTTGGGAAATGGAAGTCTCTGCAGCGTGTGCAGCTCTGTTGGGGAGAGGTTCAGGGGGCTGTGATTTCTGCCAGGTTGGGGAGACTAGAAAGGGTCCCTTTTGGCAGAAGGACCACCTTTGATGGTGCTGGTCTTCAGCAGTGACAGGGGAGCTAGGGAACCAAAATTGGGGGGTTTATCCAGTTGATAATGGTCATCTGTGAGCTAATCCCAGGTTTCCTGGAGGTGAGTTGCTGGCTGGATATTGAAGAAGAGGGGTATAGATGAATGGAGGGGAGTCAGACAAGTGACATGAAGAGACACTGACAGCAGGACCCAGCCAGTCACTCATGCATGTCTGAAAACAGACCTTGGCTGGCAGCAGGCTCAAGGGGGCACACTACATAGATGAAATAGGATGACTGTTAGTAATCAGAAGTCCTTCCTCTCCATTTTATGCCAGGAATCTGAGAGGTTGAAGTGGGAACCACTTCAGGTTCTTGAGCCAGTGGGAACATGCATTGGCGGCGTGATTCTAGTAGCCTCTTGGGAATGGATCACCGTGTGGAAAAGACAGACCTGCAGGGGAGCAGCACCCGAGGGAGACTGGTGTAACCCAGCTATGAGAAAAGGGAAGGGAAAGTGGTGTGGAAACTCCAAAGTGCTGCACAAATGCTTGCTTAATGCCACCAATACTCTATAAACCTGGACCTGAAACCCTGGTAATATCCCAAAGAGCTCCACAGTGAATCATTTCCAATCTCACTGTCCTGCCCCTAATCGAGCCCATTAATAATGTGAATTTGGACTATTATAAGAGCTTCCTACCTGGGCTTCCTGCCTCTATCTCTTCTCCTTCTGGTTATGACTCCTTCACTGCATCTGGAGCAGTCTTTAAAAAAATTTTTTTTAATGTTTATTTTTGACAGAAAGAGAGACAATGCATGAGCGGGGGAGGGGCAGAGAGAGAAAGACACAGAATCCGAAGCAAGCTCCAGGCTCTGAGCCGTCAGCACAGAGCCCAACGCTGGGCTCGAACTCACAGACCATGAGATCATGACCTGAGCCGAAGTTGGATGCTTAACCGACTGAGCCACCCAGGTGCCCTGGAGCAGTCTTACTAAAACACAGCTGTGATCCCCTCTTCTGGCTGAAAACCTCTTTGCATCCCCACAACCCCTCCAAGTGTGGCTGACTTCCTTAGCAAACACTAAGCCCTCTAGCTTGCTTTTTAATTCTTATGTCCTGTCTCCCCACTCCCCCCGACCTTTTAGAAAGTGAATTTTAATTGTGCTGCTTTTGTGTGCTTATTTATAGCTTGTCCTCCAGATTAGAACCTCCTTTTCTCCCCCACCCCAACCTCAGCTATAGAACTCTTACCATCCCTAAGGCCTCTTTCTGATGCCACTTTGCCCAAAAAGCTGACCAGCTTCTCTGGGCAGAATCTGTCTTTTTTTTCTCCTCTGATACCCTAGCACTATTATTTACTGCATGTAACCCAGTTTGCCTTATTTATTGGTTCTTTTCTTGTCTTTCTTGTGAACTGCTGGTAATCGAGGGCAGGAGTGGCACCTGACTGATCTGTATGCGCCACATGGTACCTGGAGACTCAGGGACAAATTGTTGTAACTGTTACTACTCTCTCCCTTGAACTGTGGGAATCATTTATTCTCGTCCTACATGCTATTCCTCTAGGGGACCAAGATCCCCTCCCCAAAGTCCTGGTTTTGATTCTCCATAGTACCAATGCTATTCTGCTCCCAATGTTCCCTTGGATATATAATAACATTATATTTTCAGCCCCACTCCTGTGGCAGAAGCGTGATCTCACATCAGATTCATTTTACCTGTCCCAACATGGTAACCCATCAGGGTCAGAAGGGCTGAATCACTGGGCAAGGTCCCTGGCCTCATTTTGTGGATGTTAAAAATAGTGGTCAATAATTACTTCTCAAGGGGTATTAAGGATAACAATCAAAAGTGGGCAAACAAGCACTGGTAAATAAAAGTTTAAACTTCAAGATAAAACACTTAGATGATCCTTTGTTCATTGTTTGTATTTTGGATGTCGTTGAAAGTATTAGTTAACCTCCATTTATCACCTATAATGTTAGAATTCAGGGTCCTCAGAAGAATTGTCTGACCCCCTGGAAGTGTGAGGGGTGGACGGAAGTTTAGTAACTAGCCCAAGGTCACACAGCTAGTGGGTGCTGCATTATATACATGACACAGCATTAACCCAAATACAGAGAGAAGGAAGTCCTGATTGAAGCTAGCTAAAGGGAAGATTTCCTTCCTGAACAGATAGACCTGGCATCTTCTCAACATGTTGATTGCTGAGGCCATGGCTGTTGACTAAATGGGTCACCTGACTCACCTGTACCTCTTTCCAAACATAGACTCTGCCTTTGGGGTATCATGCTGAAGCTAGCTTACAAATGTTGCCATTATGGACAAAAGCAGTGTGAAAATGCATGGCCAGGAAGACATTAACTTTCTTGTTGAGTCGGCTTGGAGAGTTGGTGCAAAAGTTAAGAGATAACAGGTTCGAAACTCACACCCCAGCTCCCAACACAGAGTAAGCATTTAATGAATGTCACCCACTGTTGTTATGTTTATTCATTCCACATTCCAGAACTGTAGCGTGAACTACCTTTATATCATCTCAGAATATTCAGCTGGAAGAAACTTTGGAGATCTAGTTTAACCTATTCAAGGCGGAATTCCTGACAGATGGTGTAGACTGGAGTCTTGCTACCCATTTAATCAGAACTATTGCATTTTAATAGGATTTTTAAAAATAGGAGATCCTGTTAAAACAATCTCTATACCTTTAAGTATCACTAGGGAAGGGGTTCTAACTACTCCCCTATTGGTTGGTTTTGTTAGTTCTTCCTTATACTGAATCTAAGTCTTGCTCAAGTGATGTGCACCCCTTGGTTGGAGTTTGGCATCTTGGTGCCACACAAACAAGGTCTTCCCTGCTTTCTCAAGGGCAATCTTTCAGTTATTTGAAGACAACCATCATTTCTCCCCGAGTCATCTTTCTGCCCAAAGGAGCCTGATCCCTTTAATTGTTCATTCTGACCCATGACTTCCTGAGACTTCATAATCTTGCTTCCCTGCCTTTGGACATTTTTTTGGGTCTATAATTAATGCAGAGCATCCTTCCCAAAAGGATTAGAGGTGGTTTATGATGACAAGAGAAAAAGTGCAACAAGGTTTGGCTTTATTCCTTATATTAAAGAGAAACCAAGATAAGGGAAAATGAAGGAAACAATATGAGAACTCTAAGGATTAATGAAATCGATGTAATCCAGTGTAGCATTTGGCTCTGAGCATCTGAACAGCAAAAGTAAAAAGAAAAGGACAATAAGTTGTGGGTACTTATTGTTAAAAAAGAAGAAAGCATAATACATAACTCTCTTGGGAGATTATATATATATATATATATATATGACTCTAAGCTTCTCACACAAGCCTTTTCTTTCTAAATGAACTTAATTTTGTAATAATTTTAGATTCATGGAAAAGTTGCAAAGATAGTACAGTGTTTCTGCAGAGTCCTCACTCAGTTTCTCCTAACGTTAACATTTTACACAACCATGGCCTGTTTGCCCAAAGTAAGGAATTAGTACTGTTGACCTTAAAAATAAAACAGCTAGGGGCGCCTGGGTGCAGCTAGGGGCGCTCAGTCGGTTAAGCGGCCGACATCGGCTCAGGTCTTGATCTCAAGCCCCACGTCAGGCTCTGTGCTGACAGCTCAGAGCCTGGAGCCTGTTTCAGATTCTGTGTCTCCCTCTCTCTGACCCTCCCCCGTTCATGCTCTGTCTCTCTCTGTCTCAAAAATAAATAAACGTTAAAAAAAATTAAAAAAAAATAAAACAGCTAGTTATTTTACAAGGAAAATTAGTTTAGTTGGAATTAGAGGAATTACAATTTGGAACAGTCAAGCTATAGCAAAAGCAGGGAGTTGGGAGGGGCTATTATAAACAAAAAGCCCATTGGTACAAACCAGAAGTCTGAAATATAGTGGCTTTTCATTGGCTGAGTTGTGATAGTCTCTCATTGGCTGGGCTGTTGCTGGCCAAGGAGAAAATCTTCTTCCCTTTTGCTGAGGTGGCAAAACATCAGCTGAGTATTGGTGGAAGATTTGTTCCATAAAGAGGATAGTAGCAGATCCAATAGGGACAAATGATCAGTATCCTTAGACTCAGCCATAGTGCTGCCAGAGGTGGGACAAACACAAGATGTCTGGAGGTCATTTAATTCATTTGGTTGGCCATTTTGATTGTTACTGTCAAATTCCAGAATTGTTACCCCCTTTTGGGAGAAAGAAATTCCAGCATAATATTTTTCTAAGAAATCTTGACCCAGTAAATGAATAGTGGCAGAGGAGGAATTAAGGAGAAAAAGATGGGTATCTCTCAAAAGGCCTAGACCAAAGGGAATAGGTTCAGAGAATGGAACCTGTTGAGGTTTATTAGAGACCCCCACTATTTGGACCATTTTAGTACTCCAAGGCAGGGGCTGCTTTATAGAAGCTGGGTTGAGCACTGAGAGTGTAGCTCCAGTGGCAATAAGACACCAAGAGATAAGAGAGAGATCAATTCCCAGTCTGGAGAGTTGTTTTTCCAAGCTTATTAAGAGGGAAGATTGGGAAAAGTCCTTGTTGTTCCTCAAAGCCCCATCACTTCCAATTAGAAGGATACTGGAAAGGCTGGTTAGGGGGCTTAAGGCTCCTGGAGCACTTCAGTTTATAAAAATATTTTTCCCAATGTACTGGCTTTTTGTGATAGTGGAGACCATGAGGTTTTTGGTTTTATTTTGGGGCCTCCATTTTCCAGAGTTGAAATTTAAGACTTGTGGTGGTCTTCCTTTTAGTTGAATCATCAACTAAAAGTTGAATCATCTAGGGAGTGGGTAAGCTGATTTGCCAAGTTAACTAAATCTGGAGTGGATATAGTTTCCCATTCTATCCTGGTCCTTTTAACTGAAAGAGAAAGATCCTGGTTTAGCCTCTTAATAAACATAGAATTAAATGCTACCAGAGTGGATTCAACATCTAAAGAAAGACCAGATTTATAATAGTCATGAACAGGTTCATCAGGCTTTTGTATGCTAGTCTGAATTTTGTTTCAACCAACAGGCTTAGGAAAAGCTATGGTAATTGCTTGGTGGAGATTTCCAGTGAGTGTTCTAGCATTTTGCTAAAAGTTAGGGGTCTGTTTCTCTAAATCTCTTTGTGAGGATATTCCCAGTGGGGCAAGTTTCATCCAATGTTTGGCCTGACCCTCACAAACAAGCATGTGGACTAATTAATATGATCTAAGAAACCATGTTGGTAAATTTGAATGACTATGTTGAATTCTTCGGCAAACCTGTGGGGGTCCTCAGTTACCTTAGGATACTCTTTAACTATGGCTTACACTTCAGCTTGAGTCCAGGGAGCAAAGTTTGGGATTTATTTGGATCCTCAGAAGACTTAACTTTAAAGGGACAGGTTTTAATAGGTTCAGGAAAGGAGGGAGCAGGGAGAGTGTGGGAGGAAAAGGGAAGTTGAGCAAAAGGATTAGAATGAGAGAGTGGGAGAGGAAGTGAGACCCTGCAAAAGGAACAGAGAAAATGGCACCAGATGGGGCCTTAAGCACAAGATGGTTGCTGCAAGCGAGACAGGGTGGGAGGTTAGGGGGTTGGGGGGAGGGAGACCTCAGAAGTCATTTTGACTTCTTTTGATTATTTGCCTCAGTTAATTTAGAAATAGTATTTTGCAAAGAGGCAATTTTAAAATCCTGAAAACATTTGGAAGCCTCATTGTATCAATTAAAATAGGCATCCCATTCAAGTTTTTTTTTTTTTAATTTAAATTTTGGAGCTTTCTAATTTAATTTTGAGAAAAATAAGTTTTGGGAGATTGAAAGTTCCCCATAATGGCCATTGAGGTTCTAAATTATCTTTAGCCAAGTTGGTCCATTTAGTTAAAAATGAACATGAGGAAGAACCATAGTTTTTAAACATAAAGCCAGCCAATGTTCCTGAAAGGGGTTGCCCTTAGAGCATTTAGATGACTAGGATTTTCTCTAGGGTTTTCCAGGATTTTTCTCTAGAGCAAAAGAAAAACTAAACAGCCTGGCTGCAAAGGAGTGAGGCCAAATGAGCACAGTTCAAATAGGAACAGCCTGATTCCAAAGCATTTGGGCCAAATGCACAGTTCCAGGGGGAACAGCCTGATTCCAAAGGAGTCAGGCCAATACCAAATGAGTACTCACAAAAAGGACAAAGCCTTTAAACACCACCCTCCCAAACAGGTCCCAGAAAAATCCTGGAGAGCTCAATGTGCAAAGAGAGTAGAGCTTGAGTTCAGGAGAAAAATTACCTTCAAACTCAAGAGTCTGTGAGAAAGAAGTGAGCTCAATGGGATCAGTGGGTACAGGCACCTATTTGCTCTTCAGCCCCAGAGCTGTTGGGGCGTCTTCTCTGGATTCTCTGACACCAAGTAATGTTGACTTTGAAAGCAATACGGCTATTTTACCAGCCAAGTGGGTTTATTTGGGAATAGCAGAGGAATTGCAATTCAGAGCAAGCAAGCTATAGGAGAAGCCATAGGCAAGTCCAGAGAACAAAAGAGGAATCCTCCTCCCCAGAGGAAAGGGGGAGGTTGGGATGAGTGTTGTAAACAAAAAAATCCATTGGACTAACCTAGGAACTTGAAGTATACTGGCTTTTCATTGGCTGATTTGTAAGAGTTTCTCATTGGCTGGGCTGTAGCTGGGCAAAGAGAAAATCTTCCTCCTGCTGAGGTGTAAGCACAGGCTTCTTCCTATTGGGTCTGCAAAGGGCTGTAACATGTGGAAAGTTGTGAGAGCTCCCCTTACTGGCTCCTGAGTCCATTTTAAATAGGGTTTTCTATATTCATTTTCACAGTACACAATTCTTAATTAAACTCCAGAGTTAATTTGGATTTCACCAGTTTCCCCACTAATATCTTTTTTCCTGTTCTAATGTTCAGTCCTAAATACCACATTGAATTTGTTATCTGGTTTCTCTAGTCTCCTCTGGTTTGTGAATTTCTCAGGCTTTACACAGGGTTTGTATTGTTGTCCTCATTATTGGAACTGCTGAATAATTTCCTTAATCACAAGATTTTTAGCAAAAGCAGAATCACATTTCATATACCACCTCTTGTAGTGATGCGCAATAAGAGTTGGTGTTAAAACATTTAAGTGCACTTCAGTGAAGATGTTTCTGTAGCTCAGGCTAATGGGGGCCAAGTATAAATCCTTTTGGAGGTTTGACCTGAATGAACAATCGGTAGATTGAAGTTAGCAACAGATGACTCTAGGCTTTCTTTAAACCTCACATCTCTTAACAAGGCTTTCTAAAAGAGCCAGAGTATGTGATTCAAGGTTATATTCTCTGACAGTGGCCTGCAGTACTGGTGTCTATATTGCTGATTAAAGTAGTGTCTATATTACTAAATCCTCATCTTTTGAAAAATCAGGTAATCATGTGGTAGCTCTTTGTCATACTGATATAAAATCCATCTTCTTATTACGTTTTAAAATTTAGTCTATGCTGCTTTACTCTCCTTCCTTCCTTCCTTCCTTCTCTTTTTCTTTCTCTTTCCTTTCCTTTCCTTCAAACTTAGAAAATGAGTATTCTCTTCAAAAGTGTTTTTTTTTCAAGTTGCTTTCACCTCAACTTGTTGAGTGTTCACTCAACAAGAGCATGAGTGAACAGTGAGAATTGTTGCCAAATCTAATTCCCTACAGGATGTAGGGCATGGAAATTATATGGTGGTGATATATGGCAGTTGTTAATCAGGCCAGATAAAAAGGGGTTTCAAAAAGAATGTATTGTAATGGACCAGAAAATGTTTCTCTTTCTTCAAAGAGAAACTGACACCGGTCTGGTTGAAGAAATCCTCTGGCAAAGCAGCCAAGTCTTTTACCAGAGTGAGAATCATACATTCACTGCCGATAGCACATGTTGGCCTTCTTCACATGGTTCATTATAGAATTTTGTGACATTGGCAGTATGAATGAGTTCTTCTGGTCTAGATGAACAAAAGTGTCAAGTTTGGATATACAGTGTGGTATCATTTTGGCCAAAATATTCATGTACAGAAACCCAAGTAATATTCCAATCTCAAATTGCTCTTAAAATCCAGTATTACATGTAAAATAATAGAAAATTATTTATCATGTGAGTTGCACATGATAATAAAGTTTAAATACTTAAATTCATTAAGTAATTGTCTTAGTCCTGCAGGGCTGCTATAACAGAATACCATAGACTGGATGGCTGATAAACAATAGAAATTTATTTTTTACAGTCTTAAATTATTTTTTAGCAGTCCAAGATACGGGCACCAACAGATTCAGTGTCTGGTGAGAGCCAATTTCCTGGTTAATAGGTGACCATCTTCTTGCTGCGTCTCCATATGGCAGAAGGGGCAAGAAAACTCACTGAGCTCTCTCTAATAAGGGTGCTAATTCCATTCATGAGGACTCTACCCTCATGACCTTATCACCCCCCAAAGGCCCTACTTCCTCATGCTATTATATTGGGGATCAGGTTTCAAATATATGAATTTTGGGGGACACAAACTTTCAATCTATAGCAATAGTTATGGAATATTTGTGGAAGGATTGTAAAAAAAGTAGAAATTTCAGTTCAGTTGGAAACTGTTTAACTCAATAAATAATATTTTGTGGACATGCCAAGTGGTCAGCACTGTGCTAGGCTTTAGAAATGCATAAATGAATAAGACAAAGTCCTTCACCTTGAGGAGGAGCTAACACTTAGAAGGAGACAACGCAACCGAAGTTCAATAAAATGTGTGGTAAACATTATGAAAGAGGCATTCACAAAGTGCTATGAGAGTACTGATGAAGAGTATTCAACCCAACCTAGGGGTTTAGGGACAGCTTCTTAGAGGTGGTGACACCTGAGCTTATCTTGAGAACAAGAAAACTTGGAAATGAGATATAGCAGCATCAGCAAGTGTACATGGATGTTGGAACTACAAGCAGTTCTGTCCTATTCAGGTGTAAAATATGCATCTGTGATTGGTAGAATAAAACTAGTAAACTCTGGTATAGAGCTTGCACCTCATTTTTGTGTGAAGGAGTATCACAGAGGGTTCTCATCAGGTATGTTTTTATGTGTTAGATACATCCCTCTGGAGACTATTTGAAAGATAAATTCAGTGGACATAGGACTGGATGCAGAGACTCTGGAGAGGTTGGATGGAGCGCACAATTTTATGGTCCCCCATCCTCTTCTCTGCTGGGATCATCAACTAATAAGAAAGTTGTGTTTCACTGCTGGAGCATGGAGGGGAATCCCCAACACATCTGGAGCTCTGAGTGGGAGAAGTGTGGGTATGGACCAGTAGAAGGTTACATTTGTGCACCATTATTTGCAATTTCGGGGAAAAGCCAAAGGACTTGGGAGGAAGCCAGACTTTCTGGCCAAGGCTAGGCCAGAGCCCACTGATCCAAAGGGCATGGACTACTGGTTCCACCAGTCCTTGGGAACTTCTTTGCTGGTTGAACTGCTTTCTTTCCATGTAATTGCGAGACGACTTTTCCCTCTGTAGTTCCTGTGAAATTGGGTGTCTCTTCAGGTGCCTCAGTCAAGAGATCCCAGCATGCCAGGCCATTTGACTCTGACTGAGAGTCAGAGATTCCTTCCTAAGCAGCCAGCTCCCCATTGCCTGTAAGAGCCCAGCATCCTAACCTGTATTAAGTGATGCAAGTAGGCAAAGAAAGTAGCTTGAAGGCAAATCTAACTAAAACCTGATTTGGTTCTGGTTAAGACTCAGCAAGAAACAAGAGATTTAAAAAAATTATATAAATCTTACAGAGATATTAAACTATATTGCAAAGGGATGGTCAGAGAGCCAAAAATGTTTCTAGAAATATAAAATTCTTTCTCAGTTGAAAAAAGTGAACAGAATGCCTGAAAAAATGGAACAAACATGATGATTTAGTAATCTGAAAGATCAAAAGGAGAACTGAATCTATAGATAATTGTGATCTCTGCTCAGTTATCAAGGGATTACCAGGGATTTTCAAAGGTAGAAACAATGGGGCCATATTATGCATATGCATTTTACAAATTTATAAGCCCAATTATATATTTTTTTATTTTTTTATTTTTTAAGTATTTATTTATTTTTGAGAGACAGAGAGAGACAGAGTGTGGGTGGGGGAGGGGCAGAGAGAGATGGAGACACAGAATCCAAAGGAGGCTCCCGGCTCTGAGCTGTCAGCACAGACCCTGATGCGGGGCTCAAACCTACAAATGTGAGATCATGAAGCCCAATTATATTTTAACTAAAACTTTACTGCATTGTTGTTCACCTTCTCAAAGGTTGTGTATGGGTTGTATTTTGCGATGTCATCTCCTGTAACATTTCAGTGAATAGATTCAGCTCTTCAGTTTAGTTCTTCGGTCTATATATTTACGTCATTTGTATGTTATTGTACACATTTGTTGGATTTTGCATCCATCACAGTTACTTTGTATTGTAATGTCTGGAAAACCAGTGGAATGAAGAACAGGAGAACATTTTTATATCAAAACCAATTGGAAACAGCGAAAGTAACATGTAAGGGAATCTTTGTCTTAAAATGTAGTGTAGTATTTGCCCAGTTTACAAAGAAGAATGGATGGCTTGGAAGTGGTTCAATGAAGCGTAAAAATAGAGGTGAAAACAATAATGTAAACACTACAATTCAAATGTAGAATGTGCTGGTACAAGTAAAACTGCACAATTTGTCAAAAGAAGTGCAAGTAAGAAGTATTACAATAAATTAGAAATTGGATTTTGTTGGACAGGTAATCCATTTCCCCCCTCGTCTCTAATACGCTGTCTGCTATGAAACTTTGTCAAGTAGTGGTATAGAGCCACCAAAATTTTTGCAAATGAAGCACAGAAACCTCTTCAGTAAACCTCCAACTGATTGATTTTGATGCATAAAGCAAAAGAGACGCCAAATCTAGCGGCATCTTTCAGAGTTGCAATCCCCATAGCAATAAAAAGGTATTAGTTACATTGTTGATGGGAAGTTTGTAAAACCAACCAAAAGGTGATGATAAATATGCTTGGAGAGGAAAGCATAACAAGTTATTGAAAAATTCATTAAAAAAATAATGCTGTTGAACATCATAGGCAATATGAAAGAGCAATTACCATCAGGTAAGTTTGGACGAAGCTAGTGATGTATAGAGTATGAAATAGCTCTGGTATAGGTGTGATATATACATAAGGGAGAAGGGCTTTGAGACATTTTGCCTTGCTTATCATTTGAAAAGCACATGCTGCAGAAGAGATTTTTCATTTTGTTGCTAATTAGCTCATGAGTGTTGGTGTAGATTGGAAATTAAGTGTTGAGATCTTCTCTGAACTTACTTAACTAGGTGTAGAGCAAGAAGGGGCATTCATTGCTCTACAAAGAAAAGAATTTGCTCCATAATGTCTTCCACTTATTGCCCTATTCACTGAGAACAGTTGGTGGCCAGCAGTATTCATGCTGTATTAAGCATGTCTTTTATTTTCTGTTTGTTGATGCTTTGACATCTAAGTCCTTGCAAACACTGGAGGGACTGCCTGTCACAGGGTTGGCCAATTCTTAGAGACAGAAAATGATCCCCATGTGAGTGTGACTTTCATATGCAAACCAACCAATCCACAGCCCATACTCCACCTACTTTATAAGGGTCTCATACCCTGGGGCCAGTATCCATCTACTAATCACTCCAGGACCAGATAGCAGACCACTAGTGACAGCCCCTGTGCCCCAGAGCGTGATGAAATTATCCAAACCAGCCAATCCTTACCTGGTTTACCCTGCTTCACCTCTTCCTTCCCGTTCAAACCACAATAAAGGCTCTTGCCCACATTTCTCCTCCTTCACCTTTGCCTCAGGACGGACCCTGGTGCTTCCTCATGTGCTCTCCCCCACTCCCACGAAGTGGTGTGCTCCTACCTCCTGGTATCTGTATAATCTATATAACAATCTGTCTTTTTAATGGCAATTTTCTGTTGGCTTCTGTTGGCTTCACCATACCTGAATAATAATAAAGTCTACATTTCAAACACAATCTGACCTTGATTCAAGGTTAATAGAAATAGTGAAAGTTGTAAACCCATCCGAATTATGCCCACCGGCAGTATATCTTTTCAACACGGTATGTCAAGAAATGGACATCTAGTACAAGACGTTTTATACACGGAAGTACCCTAGCTGTCAGAGAGAAGGTAGCTCTCAAGAGCTTTTGAAATTAGGAATGAAATAAAAACATTTCTTCAGGACACCGATAATGTCATAAACTCCATTTCTAAGACTTCAAGTGTTTTGCTCAACTGTGTATCTCAGCAAGGTATTTATGGTCTTTAGAGCCTGAGCCTATTGCCTAAGGGTTGAATAATAATGAATTTTAATATGGAGGATAAGATATCAGAATTTGTCCGTGGTACAAATAGCTCAGTTGCAGAAAGTTTGTCTTTTTTCTAGCACTTGCTGATTTTCTTCTCAGGGAGAAAGAAATCAATGATATATTATTGGGCATATTTTAAAATTACCTCCAAGGGCTGCAATGGAGCATGAAAAGCTACTTTTGAAAGAGTAGATTAGGAATCCATTCAGCACCAATTCCCAAATTCAGAGTCATCCATCCAGCCTTTGAGTGTGATATGCTTACTGACTTAGCATCTGATGGAGAGCTGAAAGACTTCAGTGACTCATCTCTTCATGATTTCTGTGTCCCTATTCAACCCAAATATCTAGCACTATGTGCCAGAGCCAAAGTCTTGCTGTCCTGCTCAATAACATCATTGAAACTTAGTATTTTATAATTTGGTGGAAATAAAAGAAACTAATTGGATGTAGAATCTGGTGGCACAAACTAGGTCATCAAGCCAAAAAGTACAAGAGTTCAAATTGTCACCCCTTTCAATTGATCTGAAACAAACAGTATTGACTTTAAAGGATTTAATTTTTGTTATTAAAATTATGATGACTCTCTTTAGAAATGACCTAAAATTTGGCCCGTTAAGTGGTCTGTGGATGCCCAAAGTCAGAGAAGTCCCAGTTTAATGTAACAGCTCCTGAAGAATTGCCCTTCCATTCCTTACTGGGTCAAGTACATTTCCTTATTCTTCTAGGATCATTTCTCTGGCAAATGGGTCTGTATTAGGGTTCTCCAGACAAACAAAACAAATAGAATATTTATTTATTTATGTATTTATTTATTTATTTATGTATTTAAGAATTGGCTCACATGATTATGGAGGCTGAGAAGTCCCTAGATCTACAATCCGAAGGCCTGAGAACCAGGAGTCAGTGGTGTAAATTCAAATCTGAGTCCAAAGGCATGAGAAAACTGATGTCCTAGCATGAAAACTATCAGGTAGAAAGCAAATCTTACTCAGTCTTTTGTTCCATTCAGGCCCTCAGTGGATCAGATGAGGTCCCCCATCATATTGGGGAGAGCAATCTGCTTTACTCAGTCTGCTGATTCAGATGCTAATTTTATTACCAAACACCCCCACAGACAAATTTAGAATAATATTTAATCAAATATCAGGATACCCTATGACTCAGTCAGGCTGACACATAAAATTAAGCATCACAAGGTCTTCAGTCCTCCTGCACAGAGGATTATGTGTGACCATTCCATTAGCCTGCCATAAAAGGTATGATGAAGTCCAGCAAAGAATAGAGCTTAAATTTTCTTTCCAAGAGGCACCACAGCCCATATAATTCCTGCACTAATAGACTTCTGGTGTGACTGTGCCATCAACTTTCTAGGTGTGCCTAGAGCCTGAATCTTTCTGGATTTTCTGGATCTTTCATCCTCATTCAGGATCTCTCATCCTGGGTCTGTCAAAGTTCTTAACTGCAGGCAACAGAAATTGATTCTGATTGATGTTAGTGGCAAAGTCATTTATTAAAAAGATATTCGGAAGGAAACTCTTGTGTACTATTGGTGGGAATGTAAATTGGTGCAGCCGCTATAAAGCAGTATGGAGACTTCTCAAAAAATTAAAAATAGATATACCATATGATTCAACAATTCTCCTCCTGGATATTTATCCAAAGAAAGCAGTCACTAGCTCAAAAAGATCCCTGAACTTCCATGTCCCTTGCAGCATTATTTGCAATAGCCAAGACATGGAAGCAAACTAAACGTCCATCAATGGACGAATGGATAAAGAAGATGTGGTGTACTGGAATATTATTCAACCATAAAAAGGAGGTCCTGTCATTTGTGAAAACATGGATGGAACTTGAATTATGCTAAGTGAAATAACTCAGACAGAGCAAGATAATACTGAAAGATCTCACTTGTATGCGGAATCTGAAAAAAGGAAATAACCAGAACTCAAAGATAGAGAACAGATTGGTAGTTGCCAGAGGCACAGGGTAGGTGTGGGGGTGAGGGAAATGGGTAAAGGTTGTCCAAAGGTACAAACTTCCAGTTATAAGATAAATAAGTCATGGGGATATAATCTCCTGCACAATGACTATAGTTAATAATATTGTATTGTATATTTGAATATATTGCTAAGACAGTAGGTCTTAAAAGTTCTTATCACAAGAAAAAAAATTGTAACTATGTGGGGTGATGGATGTTAACTAAACTTATTATAGTGATCATTTTGCAGTATATACATATATCAAATCATTATGTTGCACACCTAAAACTAATATAATGTAATACGTCAATTATATCTCAATAAAAAAGAATAAAAATAATAAAATAATGATAATTCCAAAAAAAAAAAAGATATTGGGTAGCTCACAGAAGCCCTGGCTGAGGAAGGGTTTGGAAAACTAGGCTTGGAGGCCATACAACCAGGAATCATGATCAAAATTATGCCTTAGATCTATCTGTGACTCCCACTGCTGACTCCACCATCAAGCACTCAGGTGTAGGTGGTTGACACTTTTGACCTTGGATAGAGCAATAGCATGGCTGCCATGTGGCTCAGGAGCTCAATCAGTGCAATGCCACTGCCTCCAGGCAAGTTCTCCGTGGTTTTCACTTCTTTGCACAGTACACCTGGCTCGAAGTCTGGGGCAGGTGCTTCAGATTGGTAGAGTCTAGATTCTGTGCCCATGACTGCAGGGGGGTCCTGGGAAGTAAATTTCTGAAATTTTCTAAATGCTTCTAAAATGGCAGTTGGGTTCTGCCTTCCACCAGAAACTGCAAGATGGCAAATGTTCTGAATATAGTTAATAGAGTGAGGGCAATAGAGAGTAGTAAAGTGTGGACTTTGGGGTCAAACTCTCTAGGTACAAATTCAGGGTCTGCCACTTACTAACTGTTAAGTTAAATTATACAACATCCCTGTGACTGAGTTTCCTCATCTGTAAAAGGTGGAGAGTAATAGTACCTATCTCATAGGGTTGCCATGAGGATTTAATTAGTTAATATAGATAAAACATTTGAAACAGTGCCTGACATATGATGAGCACTCAATAAATGTGAGCTATAAAGATGGGGAGTTCAAATGCTGTGTGGCCAAAAAATTGGATGTCCATCAGAGTCCACCATTTTGATTGTCCAGTGTCATATACACACACCTTTCTTCCCATATTTATATTTCCAAATGTAAATTTAAGAGCTCTAGCCTCACATAATATAGCAGTAGTACAATAGAAAATGCATCCATCAAAGAGGGTTGACTCAAATACTCATCAATGATCACATCTAGTTCCATTTTAGGATCTTGGGATAAAAGCCATTCTTGTAGTCTACCTACTACTAATCCTATATAGTTGATGAGGGCAAGGGAGAGGGATATCAGGGTAAAATTAAAATGCAGAATGTTTATTTGACATGTCAGAAAAGAAGATATGGAGAGATGTTATAGTTCTTGTTTCTAAATTACTCATGAAGCTGAGGTTGAGAGTTATGACCACCCTTCTACAGCACCATCCATCCCTTCTTCTCTTTGTTGTCAGCTAGCACTTCAGTTGACTGGAATTTGTCTCTCAGTAGGGTGAACCAAATCTTCATTCTTGGAAGCCCAAAGTTTTGATGGTCCTGCCTGTTTAGGGTAGCTCTGACCCTCCATTAATTTAAATGACTGTACATGTGCTTTAGGGTGCTTTTGTCAGCAAGTAATAGAAAACCTATTGAAATGGCTTAAAAGAAGATGACATTCATTCATTCTCTCATTTGAAAATGTTTATTGGGTGCTAATGGTACCCTAACCCGTCTAGGTGCTGAGGATTCAACAGTGAACAAAATGTTCCTCCTTCATGAAAAATTCTGTTTGGAGGAAGTAGGAAGGAAGAAAATAAATCAATAAACTATATATAGGGTATTAGTGATAAACTATTTTTGGGTGTATAAGTGCAAAGGAGAAAAACAAAGCGGGTTAGAGTAACTAAGTGAGGTAGGGTCTGCTATTTTTAATAGTGTGGTCAAGGAGAGGTTCCTCAATTAGGTGACATTTGAGCAGAGACCTGAAGGTAATGAGGGAGTCAGTTATGTGAATATCTGGGGGAAGGGCTTCCATTTTCAAATTAAGGTTAGTTGGATTATTCTGACAAACTCTGTTTCTGAAAATAACTAAAAACATTGGATTGATTTTTTAAGCAAACTTTTCCTTTTGAAAAAGATTTAGGCTTACAGAAAAATTGCCAAACTAATACAGAAAGTCCCCATTTACCCCTCATCCAGTTACCTTTATTGTTAACATCTTACATAAGAATGATACATTTGTCATGACCCAGCAATAGCACTGCTAGGAATTTACCCAAGGGATACAGGAGTGCTGATACATAGGTGCACATGTATTCCAATGTTTATAGCAACACTTTCAATAATAGCCAAATTATGGAAAGAGCCTAAATGTCCATCAACTGACGATTGAAAGAAGATGTGGTGTATGTATACAATGGAATACTACTTGGCAATGAGAAAGAATGAAATCTGGCCTTTTGTAGCAACGTGGATGGAGCTGGAGAGTGTTATGCTAAGTGAAGTAAGTCAGAGAAAGACAGATACCATATGTTTTCACTCTTATGTGGATCCTGAGAAACTTAACAGAAGACCATGGGGGAGGGGAAGGGGAAAAAAAGTTAACAGAGAGGGAGGGAGGCAAACCATAAGAGACTCTTTTTTTTTTTTTTTAATTTTTTTTTTCAACGTTTATTTATTTTTGGGACAGAGAGAGACAGAGCATGAACCGGGGAGGGTCAGAGAGAGAGGGAGACACAGAATCGGAAACAGGCTCCAGGCTCTGAGCCATCAGCCCAGAGCCCGACGCGGGGCTCGAACTCACGGACCGCGAGATCGTGACCTGGCTGAAGTCGGACGCTTAACCGACTGCGCCACCCAGGCGCCCCCATAAGAGACTCTTAAGGACTGAGAACAAACTGAGGGTTGATGAGGGGTGGGAGAGAAGGGAAAGTAGGTGATGGGCATGGAGGAGGGCACTTGTTGGGATGAACACTGGGTGTTGTATGGAAACCAATTTGACAATAAATTATATTAAAAAAAGAAATAATTAATAAAAAAGAATGATACATTTGTCAAAACTAGGAAACCGGCATTGACACATTACTATTAAATAAAGTCTAGATATTGTTCAGGTCTCATTAGTCTTAAACTAATACCCTCTTTCTGTTCCAGGATCCAATCCAGGATATACCACATTACATTTAATTCTTCTGATCTTGTCCCCTTCTGATCTTGTCTCAGTCTGTTCGGGCTGCTTTAACAAATTAATATAGCCTGGGTAACATAACATACATAGAAATTTATTTCTCACTGTTCTTGGGAATTCCAAGGTCAAGATACTGGCAGATTTGGCATCTGGTTAGGATCCAGTTCCTCATTCATAGATGACTGTCTTTTTGCTGTGTCCTCACATGATGGAAGGGCAAGAAAGCTCTGTGGGGTCTCTTTTATAAGGGTACTAATCCCATTCATGAAGGATCTGCTCATGACCTAGTCACCTCCCATATGCCCCATCTTCTAGTACCCTCTCCATGGAGGTTAGGATTTCAACGTATGAATTTGGGGGACATAAACATTCAGTCTATAGCAGTTCTGTATAAGCTTTTCTGTATTTTTCATCACCTTGACAGTTTTGAGGAATACTGGTTAGGTATTTTGCAAAATGACTCTCAATTTGATTCTGTCTGATGTTTTTCTTATGATCAAGTTGGACTATTGGTTTGGGGGAAGAATGCCAAAGAGGTGAAGCATTCTTGTCACATCATATCACAAGGTACACAATATCAACATGACTCATCATGGGTCGTGTTAACCTTGATCAAGGTAGTGTCTGCCTGGTTTCTTCAGTATTGAGTTGTCTCTCCACCCCCACCTGCCCCTTTCCACACTCTGATCTTTGGAATCAAGTCATAAATCCAGTCCACACTGGGGTCTGGGAGGTGGGGGCAAAGATGAGAATGGTTGATTAAACTCCACCGCTGGGAGGGCATATCATCTACATAAATTATTTGGAATTCTTCTGTAAGGAAGATTTGCTCCTTCTTTACCATTTATTTATTTATGAAATGATTTACTTTAGATTATAACCCAGTACTATGATATTTGTCTCACTGTTCATATGGTTCCAACTTTGGCCATCGGAAGCTCCTTCAGCTGCCTCTTGTGCCCCTTTGACATGTCCTTTTCTCTTATTTTTTGAACATTTTCTTACTCTCTGGCACTACAAGATACTCCAGATTCATCTTGTTTTTCCTTTGCCTCATCCTTAGAACAAGCCATTTCTCTACAGAATCCTGGTTCCTTTTATTGGGGAATAGTATTTAGAATATTATTCTAAATATATTTTTATTTAGGGGGTAATATTTAGGGGAATATTGGGTGCTGGGTGATTTTGTTGCTAGTTGGGTGTTACTGTTGTTGGTCACTTCCACAGTCAGAGCCAGGACATGCATGTATATATACTAACCCATGTGTGCACATATAATTATTTCTGTATCTCTAATAAGGTTGACATGAATTCATACTGATGTCTTCAACTCTAATTCAGTATCTTCATTCTGGTCTTCCTTTCTTATTTGTAACTTACCTATCGAACATAGAGAAACTTGGCTCCCAGTGGCTCTGTCCAGTCCTACATTTACTGCTTTCCTCTGGTGGTGCTGGTCTCACCCAACATCACGGCTAGGTGGTTCAGAGAATATCTAGCTCATAGGCACTTCAGCTGTCATGGCCTCCTGGAGCCCCATGTCATGTGTTTCATTCCTCAAAAAGAAAAGTTTTATGTACGAAGGAAGTAATATAGCTTTGTCCCCACAACTTTGGGGCTGCTATTGAGATTATCCTTTTTGGGTGGGGTGCCTGGGTGGCTCAGTCAGTTAAGTGTCCAACCTCGACTCATGGTTTGTGAGTCAAGCCCCGTGTCAGGCTCTAGGCTGACAACTTAGAGCCTGGAGCCTGCTCAGATTCTGTGTCTCCTTCTCTCTCTGTACTTCCCGGCTCATGCTCTGTCTCTCAAAAATAAATAAACATTAAAAAAATTAAAAAAAATATTATCCTTCTTGGGTTTACTATGGCTCCCAAAGAGCATCTCAATGTGGCATAAGCATGTGGAATACCACTGGAAGCCCTGAGTCATGAGATAGGGCAAGTGGCATTGCAGTTTCCATGAAGTATGGGCAGCTCTTCCTCTACGCATTGCAGCTCTAGTATTGGGACAAATATCAGGAGAAAGTCAAGATACTACAGTATGTTAGTTTGCATATAGATTTCAGCAAACTCCCACAAGAGAAGGAATAATTTAGAGGAGAGGTTGAGAAAAGAAAATATGACTTAAAGAGAGACATTCATTTCCAGCAAGTTACAGTCTATCTTAACTGAAACTTCTACAATTTGGAGCCTTGAGGGATTGGGAAAGCCAACTTCTCTAGGCCAAAATGAAGCTCGTAGCGGCAGCAGCCTTACCAGTTAGTGAAAAGACTAAAAGTTATTTACCCCCAGGGGGTGCCAGGGTAGCTCAGTCGGTTAAGCATTGGACTCTTGATTGAGGCTCAGATCATGATCTCACGGCTCCTGAGAGGAAACCCTGTGTCAGGCTCTGTGCCGACAGTGCAGAGCCTGCCTGGCATTTTCTCTCTCGTGTTCTCTCTGTCCCTCCCCCACGCATGTTTTTCTCTCTCTCTCTCTGTCTCTCTCTCTCTGTCTCTCAAAATAAATAAGTAAATAAACAAATAAATTTATTTATTCCCAAATCCATTTTGCCCCTTGTCTTTAGTATTATGTTGCAAAGCACGTTGCTTTTTGGAATAAAGGACTAGGGGGATGGGTAGAACATACAAAGTGTTATATAAAAGGCATGAATTTTCAATCTTCCAGGTTCTGTTTAAACAACATCTTTGTGGTTAGTTACACGTGAAGTTGATCAGAAACGAATAAATTGGAAGCTTCTAAGTTTTTTAAAGCTGATTTTATTGAGATATAATTCATAAACCATACAATTTACCCATTTAGTTTTTATTTATTGAGAGAGAGAGAGAGAGAGCACTCGCAGGGGAGGGCCAAAGAGAGAGGGAGACACAGAATTGGAAGCAGGCTCCACGCTCTGAGCTGTCAGCACTAAGCCTGACACGGGGCTCAAACCCACGAACCATGAATTCATGACCTAAGCCGAAGTCCGAAGCTTAACCAACTGAGCCACCCAGGTGCCCCAGTTTACCCATTTAAAGTGTATATCTCAACAGCTTTTAGTATGGCCTACCAAGTTAAAATCTTTTCATTGTGATAGAATATACATAACATAAAACTGCAAGTTTTAACTGTTTTAGTGTGCAGTTCAGTGACGTTAAGTACCTTCACATTGTTGTGCAACCATCACCACCATCCATCTCCAGAAATTTTTCACTTTCCCAAACTGAAACTCTGTCCCCAGTGAAAAGCAACATCCCGGTAACCCTCCTCCCGGTATCTGGTAACCCATGCTACCTTCTGTCTTTATGAATTTAACTACCCTAAGTACCTTGTGTAAATGGAGTCATACATATTTATCCTTTTGTGATTGGCTTATTTCACTTAGCATCTCAGCCCCAAGATTCACCCATGTTGTGGCCTGTGTCAGAATTTCCTTCCTTTTCAAGGCTGAATAACATCCCACTGTATGTATATATCACATTTTGTTTATTCATTCATTGGGACATTTGGGTAATTTCCATTTTTTGGCAATTTGAACAATGCTGCTGTAAACATTGGCCTATCAAGTGCTTAATTTAAAATTTTACATAGCTAATGTATTCGTATGGCTCCAATACAAAAGAATGGGTACACAGTGAAAAGTTTTGCTCCCATGGTTGCAGCCACGCAATTCCCTTCCTCACTGCAATCTTTGTTACCAGTTTCTTGAGTGTCCTTCCAGAGATAGATGACTTCCTTTCTGACACAAATGACACTTCCTATCCTATATGCACTGTTCTGCACCTGGTTTTGAAATTTTGCATTTCTTGGAGTCCTAAATTAAGAGCCTTTTCATCCCTTTTTTAAATAGCTGCATAGGATATCATTGTATGGGTATATCATACTTTATTTAACTGATCTTTATTGATTGTCACTTAGGTGGTTTCCAATCTTGTGCTTCAGAAACACAGCTGCAATGAATAATCTTGTACAAATGTCATTTTGTGTATATGAATACATTTGTACGATAAATTCCTAGAAGTGGAATTAGTCAAAAGATATTGCATGAGTAATGTATATGTATATAGCCAAATGCATTTAGATGTCTATATATATCTCAAAATTACTCATATGTATACATGAATAATATATTTAGTCAAATTGCCCTCCAGGGAAGTAGTTTGAGTTTATGCTCCCATCAGCATATATATGAGAGTGCCTGCTTGCACAGCCTTGCCAACACAGTGTGTTATCAAAGTTTTTGATCTCTTCTAACCTGCTGGGTGAAAAATGGTTTCTGATAACCATTTTGACTTGTATAACAATGTATATAGTAGTCTTGCTCATAATAATAAAAACCACATGTATCAATTTTAAAAGGCTGTGAAAGCCATGCAGCTCCCAGAAGGCCATCTTCCTCCATGTCCACCTCAGAGGGGCTGCAGAGGACAATGGGCATGGCAGTTTCTCTCAGAGGCCAGGACAAGGGGTCACAGAGGCCAATGGACAAAGGGGACCATTCCAAGAGCAGAACCAGGGATTTCTGTGTTAGCTGATTAAGGAACTCATTCTTCTGCCAATGAATGTCTACTCTACTCATCTTCAGTGGAATATGGCATGTGTGATGGACCAGTGAACAAAGGAAAACTCCGTTCTCTTTTCAGGAAAATGTTATTCACCTATCTTATTCCTTTCTTATCACTGTATATTGGGTAAATTCAACTAGGTGAATTAAATAATTTTTTTATTTTTTTTTTAGGTTACAGGTCATTAGAACTTGAGAAGGCACATTTGGGTCTAAGATCTTGGACTTGGAACTGGTAACTGGATCAGATATTAGGGTGTTGGCTTGTCTCATGGGTAGACTGTGGCAGATGTTGTTAGATCCTTGATAAACATTTATCCCAATTTCCTTTGGCCTCTGGGGCAGAACATAATAAAGAAGCCTGGGTCTTTGGTCTCATTGGACTTCTACACCAGCCCTGTAATTCTTATTTCTAGAGTTCTTTTTATAGATTATAATTGAAATCTTTATTGTTTAAGCTACTGTTGACATAAATATTTTATGACTTTCAGCTGAAAACATTCCTAATGGATACACATGAAACTGCCAAAGTCCCATTTGTTAAACTAGTGGGATTTTTTTTTCTTTTCCTTTTTTTTTTTTTTTTTTTTTTTTTACTTTTAAGCTCTGACCATTTCAGATAACCAACCTCCCAGGTCCACCATACTTCTTGTGTTTGTTGTCAAGAACTGTGAAAGATATGAGATTTTGTCTAATTGCAAGCTAATAAATTAGGTTGCCGAAATTTCATGGATGCTGGTGGAAGACATGAAACTCTTGGGTTAGAGACAAAGGACTACTACTCACTGCAATGGCAATATCCAGAATATCAACAATTTACACTAGTTTGCTGAGCCTCAATTCTCATAGGGTAATGTAAAGAGGTCCAGGTGATATCTACACACACACAGTGGGGTGTGCTTCAAGAAAGGAATGCCAACTTTAAGTAAACTGAATCTTTTATAATGGATGTAAGCCTGCCTAATTTTTGTCCTAGAAGGAGACATTGTCTTCGTTATACCAGACTGTAACAAATCTGCCCTGCCCTCTGCTCCTGAGGAAGACCTTATGTTTTCCAAGGCTGTTCACTATACAACCATCCTTGAACAGATAGTCTGGTATAGAGTCAGAATCTCTGCTCTGATATGCAAAAATGTGGGAGACCCTTGGATAATTGTTTCTTACCATCATTCTACATTCTTAGTTATAAATTGACTTTAGCTGGTGTCAGCAACAGAATAGACTTGTCAAAATGATATAAGATGCAACCACTTTAGAGAAGTAGATATATGACAATATCTAGTAGACCTGGAAATGCTCATACGGTATGACGCAGCAATTTTACTCCTAAAAATATACCCTCTGGGAACCCCTGCACACGCATACCAGGAGACATGTACAAGAGGGTCTATAGCAGTACTATTTATATTAGTATAACATTTGAATAACTTAAATGTCTGCCTTTAGGGGAATATATAAATTGTAGTATATTCATTCAATGGAATTCTATAGAGTCACAGAAATAAAAAATGAATGAACTAATAGCCACATATATATCATCCTGATAGAATTCCATAGTCATAAAATTGAGTGAAAAAAGCCAGGTGCAGAAAGATACATATAGTAATACACCATTTATATAAAATTAAAGACTATATAAGATTATTACTATCTAGTGCTTAGGGTTATATACATATGTGAATGCAAACACATATGAGAATGCAAATACCAACTCAAAGCAGTGTGGTTGCCTCATTGGGGAAATGCAAGTGGGATTTGACTGATTTGTCAATGTTTTACTTTTATAGTTTATTATCTATATACCCTTTATGCCTTACATTTTGCTCTCTAAATTAAAATTTTATAAGAAATATTTTGGCGGGGCATCTAGGTGGCTCAGTCAGTTAAACATCAGACTTTGGCTCAGGTCATGATCTCATCATTTGTGAGTTTGAGCTCTGCACTGGGCTGTCTGCTGTCAGCACAGAGCCCACTTTGGATCCTCTGTCCCCCCCTCTCTCTCTGCCCTTCCCCCCTTATGCTCTTTCTCAAAAATAAAAACATTAAAGAAAAAGAGAAATATATTGGCTAGTCCATTGAAGTGCTAGAGGGATATAGACGTGGGCTCAGAGGCCACCAGGCCAAGATCAAGGAATAAGACCCCAGTACATTGCAATACAGAGTAGACTGGGGAGGGCACCTTTGGTGGTCTGCTAAGCACAGGGCCCCCTGTGCAGCACCAGAACCACTGGCTCCAAACACAGGCAGCCACCACTAGCACTGCACCATTCTAGAACTCTAGAACTGCAATCTTGTTTAAATTCCAGACAGAATCGTCTGTGGTTCTTGAGTCTACCTCACTTGCCACCGTTTCAAAGTCTAGAGTGAGTATATCTGATTGTCAGAACTTGGGCTGTATGGCCATGACCTAGTTGCAGGGGAGACTAGAAAGGTAACCAATTGGCACTTTCAGCCTCTATAGTGGGAGGTTGGCTCTGCTTCTCACTAAAATTTGTGAAGTTGGTAATTCTCCAACTTCAATGTTGGATGGAGGTTCTGATTCTGGGTGATCCAAAAGTGAAAATACCCATGAAAAGCCTTCAAAACATGTGGTCAGGTAGAGTTAGTAAAAAAAAAAAAAAAGCATCCCAGGTAGAGGAAAATAGAAGAAATGAAAACATTTACATGGTGTTTTTCTAGAATGTAGAAAAAAATAGTAGGAGAAAATTAATAGACTAAACTTCACCTGGTTATAAGGAGTATTGAAATCTCAATCTCTCTGTGTTTCTTTTCTTTTTTTTTTTTTTTCCAACGTTTATTTATTTTTGGGACAGAGAGAGACAGAGCATGAACGGGGGAGGGGCAGAGAGAGAGGGAGACACAGAATTGGAAACAGGCTCCAGGCTCTGAGCCATCAGCCCAGAGCCTGACGCGGGGCTCGAACTCACGGACCGCGAGATCGTGACCTGGTTGAAGTCGGACGCTTAACCGACTGCGCCACCCAGGCGCCCCTGTGTTTCTTTTCTATTTAGTCATCATAATACATATTTTTGTATCAAACCAAAATGATCTCCTCTATTAGACCATAATCTTCTCAAAGTCAAGGATCATTTCTTACCTTGGAGAGACACCATGTTTGCTATGGAAAGCATTGGCATTCAGGTCAGATGGAACTGAGCTTGAATGTTGGGTCTACTACTGATTAGCTAAGTAATAGTGGTTGTATAAGGCAAGCTCTCTGTGATTTGGTATCCTTGCAAGTAAAATGGAGATTACACTTGCTTTTCTGTTTGGTAAATATTATATCCAGTATAAATAAGATTACAGCATAGATGTTCAGTAAAGATTTCCTTCATTACCTTATGTTTAGGCCCTTTCTGTTCCTCCTAAGGTCCTGCACTGGGCTTAGAAAACACTTGCCTGGTGTTTGCAGAAAGAATGAACTTTGCTTCATCACATCTGTAGATGTGCTTCTACCCCTTCCTGCCATATTTGAGCTGATTTCTGTAACAATTTAGGTAGCTTACTGTAGTTCCTTTTTACATGACAGCTTTGGGGAGATTTTTACATAGTAAAGGACTTCACTCGTGCTACTTTTTCTTTTTTTTATTTTTTAAATGTTTATTTATTTTTGAAAGACAGAGAGAGACAGAGAAAAAGCAGGGGTGGGCCTGAGAGAGGGGGACACAGAATCTGAAGCAGGCTCCAGGCTCTGAGTTGTCAGCACAGAGCCGGACGCGGGGCTCAAACTCCCGAACCGCGAGATCATGACCTGGGCTGAAGTGGAATGATCAACCGACTGAGCCACCCAGGCGTCCCTTGTGCTACTTTTTCTTCATTTACTAAATAGTTCATTTGATAAATGGGACATCTGATATGTGCCAGGCTCTTGGGATGAATTTCACCATCATGGAATGTACGGTTATTATAGGAGAGATGAGTTTTGAATTGCTATCGTATAACAGTAAGTGCTGCAGTAGAGGTAAACAGACAATGAGCAGCTCTCATGACCATCCAGCTTAGGAGTTCAACATACACCATTTTATTCCATTGTTATGCCATATAATTCTTAGGGTTTTCCCCAAAATATGAGCAATCAGATAATGATGTCTAAGTATTTTATAAGAATATTTTTAGAAGAAGACATCCCTATACATGCCTCATCAATATGCTCAAACCACAACTTTCACTTTACTTTTATTTACCTGTCTTGTGGTCTTCTTGAGTAGGAATTAGTCAAAGGTCCCATCTCAAATTTCCTGCTTCATGTAGTTTCAAAAAGCTCTATTTCCAGAGTTCCATCTCGGCCTCTTCCTACTGAGAAGGATCAAGACAATAACAATTTCCACTGAGAACTAATTATGAAGATAGCAGTGAAATTACTATATCAACAGTCCCATTAATGTAATCACTCGAGAAACCGGATGGAAATTAGTGAAAGCTGTAACGTAGTAAGGGATTGGCCCACCGGAAGCACAGGAGTGATCACTGAACCCATCTGGCTCCAAAATCTGACACTCAGTCCTGAGGAGGAGGATGGAAAGAAGGCAGACACTGGACTTTCAGCAAGTCTTTAGCTGTTGAAAAGAGGAGAGGCCATGGAATACTAAATAGTTTAAATGAATTAATTAGAGTTAATACGTGGGCAAAGCTCAAGACCGTTCTAGAAAGGAAAAAACAAGTTGCAGAATAATATAAAAGACTTCCAAATCTGCAAAACAATGCTCTTTGATATTTATGTGTAGATACTCAAGTAAGAAAACTATCAAAATGACAGAAATGACAAATTCCGAGTTCAAGAGAGTGGTTATTTCTGGAAGGGAGGAAGGATGATGAGATCCAGGTAGGGACTCAAATATTATCATGATTTAATTAAAAATAACAAAGATTTGAAGCAAATGGAAGGAAAATGTGTGAGAATTGAAGCTCTGCCACCCCATGGATACAGCCAAGGTGACAGAGAAAAGTGGATGGAACTGGTTGGGGAGGAGGGACATAAATCCAAGTCTTATCTCTGCTATGCTAGGTTGTGAAACCTCAGATGAGTTTCTTCAATGAATTTCTTCTGGGCTTCTTTTTGTAGGATGAGGAAAATCAGATTTAGCCATACCTTCTTTAAAGTGTTTCTGTGAACATTCCTTAATCAATGTGTATGAATACATTATGAAGACTGTTGAGTGTTCTCCAAATGGGGGTTTTTTTTTTTTTAAGCAACCAATTATAGCTTTAGAGTATATTATGGTTAAGCCAGGAAAAGATTGAGATTAGCAACCAGACTATAGCAGGCAACCTCTGTATTTATCAGCAATATAGAGCTTAGACAGAAAACAGAGTGTTTCCAAAAACCTGCTAATCACTGAAGAAAAATATCCCTAAAACTCTGCGTTATGTTCCACATTCCCACCCACATGCCACCTTTAGGGTTGTCACATCGCTATCTCTGGTGGTGCTCATTGGAACCTTCTGACGGTGTGTGCTTACTGGTACAAAGGGCAGAGTGTGGGTGGGAAAGAACATCTGACATTACCCTGAACTGCAATGGTCTGATGTTACCTATAGCTAATTACCTGCTCTTCCTTAAGGGTGTGAATACTTGTGCAAGATTCATTTGGATGCATGAGGCCAAGGGCTCTCTATCCAGACTTTCCCATGGGGAGTAGCTTACTGGAGACCCAGGGTGGATACAATTATACCTTAGAGACTTTCACCTGCAGTCTTTCCTTAAAAGATGGTCACTTCAATGACACACTTGTCACCAAGGGTTTTGACTAATGATTTTGGGCTAAGACAGAGAACCTCTGCCAGTAGTCGTTTTGCCTATTGGTTTTTGTGTTTTTGCATTTGTCTCCACATGTCTGTCTCTATTGGCTGTGTCTGGCTGACCCTTACTGTTCTTTTTATTTCCTCCCAAGTCTTACCTGTCATTCATTTCTCCCCCCTCATTTCTCCTCCAAGCTTTTTGCTACTGCTGTGCATACTATACCTTGCTTTCTTGGATGTAGTCTCTCTTTTCTCTTTCTTTTTGGTGTGTGTGTGTGTGTGTGTGTGTGTGTGTGTGTGTTGTGGCTCTTTCTCCCTTTTGTCTCCTTATTTTGTGTTTTTCTGCATGTTATCTGATGCCTATTGTTTGGGGACCCCAGACTACTCTTTAGATTGGATGGGTTGGAAATCTTTCTCTGTTAAAATGGTTACTCATACTTAAACCAGTTAATACTTTTTCCCTATTGTTCTGCAGGAACACATTTTGTCTGAGTGGAGTGTGCCAGGAGAAAGCAAATGTGAGTCACCGTTCTTTTTCTTCTGTGTGTGCCATGGTTTTGCTTTTACAAGACACCAAGAGTGAGAGAAGGCTATTGTTGTACTGAGTACCTTTTCCCTTGAGATTATGCTGAGTCATGGCTGAGGGAGTTACTTTTCAGGGAAGCAGACTCCAAGAAGGAGTTACTGGGTGAGCAATATGATCTTGCTGTTCAGATATGATTATATGTTGGGAATCCAGAGAGCAGTTCAGTAGACAGAAGAATCCTCATTTCAGGGAGTCATAATTTTCATGGTAGCATGTCCCTGCAGATGGTGTCAGAAAGAAAAAGAAACAACAGAAAAAAAAATGGCTTAATTTCTCCGAGATCCTGTGTGGTCACTTGTCGAGCCCATACTTACTACACTGGGACTGTGAAATGAAGATGGAATTTTCTTGGGTTTGTGGAACTAATTAGCTCCCCAAACTGACAAAAACATGAACTGAGGCATTGAAGAATGATGTAGAGGTATCTTTTTTTTTTTTAAGTTTATTTATTTATTTTGAGAGAGAGACAAAGGGAGCACAAGCAAGTGAGGGGCAGAGAGAGAGGGAGAAAGAACACCAAGCATGCCCCACACTGTCAGCATGGAGCCTGATGCGAGGCTCAAACCCAGGAACCAGGAAATCATAACCTGAGCTGAAACCAAGAGTTAGAATCTTAACCGACCAAGCCACTCAGGCATCCCTAATTTTATTTATTCTTTAATTTTTTAACTTTTACATTTTTTAAGTTTTTAAAAATTTACATCCAAGTTAGTTAGCATATAGTACAACAATGATTTCAGGAGTAGATTCCTTAATGCCCCTTACCCATTTAGCCCATCCACCCTCCCACAACCCCTCCAGTAACCCTCTGTTTGTTCTCCATATTTAAGAGTCTTTTATGTTTTTGTCCCCCTCCCTGTTTTTTATTATTTTTGCTTCCCTTTCCTTGTGTTCATTTGTTCTGTGTCTTTAAAATTTTTTTTTTTTCAACGTTTATTTATTTTTGGGACAGAGAGAGACAGAGCATGAACAGGGGAGGGGCAGAGAGAGAGGGAGACACAGAATCGGAAACAGGCTCCAGGCTCTGAGCCATCAGCCCAGAGCCTGACGCGGGGCTCGAACTCACGGACCGCGAGATCGTGACCTGGCTGAAGTCTGACGCTTAACCGACTGCGCCACCCAGGCGCCCCTGTTCTGTGTCTTAAAGTCCTCATATGAGTGAAGTCATATATTTGTCCTTCTCTGACTGACTAATTTCACTTAGCATAATACCCTCCAGTTCCATCCACGTAATGGCAAATGGCGAGATTTCATTCTTTTTGATTGCCGAGTAATTCTCCATTGTGATATAGAGGTATCTTAAGGCAGCTTTCAATGAGCAGAGTGTGGAATTCAAGGTAGCAAAAAAGAGCTCCTGCCTCTCCCCAGGGTCTCCAATTCTTTTTGTCAATGTTGACAAAGGCTCTTGGCTCAAGGCACAGAAGCTTCAGCTGCCAACTCACATGTAGATGTTTCTCTAGGTTTTAACGTTAGGGTTGTGTCTAAGGCAGCCGTAACTTTATTCTGATGAGTTCACACACAGTCCCTCCCCCCACGTACACACAGTATGCATCATGCAGCCATGAGCATAGATGCACCCTTACACACAAACCCTGTGCAAAGTGTAGACAGGTTTCCCCTCTCTTTGGAAGTGACCTTGCCCTCATACCATGTCCTATGGGCTCTGATTTGATGCTTGCTGCTTCTTGCCAATGCACCTAAAGAGGCCAAGTGTCTTGATCTCACCTCCACACCCTTTTACTACTCCTCTTCCCTGCGGCCCTGGTTTTGACCCATTCTCCTGGTTGCTGCATTGCTCTTTCTGCTGCTCTCATACGCTTCAAAAAAAAGATCTTGCCTCTTCCCACTCAAATCAAAGAGCAACTTTATTGTTTCAAACTTAGAGAGATGGATACAAAATAGTATAATGAAAACCCACATACCCATTATCCAGCTTCATCAAATCTTTATATTAAGCCATATTTGCAGGAGAATTCTTTAAAAGAAATTACACGTTATAGATATAATGGAGGCCTCCTGTGTACTCTTCTCAGATATATTTCCTCTCCCTCCCTCACTCCCCAGAGGGGATCATACTCATGAATTCAGCCTTTATCATTTCCGTCTATGTTTTTTATATTGTTGCCACATATGCTATGTACCCATAAAAATTATAAAACATTGTTATGCCCATTGTAAAAGTTGATATAAATGATGTCTTGTTGGAAATGTCACACTGTATCTTGGCTCTTTTGCTGGAAGTTGTTTCTGGGATTTATTCAGAGTTGATAGATGTAGCTCTGGCGCTTTCATTTTTAAATGCCAGATGGTGTTGCAATGTCTGAATATA
This sequence comes from Prionailurus viverrinus, assembly GCF_022837055.1. Lineage (NCBI taxonomy): Eukaryota > Metazoa > Chordata > Mammalia > Carnivora > Felidae > Prionailurus > Prionailurus viverrinus. The sequence goes on along the minus strand of NC_062564.1, from coordinate 49,740,527 downwards.
ACGTAACTGACCCATTCATTCTCCTGTGGGTGGGCATTAGGTTATTTCCATTTTTTTTGGACTTGTTTTGATTCTATCACATACAATCAACATTCTTGTACATGTGTTTTGTGCACATATGTTAGAGGTTCTTTATGGCATTTATAAACTTTAAATTTGCAGATCAAAGGGTATGTACATTTTCAGCTGGGCTAGATAATGCCAGATAGCTTCCTAACATCATAACAATGCATACTCCTCTGTGAGTATATGGTGTTCCCTGGCTTTCTTCGTCTTTGCTAGCCTCTTCATCATCAGATTTCACATGTTTTGACAATCTGATGGTTGAGGGCATCTCACTGTTGTTTTACTTTGCATATTCTTCATTGCTAGAGACGTTAATTCATTTTTTCATGTGTCTGTTGGCTACTTGGGTTTTCTCTACTGGAAACTGCCCATCATACTCTGTCCATTTTGCCTCTTGGGTGTGATTAGCACCTTCCCTCCAAGAAAAAGAAAGGGCATTCTGTATTCACGTGTTGACACAGATAGCACATTGTCCAAGCCATAAAATACAAACCCCATCCCTGCTGGTGGTAGGCAGAAGTCCAAGCTCCCTCACTTAGAGGCAGAATTCCCAGCCCCTGGTGCCCACACATTTTCCTTCAGTATTCAGCAAACACTAACCTAGGTACTGTTGTGAAGGGATTTTTACACATGTGATTGAAGTCCCAAATCAGTTGACCTTAAAATGGAGATCTTCTGTAGTCCTGATGTAATTCCATGAGACTTTCAAAAGCAGAGAGTTTTCTTTGTCTGACTCTAGAAGAAAAGGTCAGGGACACACTCTGGCCGACCTGAAAGAAAGCCAACATCCATGTTGGGAGCTGCCTTATGAAAACTGCACCTGGCAGAGACCGCAGGGAGCCTCAAGATCTGAGCGCTATTCCCAGCAACAGCCGGAAGGGAAATGGTGACCTGAGTCCTCTCTTGCAAGGAAATAGATTCTGCTAACAGCCAGTGAGCTGGAAGGAAGATCCTGAACCTTAAAGAGAATGGCAGCCCTCACCTGGTGAGACCATACCTTGGTGTGCTGACCCTGACCTACAGAAACTGTGATAATACATATGTGTTGTTCTACACCACTAAGTTTATGGTCATTTGTTACAAAGCAATAGAAGACTAATGCCCCCATCTCCCAGCTACTGTTAGTGCCTGCTGCATCCTTACCACTTAGAGCTTTAGCCTCAGTCTACCTTCCCTTCTCTTAGGTAAGGTTTATTAAAATACCCATAGAATTACCCATGCTTCCTGACAGTATTCAGTCCAGGGTGAAGCCTTGCTTACTTATACCTACCCTAAATCCCCTAACACAAACCCCAGTCCTATGATTCTGTACATCCTCTCATGGGGATGCCCCACAGTCTCCCATGGTGTGTGTTTCCACTTGCTGCCAGGTGCAATAAACCCAACTCCTTCTATAGGTGTGTTCCTGCTGTCCTTGGCTGGAGGACACTGATGCCCTGAATAGGATAGACGCCTGCACTTTTGAACCACCTTGGGTACTCACTGGCCGTATTACCTTCCTGAGTCATCTATTTTAAGAGGTATTAGACTTTTCTTCAGTAGACTGAGAAGGTGGGGCTAGCTAATCTGGAGGGAAAATGTGTGGGGGGCAAATCTACACAGACCTTTGGGGTTTGTCAGTCCTAGGTTTAATCTTTATTCTGCTTTTACTAGCTATGTGGCTTGGGCTACATATTCATCTTCCTGAGCCTCAGTTTTTTCATCTCTAAATTGGGATCAGCAAACCAAACAGGTTTGGTGTGAGGATTAATTAAATGTAAATTTCTTGGACTACACGGATGGTCCCTCCAATATCTCTACTCAATTTTTAAAATTATTTTTAATGTTTATTTATTTTTGAGAGAGAGACAGAGACAGAGTGTGAGTGGGGGAGGGCAGAGACACACACACACACACAGAGAATCTAAAGCAGGCTCCAGGCTTTGAGCCATCAGCACAGAGCCCAATGCTGGGCTGGAACCCACGAAACACGATATCATGACCTGAGCCAAAGTTGGATGCTTAACTGACTGAGCCACCCAGGTGCCCCAATCTCTACTTAATTTTAAATGCACATAAACTTTATAGCAATAAAAAGTATTTTGACAATAGAGGATGCTGATGTTAACTAATGCTTGTTTTGACTACCTTAACGTTTCAACTGTTCAAAATGCCTGATGCCAGCAAGATGTTAACAAGGGTGTGGTACAGGCAGTGATATATGTGTTTATTGTCCCCCAAAAAGGGAAAACATATTTTTCTATTAGGAGATTCCCAGTGAATTTCCTTTTTCCTTCCTTCTTCCAAAAGATTCAAGCTCTTAACCTTTATGGTTATGCTATAACCTTTGCTGGTATGTATTAAAGTGGTGGTTCAATTTTATATCACCAACGCCACTCACACACATGGACAGAATCTCACCAGGCTTTGACTCTCCAGGGGATCTCATCAGCATTCATAGCTGTTCCTCGCAAATAGTGCCTGTGTAGAGCTCCTCCAGGAGTCCCCTTCCCTTCGTCTTCCTGGGGACCCCCAAAGAGCGACCTGAAGCCCTCATGTGCGGAGACACTTCTAGATTGTGGCTCACTGCACCGCTGCTTTGGACTGGGCCCCCACTCCCCGCCTGCCCGGAGCCCTGCCTGAGCTGTCTGCTCCCTCCACCACTCTCATATCAAGGCCATGCCCCTTTTAGGCCTCAGTTTTGCAGGTGCCTTGCATTTGTCTGTGAGGTAAGACTAACAGATGGGTCTCACAGCAATGTTGCTGGGGTCCCCAGGGATGACAGATAAGGTGAGCACTCGTTTAATTCATCAGAGTTCTTTCTTGCAGGAGATACACTTGCCACCAAGATGTCTGGGTTCAGATGGATTTGAGGAAAAGCCACCACTGCCTCTCCCCACTCCTTAGGTCTGGACCTGTATCAGGTGCGGCTTATACTGTCAAAACTTGTGTTAGGGCACCTGGGTGGCTCATTAAGCAACTGACTTCGGCTCAGGTCATGATCTCAGGGTTCGTGAGTTAGAGGCCTGTTTTGGGTGAGTTTGAGCCTGCCACGGGTAAAACATGAGCCCTGCTGCGGGTGAGCCCCACTTCTCTCTCTCTCCCCCTCTCTCTCTACTCCTCCTGGGATTCTCTCTCTCTCTCTGCCCCTCACTCACTTGTGCCCCCCCTCAAGAAACAACAACAACAACCCCCTCCCCCCAAACTTGTGTTAGAGTTCTTCAGAGAAACAGAAGCAATAGGACAATATATATGTGAGGGGGGAGGATTTATTATAATAAGAAAATGGATCATGTGATTATGAAAACTCAGAAGCCCCATGATCTGCAGTCAGCAAGCTGGAGACCCGGGAGAACCAGTGAAAGTTTGAGTATGAAGAGCCAGGAAGGCTCATGGTGTAAGTCTTAGTCTGAGGGCAGGAGAAGACTGATGTCCCCCTCAGCAGTTGGGCAAAGATTGTAAATTCTCACTTCGTCTGCCTTTTATGCTATTCAGGGCTCCAACAGGCCCACTCACACTGAGGAGGGCAATCTGCTTTACTCGGTCTACTGATTTATATGTCAATCTCATCTAGAAACGCCCTCACAGACACCCTGAGAAATGTTGTGTGACCAAATATCTGAGCACCCTGTGGCCCAGTCAAGGTGATGCCTCATATTAACCCTCACAAAACTCTTCAGAGATGAAATCTGTGGGTGGCCCTGAAATCTCTTCTTCCCTGAAAGCTGTCTTCTGAGCCATGCTGGTTCTCTAGACGTATTTTGTCTATATCTGAATCTAAATAACCAACAATTCCTTATTCTGACACATGTTTAGGGAGCACCCCTCTGGGTCAGGCATTACTCCAGGTGCTGGGGATGTAGGGGGGACAAGAGAAGTAACATTGCTGCTGTCAGGTAACCTGTGCAGTGACAGAGCCAATGAACAAGTACCATAATAAGACAATTATAGAGTATGATCAATGCCAAGGAGGAAATAAAGAGAGGGGGTAGGGTATGGGGGTGAGATACTTAGAGTGGCCTACTGTCTTTGTTTGCTCGGGCTGCTGTAACAAAAACCATTACCAGGTGGCTGAAACAAACAGTTCTCACAGTTCTGGAAGTCTGAGATCAGTGCCGGTGTGTTTGGGTTCTGGTGAGAGCCCTCTTCCTGGATTGCAGAAGGATGTCTTCTTTTGTTTTTAATGTTTTGTTTATTTTTGAGAGAGAGCTTGAGCAAGGGAGGGGCAGAGAGAGAGGGGGACAGAGGATCCAAAGCAGGCTCTAAGCTGACAGCAGCAAGCCCAGCGCAGGGCTAGAACTCATGAACCGTGAGATCATGACCTGAGCCGAAGTCAATGCTCAAATGACTGAGCCACCCAGGCTCCCCCAGAGGGATGTCTTCTTGCTGTGTTCTCACATGGGGGAGAGAGACCTTTGGCCTCTTCATTTTCTTACAAATACACTAATCCCATCATGGGGGCTTCATCCAAATCCAATTACTCCCAAAGGGTCTAACTCTAAACACAACCACATTGGGGATTTGGGCCTCAACATGTGAGTTTTGGGGGGACACACACATTCAGTCTACAGCAGCAGGTGAGACCTTCCTGGGAGGAGTCACAAGGAGGCAGATGCAGAATAAACAGGATCACGTTTGCAGAGTCACGGAGGCGCTGCTGATCATGCCAGGTCCTAAAGGCCTTGGTCAAGGCATTTGGATTTCATTCCAGTAAGCAATATGAGGCAAATAAGTTACATGAACTTTGTCATAGTTAGAATAAAGGCTAAGCTAATGTAACAAAGCCACCCAAGAACATTTAGTGGCTTCAAGAACACAGAAATTTATTCTTCTCTCATACTAAGGTCCAAGGTAGGTAGGTGGCCTCTGCACCATGACTGTTAGGAGCCCAGGCTGGCAGATGCCATTCTCAACAAGTGATGTAGAAGTTGCACACATCACTTTCAACTACAACCCATGGGCTAGAACAAGTCCCATGGGCACACCTGGCTAGTAAGGGAAACTGGGAGATCCTTTCTCTGGCTGTCCAGCCATGTATCCTGGAAAGAGGGCAGAAAAAACTGAAGAAGGGCAGTACAACGGGCCTGGTGGAATTTGTCACATCTTGTTTGGTGATGCTAGAGGAAAGTATATCTGTATTAAGTTTTATATGATTTCTCTGTTAATTGATAATTTTTTTTTTGTTTGCTCCAGGTGTCATCTGCGAAAGGAAGATGTATTCTATTCTTGGAGTGAAGCCTTGGGGTACGATTCAAGGTTGTTGATGGTGGGGGGAGGTGTTGTCAGGGGACAGAAGCTCAGAACACTACCCGGGGCTGTAAGTTAATTGAGCAGAAACAATGATTTAGTCAATTGTCATTCGAGTCAGATATGTCTGACACACTCTATCATCAAAGCCAAGGCATTTTGGGAGAGAATGATTATTCCCATTCATTACATGGGGAGATTTTAGACACTTCAAAACCATTGGATTACAAAGTTGCTGGGGCAGAACCTGCAAAAGATAAAGTTATAATTGAAAGCTACTTACGTGATATATTTAAAATGAGTTCAACATTCTACTTCTAGGCATGTTAAGAAATCTCAAATAATTGTTTTTGGCCAGAGCTAAATTTTGAACCCCTAAGACAGATGGTTCTGACATGCTCTCACTCAAGTAATATTAATGGTTTCTGTTTATTACATGCTATCACCGAGTTCCTTCTGCAGGTGTGAGGATGACAGGCCCTTGTTATCATTTTATTTAAACCTCACAATATCCCTGGGTAAGTTCTGGATTTAGCAAATAAAATACAGGATGCCAGGTGAAATTTGAATTTTATATAAATAATAAATAATTTTTCATAGTAAAAGTATGTCCCCAATATTGCATAGAACATACTTATAGTAAAAAAAATGTTATTGAGGTGGCTCACCTGGGTGGCTCAGTTGAGTGTTCAACTCTTGATTTTGGCTCAGGTCATGATCTCATGGTTCATGAGTTCAAGTCCCACATTGGGCTCTGTGCTAACAGTGTGGAGCCTTCTTGGGATTCTCTCACTCTCTCTCTGCCCCTCCCCTACTCTCTCTCTCTCTCTCTCTCAAAAATAAATAAACTTAAAAAACAATAAATTTTTTAAAAATGTTATTTATTTGAAATTTAAATTTAACCAGACATTCCTGCGTTGTATCTGGCAACCACACCTGAAAAGTAAGTGGTACCATCCTCATTTTTCACATGTAGAAATGGGAGATTCAGGGAAGCTTAAGTGGCCTCCTTGGGTCATATAGCCAGTAAGGATGAGTACAGGATTTAGACACAGTCTTTTGGATTTTTAAGTTCATGACCTTGCCAGCACATTGTGTTTTTATCCTTTAGAGTGCTCCTTGATACCCTGCGGACCTGGCCCTAACTTCCCTCCAGTCTTACATCACCTCTCCTGTGCTCAGCTCCAACAGAACTCTGCTAGCTGCCAGGGCATCCCTGTCCTCAAGAAGCTCCCATCCATTAGAGGCCAGAATCCAGATAAGAATCCAGCCTATTATAGTACAAAGTGTTAGGTGAGGGGGACAAGTTGAGGAAATAATTTAATCTGTAGTAAAATACCGTTGATTGGGTGGTTTAAACAAAGGGAATTTGTTTTCTATCTGTTCTGGAAGTTGGGAAATTCAAGATCGACATGTTGGCAAGGTAAGTTTCGTTCTGAGGTCTCTTTTCTTGGCTTGCAGGTGGCCACCATCTCACTATGTGCTCATATAACCAATTCTTTGTATACATGCTATGGGGGGAGATATATATATATTTTGAGGGAGAACTCTGGTGTCTTTTCCCACAAGAACATGAATCCTATCAGATTAGGGCCTCATCCTTATGACCTTATTTGACCTTAACGACTTTCTTAGAGCCCCCCTCTCTAAATACAACCACACTGGGGATTATGACTTTAACATACAAATTTTGGGGGGACATAAACCTTCAGTCCATATCAGAGGGACAGTGAAGACTTCGTGGGGCAGGTGACATTTAAGCTAGGTTTAGAAAAATTAGCAGGCATCAACAAAGGAGGAATAAAGATGTTCTAGGTGGAGAGCACAAAACTATGCGCTATGTTAGAGGAACAGTGAGCAGTTCTGGCTTTGGAGCATTGACTTTCAAGCTTTTGTCTAGCTTTTGTGGACCAGAACATCACCTGGGAAATTTGTTTTCAATTCTGCATCAGTACATGGGTTTAGCAGTCTGCAACATGACCAGAAACCAGGTGATTCTGTTACAGATGGTCTATCAGTCACACTGAGAAACTTGTTTCCAGAAAGCCCCCAGAGATGAAGCTGAATGGGCAGATTGCACCAGGTGGTGAAGAGTTTTTATGCTAGATTGAGAAGTTAAGATCTTATTTGAATGACAACTTTAGACATTCCTAAGGACAGAGATAAAGATGAAGGCTCCTCAAATAAGAATAGAGGTGTTTCTTGAAGTTTCACTTTGAAAAGATTCCAAATAATAAAAATAGAGCCACATTGATAATTCATCTCAATGGTATCTGGGACTAGGGTTAATCCCAAGGATCAGCTGGAGATAGGGATGCTGGCCAGATGTGCTGTGGGTTGACTGACTTTTATTTATTTAAAAAAATTTTTTTTAATGTTTATTTATTTTTGAGAGAGAGAGAGACAGACAGAGCCTTAGTGGAGGAGGGGCAGAGAGAAAGGGAGACACAGAATCCAAAGCAGGCTCAGGCTCTGAGCTGTCAGCACAGAGCTTGACATGGTTCTTGAATTCACAAACCATGAAATCATGACCTGAGCTGAAGTTGGATGCTTAACCGACTGAGCCACCCAGGCACTCCGACTGACTTTCAGATGCTTGGCTTCTGTCTGTCAGAGCTTGACTGAACATATGTTTCACTCTGGTAGAATTTTCAGCCAGTTGAGCCAGAAAACTGGTGAATGATTTTTTTCAGGCTGAAGAAACAATGTATTTGTCTTAACACTATTTTGAAAAAGAGCATCTAGTGGATTAAACATAATGATAATATAATTTCTGTTTTCTGATTTATTCATTTAAAAGTTAATTTTTGTTATGAATAAGCACACCCCTCTTTAAGTAAATTAGGAAAACACTAAAAAGTAGAAGAAAAAAGTCACTCATTATTACTTCCCAAACAAAATACATTACTTTTTTTGATTTTTAAAATTTCAAAAAGTTTATATTTTAAATAATTTCTTATTTGATGTTGTTTCCTATTTGGACTGGCTGTTTGCAAATGTCCCCAGCTTATCTCAATGAATGTGACTTTTTAAAAAGTTGGACCTGAATTGATGACCTAGTTTAAATTATATTCAATTTGACAATATCTACTGAATGCCTGCCATCTGCATCGTTTTGAGTTAGATCCTGTGGTGGTTACAAAGATTAACAAGACATAGCACTTGACTTAAGTAGGTTATTAGCTAGTGAGACAGCCAGACCTGTGTAGAACACGATAGAAGGATAATATGGCAGTCACCAAAGAAACAAGCTAATTCCAGTTGAAATGTTTATGTGTAGGGTGGAAATGAAGCACACAAACAGAGGTTTTTGAGAAGTTCCATTGAGCTGGAACTGAAAGGGTCCCTTGGCATTCAAGTATAATCTGAAGAAAGGAGAGCAAATATGTGAGACCACATGGTACTGGTCTTGGCAAGTGTGGTCATCATGCTTGAGTAAGTCATGAAGTAGAGAATGGGTCCATCTGAATTCTGAGTGGCTCTCCTTGCAAAAAAAGAAGAGTCAGTGAAGGAGAAGAGATTATATTTCCCATGGGGTGTTGGAAAGCAGTGAGGGTCTCTGGGCACAGAGATGATGGCCAGGGCAGGGAGAGGATGTGCAGAGAGAGTGATGTGGCAGGGAGGTAGGGAATGTATGTGTGTGCTCATGTGTACACGTGTGTGCAGTGTGTGTGTATGTGCACGAGCTCATGTGTGCGCACATGTGTATGTGTGTAAGCAGAAAAAGGGAGGGTGAAAGATTGATTTTTAGCAGTTGCTGTTGTGAAAAACATTTGATAAAGAGAGACTCTAAAGAGGATTCTAGAAACCTTTCCCTTTAAAAAATTTGTTTTTACATTTATTTATTTTTGATAGAGAGAGACAGAGCACAAGTGGGGGAGGGGCAGAGAGAGAAGGAGACTCGGAATCTGAAGCAGGCTCCAGGCTGTCAGCACAGAGCCCAATGTGGGGCTTGAACTCACAAATAGCGAGATCATGACCTGAGCCGAAGTCAGACGCTTAACTGAGCCACCCAGGCACCCCTAGAAAGCTTTCTATATGACATACCTTATAAACTCCATAAGCCACTTTTTCTCACCTTTTAAGAGTATCCTTGAAGAATGTGGTGTCAGATAATTGCTGTTTTGGGATGAGTTGACATGCAGAGTCAGATGGCCCATTATAGTCTGACTTCCTGTATGCTTTCTAAGATTGGGCCCTGAAAACTTTCCATTGATTGAGATGTATTTTCATTTTCTTGTTCTCTCACACTGGGTCAGTTATCTATTGCTGTAGCAGAGCACCCCAGATCTCTGTGGGTAAAAACAACTGTTTTGTTGCTTGTGAATCTGTGGGTCAGGAATTTGGGCAGAGCTCTGTGAGGACGGCTCATCTGTTTCATGTGGTGTCATTTGATATCCAATATACCTCCCTCACATGCATGGAGTCCCAGTGTGGTTGTCAGCCCAGGAATCTTGGCTTTCTTTCCTCTCCCTATAATTTCTCATCCTTGAGGATCTCTCCCTCTATGTGGCCTTTTTCTCTGGAAGGAGATCCTGGACTTCTTTACATGGTGGTTGTGTCAAAACAAAGAGCAAGTGGAAGCTGCAGGGCTCTTAAGATCTAGAACCTCACGGGGCGCCTGGGTGGCGCAGTCGGTTAAGCGACCGACTTCAGCCAGGTCACGATCTCACGGTCCGTGAGTTTGAGCCCCGCATCGGGCTCTGGGCTGATGGCTCAGAGCCTGGAGCCTGTTTCCAATTCTGTGTCTCCCTCTCTCTCTGCCCCTCCCCCGTTCATGCTCTGTCTCTCTCTGTCCCCAAAATAAATAAACGTTGAAAAAAAAAATTTTTTAAAAAATTAAAAAAAAAAAAAAGATCTAGAACCTCACAATGTCCCTTCTACCACATTCAATTGACCAAAGTAAGTATCAAGACCAGTCCAGGTTCAAAGGGTAGGGGAATAGACCCTGTGTCTTGGTGGGAGATGCTGAAACATGCTGTGGTCATGATTTCCAATCCCCCAGATTTCCCAACAGCATTCCCAGGGGCTTCTTTTTACCAGCCCTGGCCCTGCCCTCCCAGCAAAAGTCTCCAGGTTCTCAAGCAGGCAGCCTCAACCTGGGGTCCCACACTTGCTCGATGGCCACCCCAAACCCTCTGCGTATGGGATGGGGCCCAGAATAGAGACTCCGTATGTCGCATCTTCACAGGTCTCCTCTCCCCTTCCAGGGAAGAATTCAGTTTCCTGGAGAATTAGGACATCCCAAATTGTGTTTGGGTTACATATATATGTAGTAAACTCCTTTTTTAAAAAGCCAGAGACTGGGGCACCCAGGTGGCTCAGTCAGTTAAGCATCTGACTTCAGCTCAGGTGATGATCTCATGGTTTGTGGGTTTAAGCTCCACATCAGGGCTCTGTGCTAACAGCTCAGAGGCTGGTGACTGCTTTGGATTCTGTGTCTCCATCTCTCTCTGCCACCCACCCCACTTGTGCTCTCTCTCTCTCTCTCTTAAAAATAAACATTTAAAAAAAAGGCAGAGACTAATAAACACAACATTCATGATGACGACTGCCTCTTGGGGGCTATGGTGAGGAGGCGGGGAGCTGGAATTAGGGAGAAGCTACCAGTAAAAAGATATATGTGTGTGTGTGTGTGTGTGTGTGTGTGTATACATGTGTATGTGTATATACACACACACACACACACACACACACACACATCTGGGAAAAGTTCAAGCACTAGAGAAATGTACAAAATAAGTAAAAGTCTCCTTCCCTTCTCAATCCCCAGCCTCATAGGTAACTACTGTTAATAGTACCCTTCTGATAAATTTTCAAAAATATTTTATGCACATCTCAAGCAGAGGAAACAGCCTCCATGGGTGCCCAGAGGCAGAAAGGAGCTTGGTGTGGCATAGAGCTGAGCAGCGAGTGTGCCTGGTGGAGAGTGAGCTGGGGAAAAAGAGGCATAAGGCCTTGAAACCATGGTGGGAAGTTTGGATTTTCAGCACACACAGAAGGGTTTGGAACAGAGGAATGAATGGATTTCATTTGCATTTTTACCAGGCTCACTTGGCTGCTGTCGCAGAAGGGCTTCAAGGGACTTCCTCTATCATTGACAAGTCTTTACAATTTCTGATTGAATTTGTAACCTATTAGCTCAATCGGACATCAAATGGGCTTTGACTTGCATATTCCCAGAATTAAAACTGACTTAAATTTAATCACTGATGTTTTCTGCTGCTTCTGATACAAGCACATCGCTTTGACTTATTTCTCTTCTATACTCAGGCACTTGTGTGTGCTCATTCTGGTTAGTCCAGCAAGACTCAAAAATCCCAGTGTGGGGCTGCAAAGTCCTTTAGGACTCCATGTAAGTGACACTCCTTCTTATCTCGGGGTCATCCTGGGTATCTTTTCTAAGAGCCTGGAACACAAACCCCACCCCTTGCCCACACTAACCTTGTCCACACAAGCCTTATCCATCTGTCAGCTTCAGCTTCACCTCACTTCTTTCCAGAAGCCTTTGCTTCACCCCAAAACACTCCCGCCTACTATGTGTGCCCAAACATCCTGCCCTTCTCCTTTGTAAGACTCAACACTTCTGCACTTACTTAATATCTGTCTTCCTTGTTAAGCAAAAGTTCCATGAGGCTGGGGTGTTTTGTTCACTCTTGACCATTCTCTGAAAGAATCGTTTTGTTGAAAAAATAGTTTCCCTGTTTATTGTTGTCTGTGTGGGTCTTGGGGCCTCATCCACCTCGTTTATCATTGTAGTGCAGCACTTAATAGGCTCCGACACAGAGTAAGCTCTTCCCGAAGTTATGAATGAGAACACAGGTGTTGTGGAAAGGGGGCGGGGGTGGAATCACTCATGCCTGTGTGCCAGTCCCAGGTCACCTCTTACAACCTCTTACGCCTCTTAACTTGGCCAAGTCTCAACCTCTTGGAACCTTAATTTCTTTATCTGTAAAAGAAAAAATTAAGATGGACTAATTATGCTTCAGAGGATCGCTGTGAGAATCAAATAAGGTAATAATTGTAAAGTGGCTTGTTCTCTTGAAGCCTGCTGAGTTCCCCTTACTTCCCCGTTTTAAGGATTGTAGGGTTCCCAGTTGGGAGGGTACTATGGCAACACTCCTGCCCTAGCCCTGCTGAGACGCATCACCTGCCAGAATCCAATTTCCTCTTCCTCAAAGACTTTACTGTCAGTTGCTGTCTCTTGGCCAATTTTTTCCCTAAGGGGTCTGCTCTCTGAAATGTGAAAATTAGCTCCTTCGCACCATTCTGGGGACCCCTACATTGGACCCTGCTGGTCACAACCAAAGGGGATTTTTTCCCCATGTGAAGGGTCCTAGGAGTTGTCTTGCAAACAGCACTAAATCATGGTGAGTAGCTGGTGTCAGTTTCATTCATACAGCACTGCAGTCACCATGTAAGCCTGATAATCATCTTCATTTCACAAATTTTTCTGTTGTCCCTTCTCAAGGCTAGAAAGTGGTGGCACCAGGTTCTCTGGTTCTGGAGCCCTTGCTCTCACCCTAAACCAGAGGGCTGATAATAAAGCACTTACCTGATGGTCCTGAGTATGGAAATATCTCTGAGAGGATTTTATTATTTTATTTTATTTTTTTTGAAATTTATTGTCAAATTGGTTTCCATACAACACCCAGTGCTCATCTCAAAATGTGCCCTCCTCAATACCCATCACCCACTCTCCCCTCCCTCCCACTCCCCATCAACCCTCAGTTTGTTCTCAGTTTTTAAGAGTCTCTTATGCTTTGGCTCTGAGAGGATTTTATAGTGACAGGATATCAAGGTGAATTGGCCTCATTTCCAAATTCATCTGATTGATTCACAATAAATGTCCACAGTTTTGATCTGGATTTTTGAGCCCTGCATGATTTTGATGATAGACTCCTAAGGCTGTGATTCTGAATTGATGGCTCCTACTTTTAAAAAGTGTGGTGTCCAGGGCCATCCAATAACTTCTGAGGACTCTTTGTTTTTGGAAAAGTGATCTATGGATGTAGTGAAGTGGAGTTCTTGGCCATAGTTTTCCTCATTTGTTACAGCTTCTCTGCTGTCGAGGCCTCTCTTTGCACAACTTGTTCCCATCTGGTGCTAGAAGAGTGTATTAGTCAAGGTTCTCCAGCGAAACAGAAACAGAATACACATCTCTGTCTCTGTCTTTCTCTCTCTCTATCATCTATTTATCATATCATATCATATCATCATATCATATCAATCAAACATATCTATCTATCATCTATCTACCTATCTATGCATCCAACCATCCATCTATTTATATTTATTCTAAGGAATTGGCTGATGTGATTGTGGTGGCTGGCAAGTCTGAAACCTGTTGGGTAGGCTGGCAGGCTGGAGATTCAGTAAGACTTGATGTTGCAGTCTTGAATCTGAATTCCACAGGGTAGCAGGCTGGAAACTTAGGTAGAAATTCTGTGCTGCAATCTTGAGAAGAATTGTTCTGGAAAACCTGTCTTTGCTCTTAAGACCTTTGACTGATGCATGAGGTCCACCCATATTATGGAGGATAGTCTGTTTTATGCAAAGTCTACTGACTTAAATGCAATCATATCTAAGAAATGACTACACAGAAACATCTAGACTAGTGTTTGATCAAACAACTGGGTACTAGAACCTACCAAATTGACACTTAAAGTTAACCAAAAAAAAAAAAGGGAACGTGGCACATTCTGACCCCAGTGTCTGTTGCTGCTATCCATGTTGGTTCTCCTCTCCCCCACCTACTACCAACAATTTTGCCAAAGTTTGGATGACTCCTTACTTTATTTTCTCCTTCCAGAATAATGATGGGGGCACTCTCTTTGGCTCTTACATGTTTCCTGCCACCCCACCTGCTCAGCTTACCACCTACAAAGCTCTGAGGTTGCTCTAAGGTAAATCAGGTCATTTTGAATACTTCTATTTGCTATACCTGTCCGAACTTTTCCAATTAGCTCTTTAGGAAACTTGGACTGTCCAAACCATCTTCTCAAAGTTTGTCCAGATACCAAAAAAGACAAGGAAAGTTAGTATTAATTCCGTGTTTATAGTTATTATGGTTAATATGTTGTGGATAAAAAATTATGATAAATAGAATCATACATTCATGTATGTTTATGAGTGTTCTATGGAATCCCTCTTTTAATCAGTATGTATAGAATATTTATAATATATTTATGCCAATTCTTGCATACATTTTTCTTGTAAATAATTAGAGCACTATTTTATAGGTAGCACATCTTTGCTTTCATGGTATATTAATGGTACTCAATCAACTTCCAGTTATAATATGGTTTTCACATGGAAAATATAATCTGCTTTATGATCTTTATGAAATAATTTTTCAGAATTCATTTTAGCCATCATGTGGGTGTCTAGTGCACTTTTCACTTCTGACCTTGGACCTCCCTTCCTTATTCTACCAGAGGCTTAGCTTTCCTCCAGCATCATTGAAGGCCAGCATCTAGTTATCTCTGGTGTAGCTTGACAGAAAGTAGCACAGATATATTTTACTACATACCTATCCTGAGGATCAGATTTAATCCATAAAAATGGAATGTTTGCCTTCTAAGAAGAAATTTATATTTTTCTTGCTTTCAGAAGGAAGCCTCAAGCTAACATCCCTGTACATTTTAAAATGAAAAAGAGTCTTCAAACAAATCTTTGAATTCACCTTTTAGGAAAAAGCCGTGGGTCCTTGTTACTAATTTATTTTGAAAGGAGCTTTCCATCAAATGGAAGCAGTGTTTGCGAACATTCTGAGTCATGGGAATGGTAAGGCAGTGCAGGGTGATCCCTGAACAAAGGGAATAATTGTTCAATGAAATGCAGATTCAGGCAGTTTTGAGGCATATGGAGCTTGGAAAGAGAGGTGTAGCAGTAGTCCAGGAAGACTTTAGAGAGAAATAAAACTGGCTTTGTATAGGTACGCTTGGTGTGAGAGGAGAGGGGAAGAAAAGCAAGAGCAAAGTGTTGAGTGTGGCTGAAAAGAGAGAGCTGGGAAACGGGCCCCACAACCTGGAGGGGGCTCACAGAAAAGGTTAAACAAAGGTGGTGACACTGGCCGTGGAGCCAAATGAAGGACATGATTTCCTTTACACATCAGGTGTAAGGGGGGGGGGTTTGGGAAAGGTTCTTGGACGAGACCAAATGAAGAGCCTGTTTTGGAAGAATGAGTCTAGATGAATTTGAGGGGCAGAGATATACTTGAATTATGCTAATATGGTAATTAAGGCTTAGTCTAGTTGGCAATCTGCCCAAAGACTCTACCCACACCAGAATCAGGACTCGAACTCATGTCCTTGGACTCTAGGTCTGGGTTCTCCTGGGTGGGAGGGTTGGTAGAAAGATAGCAGTCATCAGGTACCTGACAGACACCTCCTGTAAGCAAGGCATGTGTGAGAGGGAAAGCCTGCTCATTTATTTCCTTCCTCATTCTGGAAAAATCTTGTTATTTGTTCCTTGTTTTAGGATATGGTTCCCTTCACATGGGGCTTTTAAAGAATTAGAAATGTTTCTGGCAGGCAGCCCATTCCCAGCTTCTTTCTCCCTTTAGTGAATCAAAAATCTCTATGGAAGGCAACACAGTTGAGGAGCTCCTAAAAACTGGATTAGGAAATGTGGAGCACGAGAGGAAAAGGGTGTGGGGGTGCAGCATTTACTGATTGTTCTTTTTCATGGTGCTCAATCTTTTACACATTTGTATTCACATCACCCCATCAGGTTGATGGTTGCATCCTCATTTTGCAGAAGAAGAAATGAAGGCTTACATATCTTGGTCCAGAGCCAACTTGGAATTCTTGGCCATGAGTCAAGCCAAGTAAAAATTCAGAGTCAGAATTCAGATTCTCAAGATTCCCGTACCTTTACAAGGAAACAAAATATCTGGGAAAACTCTTCCTCTTACAGTTAGGTATTGTATTTATGTTCCTTATTTTCAAAAAAGAAAAAAAGAGTATATATATATATTTTTCCTTGGGAGAGGAGAAGGTTATGTGGAAAGAAGTAAGGGAGAGACTCAGTCCAGAATTTGGGGCTTTGGAGAACGGGGTTGTGTTTGTTTGCTCAGGGCTCCTGAGACAGTGCCCGTTGGAGCTCTTAGCCAGAAGACCTACAGAGGGAGAGCAGGATTCCGAAAGCATCAAGAGGGAAAAACACAGAGCTTTAGGATTGGGGAAGTACACCCCTTGTACCGTTGCCTGTGTTCTGCTTTTATAAAGACTGGTAAATCTACTACTCAAAAGATGGGGAGAGACTCTTTACACTTAGAGGTATGGCAAAGAAGTAGTTAAAACAGTGGTTATTGATTGGCCTGTGGGTTGGGAGGACTCCTTTGCTTTTAATTTTGAAAATTTAAGCAAGTTTACAGATTAAAGAACCTCATAAATGAAACATTTTCTTTCTATTGCTACAGTTTCATCTTGGGTCTGTCAGTGCTGGTTGATTAATGTTTGCGTAGACCCAACCTTTGTGGGTGCAATCATGTGTCCTGCTTTTATCACTTGGTATTTTTCAAACACATTCCCAGTGTTAAAATCATTTATCTATTTGACATTATTTGCAGCTTCAGAATAGACCAGCCTACTGATTTATTATCCTTTACAATTTCTCTAGTTTTGGTGGGGGTAGCGGCTGGGGGTGGGGAGTGGTGGTACATGTCGAGGTGAGTGTTTGAGTTATTTCCAAACTTTCAGTTTTCTGTATGAAACCACTGTGAACCTCTTTGTACAAATTATCTTTTTTTCTTGGGGATTTTCCTGGAGGCTCTTCCCCAAAGTAGAATTACTAGGTCAAAGAATGCAAACACTTTTATAGCACTTACTAGATGGTTTGGAAGTATTTTGCAAACAGTCATCACCCTCCCTTTCCCCTTCCTCCAATGATAGAGATATAGTTAGCTCTGTATTTTGTTCAAATCCTTTAGATTTTCCTATGTTTATCTTTTCTATTTTAACTGAAAATCAAGTAAAATTCAGATGAAAACGTATGTAAAAGTACCAAGAAATCTACAAGTGAAGGTCGTTATGTTTAAGATCAGGAAAGGCAAGTGATTATATGCCTTGCAGGTGTCAGGCACGTCTTAAACTTCACCTTATTTAATCCAGTCTCATTGGATTCTTATTTGACCTTTCGAGGTAGGAGCCCACCTTTAATGCAAGAAGAAACTAAGATCCAGAGACAGTAGGTCATTTTCCCAAGTCACACAGCTAGGAAATGGCAGACACAGAATTCTAACCCAGGTTGGTTTGATTCTGAGTCCAGGCTACATCCAGGTTAGAGTCCTCTGGGACCGTTTGCTGTATCTCACTGGCTGACAATAAATTGAAGACTTTTTATTGATTCATTGATCAATTGATTGATTTTTTCTTTTTCATTTTTAAAAAATATAATTTATTGTCAAGTTGGCTAACATACAATGTATACAGTGTGCTCTTGGTTTTAGGGGTAGATTCCCATGATTCATCACTTACAACATCCAGTGCCTATCCCAACAAGTGCTCTCCTCAATGCCCATCATCCATTTTCCTCTCTTCCTCACCCTCCATGAACCCCCAGTTTGTTCTCTGTATTTAAGAGTCTCTTATGTTTTGCCTCCCTCCCTCTCTGTTTGTAACTATTTTTTCCCCTTCCCTTCCCCCATGGCCTTCTGTTAAGTTTCTCAAGTTCCACATACGAGTGAAAACATATGATATCTGTCTTTCTCTGACTGACTTATTTCACTCAGCATAATACCTTCCATTTCCATCCACGTTGCTGCAAATGGCATGATTTCATTCTTTCTCATTGCCGAGTAGTATTCCATTGTATATATAAACCACATCTTCTTTATCCATTCATCAGTTGATGGACATTTGGGTTCTTTCCATAATTTGGCTATTTTTGAAAGTGCTACTATAAACATTGGGGTACGTGTGCCCCTATGAATCAGCATTCCTGTATCCTTTGGATAAATTCCTAGTAGTGTTATTGCTGGGTTGTAGGGTAGTTCTATTTTTAATTTTTTGAGGAACCTCCACACTGTTTTCCAGAGTGGCTGCACCAGTTTGTATTCCCACCAACAGTACAAGAGGGTTCTTATTTCTCTACATCTGCACCAGAATTTGTTGTTTCCTGAGTCGTTAGTTTTAGCCACTCTGACCGGTGTGAGGTGGTGTCTCAGTGTGATTTTGGTTTGTATTTTTCTGATGATGAGTGACGTTGATCCTCTTTTCATGTGTCTGTTGGCCATCTAGATGTCTAAATTGAAGACTTAGACCCCCCTTGGAGGGGGGTTCAAGGTAGATGTGTTAATTTGCTAGGGCTGTCATTACAAAGTACCATAGCCTGGGTGGATTAAACAACAGAAATTTATTTTCTCATTGTTCTGGAAGCTGGAAGTCTGAGATCAAGGTGTTGGCAGGGTTGATTTCTTCTGAGGCCTCTCTCCTTGGCTTGTAGATGGTCATCTTCTCACTGTGTCCTCATGTGGTCTTTCTTCTGTGTGTCTGTGTCCTAATGCCTTCTTCTTGTAAGGACACTAGTCATATGGGCACAGGGCCCACTCTAATGACCTCATTTTAATTTAGGTTAATTTTTAACTGAATATTTAGGAGATAATCTTTAAAGACACTATCTCCAAATACGGTCCCATTCTGAGGTTCTGTGGATTAGGATTTCAACATAGGAATTTGGAGGGGACAAAATTCATCCCATAACAGTAGGTAGAATTAATTAATTCCTTACTTCAGCCAATTTTAGTCAATGAAATTGTGTGTACTGAATTTATCTGAAACAGAACTACTTTATAATTGCATACTACCTTGGATTTACAGTGGATTACAGATTGGACACACCTTGCCATTTCAAGCCTTATTTAACAATGCTGTGAGGCATATAGGAGAGATGTTATTAATCTTCTGAAGAAACTGAGGCTTAGAGGTTTCATATGACTCATTCATGGACAGATTAAATTGGGTGTAGTTTTTGCTATTCTTGCAGTAAAAAGTAAAACCTGGCGTTTGCATATGAAATGTATTGAGTAAAATATGTTGAGCCATTCTCCAGGACGCTGTACTATATACCTTAGACAAACTATTAAAGATGGAGGAGGGGGGAGATAATCACAGTTTTACAATTTTAGGAAAAATATTCTCTATAATTCTACTCCGAATATACCTATTCCCAGTTTTGTGTATTTTTTCTAATCTTTGCACATATTTTTACATAGTTGCAATTATTGTGTATAGCATCTATATACTGTTTTCACTGCATTTTTTTTTGGTTTTACTTTCTATTTTGAGATAATTATAATTCACATGCACTTGTAAATAATACAGAGAGATTCCATATTCCTTTTACTCAGTCTCCCCCCATGGTCACATTTTATAAAAATCTAGTACAATATAACAACCAGGATATTGGCAATGATATAATCAAGGTACAGAACACTTTCATAGCCACAAGGATCCCTCATGTTGCTCTTTGATAGCCACTGGCATCTCCACTAATCTGTTCTATAATTTTGATCTATTCTCTAATTTTGTCATTTCAAGAATGTTACATAAATTGGCTCATGCAGTATATAACCTTTTGATATAATCTTTTTGTTGCACATGTACATGCGTTTCTCTGGCATATATACACAGGAGTGGAATTTATAGAGTATGTGTGTCTTATACTATATAATAGCAACTTGTTTTCTAAATTGATTATACCAATTTATATTCCTATTGGCGATCTAATTTTCTACTGCTCCATATTTTTTTTATAACATTTTATGTTTATTTTCTGAATTCTAATTTTTGTCTGTCTGCTGGGGGTGCAGTGGGTTCCCACTGCGATTTAATTAAAATTTCTCTGGTTGTTAATGAAACTCAGCATCTCTTTTCATATGATTATTATTGGCCTTTTGGATTTCCTGTTTTTGTGTAAAGAGTTTGTGTAATTCGTTTTAATAGTTCCTCCCACCCCAGCTTTGTCTGTGTTTTCAAGTTTAATTTTTTAACCTGAGGTTGTCCAGTTGCTCCAGCATCGATTGTTAAAAATGATATCATTCCTCTCTTGGGTGACCTATGTTGATATATGTTCCACAAGTACTTGAAAAGAATGTGTATTCTGTTGTTTGATGGAATATTCTACCATTGATTAGATCCTGGTGGTTGATGGTATGTTGAGTTATTTTATTTCCTTGTTGATTTTCTGTGTAGCTGTTCTATCAATTGTTGAAGTCTCCAACTATAATTGTGGATTCGTTTATTTCAATTTTACGGGTTTTTGCTCTATGTATTTTGTTTTGTTTTGTATGTCTTCTTGGTAGATTGACCCTTTTATCATTATGTAAAGTCTCTGTCTCTACTAATTTTCTTATTTTGAAGTTTATTTTATCTGCTATTAATATAGCCACTCCTGCTTCTTTTTATTAATGTTTGAATCATATATCTTCTTTTTATTTTCAACTTGCTTGCTTCATTATATTTGAAATGTTTTCTATAGTCATCATAAAATTGGGTCATGTTTCCTAATTTACTCTGCCAGTCCCTGTCTTTTGATTGGTTGTCTGGACCATTTACATTTAAAGTAACTATTCAGATGTTAGGTCTTAAGTTTTTCATTTTATTTTTGTTTGTTCTTTTTGTTTTCTTTTCCCCCTCTGTTTTCTGTTTCCTTCCTTTATGTGGAACACTTGGACATTAAAAAAATTTTTTTTTTCTAATGTTTATTTGTTTTTGAGAGACAGAGATAGAGCACCAACAGGGGAGGGGCAGAGAGAGAAGGAGATACAGAATCCAAAGCAGGCTCCAGGCTCTGAGCTGACAGTACAGAGCCCCGTGGGGCTCAAACCCACCAACGGTGAGATCATTACCTGAGCCAAGGTCAGATGCTTAACTGATTGAGCCACCCAGGCATCCCACCACTTGGACATTTTTAAACGTTTATTTTTATGTTGTTTTCTATATTTTCTATGTTTATTTTATATTGTTTTTAGTGTGTGTATGTAATACACAACTTATAACAGTCTTCTGGTATCAACACATTACCAGTTCAAGTAAAATGTAGAGACATTAGCTCTTTTAACTTTGCTTTATCCTTTTTGTTTACAATAGAATTGTCTTTAATACTTCCTTTACATACATGTAGAATCATATCAGACAAATGTTATTATTTTTGCTTCAATCATCAAGTATAATTTAGAAAATTTAAGGAGAGATAGAAAGTCTCTATTTACTAATATTTTTCTTTATCATGTTTTTTTCTTACTTCCTGGTATTCCAAGGGTTCTTTTTTTTAATTGTTTCCTTTCTGTTTAGGAAACTTCTTTAGCCATGAGAAATCCATTGTAATTTGAAATGTTTTCCCTTTATAGACAAGGTGTCATTTTTTCCCTCACTGCTTTCAAGATGTTTTCTTCATCTTTAGTTTTTAGAAATTTGACTATGATGCATCTTTGTATAGATTTCTTAAAGTTTATTTTCTTTGGGATTTGCTAAGTTTCTTGAATTTGTAGGGTTAGGTCTTTTGCCAAATTTGGAAAGTTTTCAGCCATTATTTCTTCGAGTAATTTTTCAGCCCAGCCCTTTTACATCTCTCCTATTGAGACTCCAATGACAAATGTTAGATCTCTTGTTCTGGTTCTACACTTTACTGAGGCTCTGTTCATTTTTTGTCTACTCTATATTTGCTTTGATGTTCAGACCGAGGAATTTCTTTTTTTATGTTTATTTATTTATTCTGAGAGAGAAAGAAAGAGCCTGAGTGAGGCGAGTGAGAAAGATAGAGGGAGAGAGAGAATCCCAAGCAGACTCCACACTGCCAGCACAGAACCCCATGAGGGACTCAGTTTCACCAACTGTGAGATGATGATCTGACCTGAAATCAAGAGTCAGATTCTCAACCTACTGAGCCACCCAGGTGCCCCAGACTGGGGAATATCTATTGTTTATATTCAAGTTCACTGATTCTTTTCTGTTTCTCTATTCTGTGTTGAATCTATCTATTGAGTTATCCTTGCCCAGCCTTACTGAGGTATTAGTTGACAATTTAAAGTTACATATATGTAAGATGTACAACTCAATGATTTGATATACGTATATATAGTGAAATATTTACCATAAGCAGAGTACTTAACATATCCTTTATCTCATATTGTTATCATCTCCTTTCTTTTGTTTTGGTGATAAGAACACTGAAGACATACCCTGTTAGCAAATTTAAAGTATAAAATACAATATTAACTATAGTCATATTGTTGTTCATTAGATCTCCAGAACTTATTCATCTTGCAAAGCTGAAACTTTGTACCTCTTGACTAACATCTCTCGATTTTCCTTTCCCCTCATCCCTTTATAATCACCACTTTATTCTCTGTTTCTATGAACTTGACTATTTTAGATTCCACATGTAAGTGAGACCATTAGTTTCAGATATGCAACATGGTGATTCAACAACTCTATATATTATAGTATGCTCACCAAAAGTATAGCTACCATCTGTCACCACATAATGCTATTAAAATACCATTGACTATATTCCCTGTGCTGTAAATTTTATACCCATGATTTATTCATTCTATAATAGTATTTCCCCCTTTCCTTCACCCATTTTGCCCATCTCTCAAACCCCCTCCCCTCCAGCAACTCTCAGTTTGTTCTCTGTGTTTGTAAGTCTGACTTTGATTTTTGAGTGTTTATTCATTTGTTTTGTCTTTTATTTTTCAAAAACATTTTTTTAACGTTTATTCATTTTTTGAGAGACAGAGAGACAGAACATGAGTGAGGAAGGGGCAGAGAGAGGGAGACACAGAATCTGAGGCAGGCTCCAGGCTCCAAGCTGTCAGCACAGAGCCCTACACGGGGCTTGAACTCATGGAGTGTGAGATCATGACCTGAGCCCAAGTCGGACGCTCAACTGACTGAGCCACCCAGGCGCCCCCATTTGTTTTGTTTTTTAGATTCCACATTTAAGTGGAAGATAAGGTAACACTAGATGTATGGATCTATTTTGGGGCTTTCCATTCTGTTCCATCAGGAAATATGCCTTTTTTTTTTTTAACACTAGTACCCATAGTGTTTTGATTACTATAGCTTTGTAATATATTGTTAAATCAGGAAGTGTAACATCTCCAGCTTTGTTTTTCTTATTCAAGATTGCTTTGGTTATTCAGGGTCTTTTGTGGTTTCATATAAATCTCAGTATTATTTTTATCTATTTCTATAAAAATGCCACTGGGATTTTGATAAGGATTGCATTGAATCTGTAGGTCACTTTGGATAGTATGGATGTTTTAACAATGTTGGTTCTTCCAATTCATGAACATGGGATGTCTTTCCATTTATCCGTGTCTTCTATAATTTCCTTCATCAATGGTTTCTAATTTTTATGGTATAAGTCTTTCACCTCTTTGGTGAATTTATTTAGGTTTATTTCTTGTTGCTCTTGCCATTGTGAATGGTATTATTTTCTTAATTTCTTTTTCTGATAGTCTGTTGTTTGTGTATATGGAAATGTGGTTGATTTTTGTATATTTATTTGTATCCTGCATCTTTACCAAATTTATTAGTTCTAATAATTTTTTGTTCAATCTTAGGATTTTCAATGTACATAATCATATTTGCAAAAAAAGATAATTTAACTTTGCCTCCTCTGGTTTGGATGCCTTTAATTTTTTTTTTTTCTGTCTAATTGCCCTGGCTAGGACTTCTAGTACCACATTGGAAAGAAGTGTTGAGAGTCGGCATTTTTGCCTTTTACCAGATGTTAGAGGGAAATCTTTCAGTTTTTCCCTATTGATTTTGTTGTTATCTGTGGGTTTTTAACATATGGCTTTATTGTGTTGACACAAGTTCTTTCTATACTTATTTTGCTGAGAGTTTTAATCATACATGAATGATGAAAGTCGTTCATACCAGGAAGTAAGAAAAAACATAAAGAAAAATATTAGTAAATAGAGACTTTCCATCTCTCCTTAAATTTTCTAAATTATATTTGATGATTGAAGCAAAATTTATCAAATGTATTTTTATGTGTGATTGAGAGATCATGTGGGTTTTCTTCTTCCATTTTGTTAATGCGTTGTATCATATTGACTGATTTCTGAATGTTGAGCAATCCTTGCATCTCAGGGGATTATTCTACTTCATCATGGGAATGATCCTTTAGATGTGCAGCTGAATTTGGTTTGCTAGTATTTTATTGAGAATTTTTACATTTGTATTCATCTGGGATATTGGCCTGTAGTTTTCTTTTCTGCTAGTTTTTTTTTTTCTTTTTTTTTTTTTTAATCTAGGTTTGGTATCAGGGTAAGTCTGACCTTATAAAATTAATTTGGAATGTTCCCTCCTCTGATTTTTTGGAAGAGCTTGAGAAGGATTGGTGTGAATTTTTCTTTATACATTTGGTAAAAATCCACCAATGAAGCTACTTGGTTCTGGGATTTTCATTGTTGGGAGATTTTTTTAAAAATTACTGATTCAATCTCCTTACTAGTGGTTGGTCTGTTCAGATTTTCTATTTCTTCATGAGTCAATCTTAGTAGGTCATATGTTTCTAGGAGTTTGTCCATTTCTTGTAGGATTTCCAATTTGTTGGTATGTAATTGTTCATAGTAGTTTCATGATCCTTTGTATTTCTGTGGCATTCTGTGTATTCCAGTTACAGCATCTCTTTCATTTCTAATTTCATGTATTCAAGTTCCTTTTCTCTTCTCTGTATGTCTCTTTGGTGAGTCTAGCTAAAGGTTTATCAATTTTGTTCATTTTTTCAAAGAGCCAGCTCTTATTTTTACTGATATTTTCTACTGTCTTTTTTAGTCTCTATTCATTTATTTCCACTCTGATTTTTGTTATTTCCTTCCTTCTGCTAACTTTGGGCTTCATTTGTTTTTCATTTCCTAGTTCCTTGATGTGCTAAGTTATTTGCAAATCTTGTTTCTTAATGAGGGCATTTATTGCTATAAACTTCCCTCTTAGAACTGCTTTTGCTGCATCTCATAGGTTTTGGTATTGTATTTCCATTTTGATTTGTCCCAGTTTTGATTTCTCTTTTATTTTTTAAATGTTTCATTCATTCATTCATTCATTCATTCATTCATATATTGAGAGAGAGGGAGAGGAGAGAGAGAGAGAGAGAGAGAGAGAGAAGGAAAGGGGCTGAGAGAGAGGGAGAGAGAGAATCCCAGGCAGGTTCTGTGAGGTCAGCACAGAGCCCAACATGGGGCTTGATCTCACAAACTGAAAGATCATGACTTGAGCTGAAATCAAGAGTTGGATGTTTAACCAACTGAACCATGCAGGTGCCCCTGATTTCTCTGTTGATTTTTTCTTTGAACCATTGGTTTTTCACTAGCATGTTGTTTAATCTTTACATATTTGTGAACCTTCCAGTTTTTTTCTCTGTAATCAATTTCTAGTTTCATACCATTGTGATTGGAAAAAACACTTGATATGATGTTAATCTTCTTAAGTTTATTAAGACTCGTTTTGTGGTCTAGCATGTGATCTATCTTGGAGATTTTTCTATGTGTGCTTAAGAAAAATGTGTATTTTGCTGCTCTTTGATGGATTATTCTGAACATATTTGTTAAGTTCATTTGATAAGGTATAATTTATTTCTAATACTTCCTTATTGACTTCTGTCTGGATAATCTATCCATTGATGAAGGTCAAGTATTATAATCCTCTGTTATTTTTGTATTGTTATCTATTTCTCTCTTTAGGTCTGTTAATATTTACTCTATATATTTAGGTGCTACTATGTTGGGTGCATGAATATTTACAAACACTATATCCTCTTATTGGATTGACCCCTTTATCATTTTATGATGGCCTTCTTTGTCTCTTATTACAGACTTTGTCTTAAAGTCTATTTTGTCTGATATAAGTATAGCTACCCCAGATTTTTTTTGGTTTCAATTTGTATGAAATATGTTTTTCTATATCTTCATTTTTAGTCTGTGTGTGTCTTTAAAGCTGAAGTGACTATATTACAGGGAGCATATAGATGGGTCTTGATTGTTATACATTCAGCCACTTTATGCCTTTGATTGAGAATTTAGTCTGTTCACACAGTAATAAGTAATAAGTAATTATTGATAGCTATGAAATTATTGTTATTTTGTTAATTGTTTTCTGGATGTCTTTAATTCTTTTGTTCTTTCTTCTTCTCTTATTCTCTTCTTTTATGATTTTATGATTTTCTATAGTGGTATGCTTAGACTAGATGCATGCAGAACCAGGGTCCAAAGTGAGGGTGTGTGTGTGTGGAGTAAATGTGTCTCCAGGGTCCAGGACACAGGTGCTCCCTCTATAATAGTGGCTCCATCCACTGAATTTTTATTTGATTATTTTACTTTACAGTTCTATATTTTTTATTAGATTCTTCTTTATATTTTCTATTTCTTTCCTGAGGCATTCTAATTTTTGTTCCTTAAAGTGCATTTTAAATTGCTTATTGAAACACTTTTATGCTGTCTTTTTCAACATCTTTGTCAGATAATTCTAACATCTCTGTCATTTCACTGTGGTCATCTATGATTTTTTTTTTTTAGATCTTCTTGGTTCTTGGTAAGACAAGTGATTATTTTATTTCTTGATGTTTTTATTTATTTTTGAGACAGAGACAGAGCGTGAGCAGGGGAGGGGCAGAGAGAGAGGGAGACACAGAATGTGAAGCAGGCTCCAGGCTCTGAGCTGTCAGCACAGAGCCCGATGCAGGGCTCGAACTCACAGACTGTGAGATCATGACCTGAGCTGAAGTCGGATGCCTAACTGACTGAGCCACCCAGGCACCCCAAGACAAGTGATTTTTAATGGAGATATTCATTTGGGTATTATGTTATGAGACTGAATCTTTTTAAGCCTTCTGTTTTTGTTGCCTTCCTCTGACACCACTCCATTAGGTGAGGGGAGATGTTGCCTCACTATTTCCAGTGGAGGTAAAAGTCCACATTCCTCTCAGCTTCTGATGATACCTCAATGGAGATTTCCTCATTACTACTGGAGACATGTAATAGCTGTATCTTCCTACTAGGCTTCCGCTATTACTAACTTGGCTATGAGAGGCAAGAGTGCCTTGTTACTGCTCCCCATGTAGTCTCCACTGACACTTTTAATGGGGGAACTGGTTTTGTTTCTGAGGTATGGCAATGAAAGTCCTGATTCTCCATGAGGAAAGCTCTGATAGCATTCCAGAGGGGAGAGGCAGGGTGCTTCTTTACTACCAGGTAGGAATAGAAGTCCAGACTCCCAGTATAGTCTCTGTTGACACTGTGAGGAGGGGTGGTGGCAGTGAACACCATTATCCCCTGGCAGGGTTGAGCACCCTGGTCAGTACTCAGCCTTTTCTGTCACCACCATGGTTGAACAGGGTATGTGTTGGAGTGCCTTGCAACAACCTGGCAAGGTAGAAATCTAGGCTCTCCATTTGGCCTTTGCTGGCACGGGTGGGAGTGGGGCCACACTTCTTAAAGTGGTGTTTCACTGGAGAAGAGTGATTCTAAATGTGTTCTGTCTTACTCGGCTGCTGTTTTCTGGTTTTGGATAGAGAGAACAAGCTTTTTTTTTTTTTTGAGCTTTTTCATCTGCACTCATTTGTGTTTCTGAGTTGGTGGCTTCTTAGCTCCAGGTCTGTGATATGTGAAGCAAAAAGAAAACCCCGGGAATTCACCACTAGGTTTCTTAGTAACCAAAGTCCCTACATATTTGACCATATTGTCTCCACCTTTCAGGGTCTTATTTATTTATTTATTTCATATATAATGTTCAGAGTTTTAGTTGTACTTACCAGGAAGGATAGGGAAACGTCTGTCTTTTCCATCTATCCAGAAGTGTAAATCTCTACTGCAGATTATATCACACAATAGTTTATTTTTCAACATTGTCTTCATGACCCCAATTTTTCTATATTTGAGGTCCATCCCTGGATATATCTAAAGCTGGAGTTTGTTCAACATTTCTTTTCTTTTCTTTTTTTTTTTCAACGTTTATTTATTTTTTTTGGGACAGAGAGAGACAGAGCATGAACGGGGGAGGGGCAGAGAGAGAGGGAGACACAGAATCGGAAACAGGCTCCAGGCTCTGAGCCATCAGCCCAGAGCCTGATGCGGGGCTCGAACCCACGGACCGCGAGATCGTGACCTGGCTGAAGTCGGACGCCCAACCGACTGCGCCACCCAGGCGCCCCTCAACATTTATTTTCATATGGGTTTCTCTTCAAATAATGGCTTATACATTTTATACATTTCAAAGCATTTTTGTAACCCATTTTGCCTTTCTAGCTTTGCTTTCTTTAGCATAAAATTTCTTTCCCCACATGACCAAATTCCTCTGACTTAGTAGAATGCTACCTCTATCTAAAAGTAGCCTCTCTCTTCTGAACTTCTGTATTTGATCTGTTCTTGTGTTCTAGCACCCACACCATCCTTTGTTGTTTCTGTATTTCACATTTACCTTTCTGGACTACACATTCCTTGAAGGTAGAGACAGTTGTGCCTTTTCATCTTTCTATGCTGCATGTACTCACTGGTTAAGTTTTGTTTTGTTTTAAGAGAGAGAGAGAGAGAGGGCACAAGTGAGCGAGGGACAGAGAGAGACAGAGAGAGGAAGAGAGAGAGAGAGAGAGAGAGAGAGAGAGAGAGAGAAGAGAGAGACAAGCGCACCTCATCCAGGGCTCTTGCTCACTGGATGTGGGGCTCGTGTTCACCTGATGTGGGACTTGAACTCACGAACTGTGTGATCATGACCTGAGCCAAAGTCAGATGCTTAATGACTGAGACACTCAAGGCATCCAAAACTCATTATATTATGTGAATGAATCAGTAATCTTATCTGACCCCTTACCTTATGTGCTGTGAGGTAGACAAGATTTACTATCTTCTCTACCAAGGGGGTTTCCATGTGCTCCCAATATGTGTATATTTGACTTTGAGGAGATGTGGTAGAATTCAAGGAGAAGGACCTTTGTGGTCAGACAAGTTTGCATTGTAACCTGGCCTCTTCTCTTACTGTGACCTCAAGTCCCTCAACCTCTTAGAACCTCCTTTTTATCATATGTAAAATGTGGACAATAACACCTGCCTCTCAGGATTGTCCAGGGTTAAATTAAATATTATTTCTTTTACTCTGTCTGTTCACTTTACTTTGTTACTTCATTTTTATTCAATGTCTCTGCACTAAATAATTTGCCATCACTTGGGAGTTTTGTGTAAGGCCTTAAAAAAACACTTTTTACTCATTATTTGCTCCCACCTCCACCTGCCCCCATACTCCTTGGAATAAAAGATGCCGAGCTTTGGGACTCCTCAGCAGCACCTGAGAGGTTCCTGAACTTCACAGATAAGGCCAAATCTTTCTGTATGCTCCCAGAGGGAGAGATAAGAATAGCTCTATATACAATGTTACTGTTAAAATGGTGCATTGTAAAATGAATCTCCTTGTAACTGTAAGTGAAAGAACAATATATCTCTTTGGGTTTCTTTCCAAGTGTCCTCTTCCTCATTCAGATATTCTTACGATTGTATCAATACTTTTTCTACAGTGGAAAATGGGATCAAAGTGAAGGTCTGATTCCCAGAGTGGCATTAATTAGTTGCATTAATTGGTTGCAATAATACATGATTTACTTTTTATTTTATTATTCCCAGAGTGGCATTAATTGGTTGCATTAATTTGTTGCAATAATACATGATTAACTTTTTATTTTATTATCAGGATGCTAGTAAGATCAATTCTTTGGATCGAAGACTGACTGTCTATGGGTTTTTAAATGAGCACAGGCCTGACGGAAATAGACTCAAGATATAAAAATCTACCTACCCTCTCCCCCTCTCTCAGGAAAGGAGCTGCAATTCATATCCACAGGCAGATCAATACTGTTGTGTCTTCAGCTGTGCACATTTTTCACACAACAATTGTACCCATAGTACTTACGCCTGGGGGAAGTCCTGTAATTCCAACTGTTTCTTTGGCCAGTTGAGGAACGTAAAACTGTATATTTCCCAGGCAAGGATGTATTCTGGTGCAGAAGGTGAGAGGGTATGTTGGTACCCTATGGCTACTGTATCAAACTATTACAAACTTGGTAATCTAAAATAACAGAACTTTGTTCTCTTACAATTCTGGAGGTTGGAAGTTTGAAATCTATTAGGGTTGTGCTCCTGTAGGGGCCCTAGCAGAGCCCATTTCTTGACACTTCCTGCATTCTTGGGCCTGGGGTTGCCTCACCCCAGTCTCTGCTTTCATCTTCACATCATCCTCTCCTCTGTGTGTCTGTGTCTTCCCTTTTGTCCATCTTTTTTTAATGTTTATTTATTTGAGAGAGAGAGACAGAGAGAATGGAGGAAGGGCAAAGAGAGAGGGAGACACAGAACTCGAAGCAGGCTCCAGGCTCCGAGCTGTCAACACAGAGTCTAATAATGCAGGGCTCGAACTCACAAGTGGTGAGATCATGACCTGAGCCAAAGTCGGACGCTTAACCGACTGAGCCACCCAAGCGCCCCTCCCTTCTGTCTGTCTGAAATCTCCCTCTGCGTTTTTCTTGCAAAAACACCTGAGGCTGGATTTAGGGCCCACCCGAATAACCCTCATTTCAAGATCCTTAATTATATCTGCAAAACCCTTTGTTCCAAATAAGGTCATATTCACAGGTTCCAGATTTGATATAGATATCTTTTGAAGGGTCACTGTTTTACACCACCACAGAGGACTAAGAATGACTTGATATTGAATAACTTGTAGATATTTTCTCCTTAGCTCCATGCTTTGATGTTTGGGATGCAGCAAGATCTTTGTAGACTGACATACTAGACAGTTCCTGGGAAAGTACACAGTTATGTAATTAATATAAGCACTATAATTCTGATGATTTCTCCAATTCTGACAGTGAAATCTCACTGATTATAAATATTTTGTAATATGTGTGATTTCTAGGACTCAGAGTATGCAAAAAGGAAACCCTTCATTGTTTCCCTTTAATTTCTATCTCAAGCTTCATTTACCTGACTGAAATTCAATCAAGCCACTTCGAAAAACTCAACCTCTTCAGTGATTTCTCAGTCCTTTAAGACTTAAAGTTAGTTAAGGATTTCTCCCACTCTGCTTTCTTCTCTGCAGGATTGATTCTAAATTCTCAGCTTAGGCATGCCAGAGAGTGTAATTGTTTTGTTAGCTTTCAAATCCATACTACCTACACGGAAAACCAGCATCCTTACTTAGTAGCTGTGCAATCTGGGTGCTGCAGATTGGGTTCCCAGGGAGCAGACTATGAGATGTGAGAGATGTTTGCTAAGGAGTGCCTTTGGGGTCAATACTGTTGAAGGGTGGTGTAGGGAGCAGGAGTGGACACAGGAAGATGTCCAGCTGCGATGCAGGCTCAGTGACGGCTTTGGTCAACCCCACAGAGAGCTCTGGAGCTCGGAAAGCCTTCAGAGCTGCCCCAAGTTGAGCCCAGATAGCCAGATCTTTATACTGTCGCTGGCTAATCATTGGATGTAAGCTGCCCTGGGAAGAGGTGTGATCTCTGGCAAAGCAGCTCTCTGCAATTGAGGCAGAGTCCCTTAAGGGGCTGACAGTTGAAAGCTAACTGCCAATAGCCACCCAGTAGCTGCAGATCTAGGTGATGATTTACAGTGTCCATTACAGCCAATTGTGCTGCTTGGAAACACTTTCCCATCTATGCATGGGATGCCAGTGTACTTCTCCTCCTGGGGGAAGTTTATAAGGGGAATGTTTCTGGGAGGAACTACAACACTACTTCTGAACTGGCCTCCGGGCCATGCTGACACTCATCATCTCCCTCTTCTGCTCTCCGTTCTAGATTACCCTCAAACTCAGCTAGCACCTTTGCTGGTCCCAGTGGCTACCCTGGTGGCATAACACAGACTCTCACCTCTAAGGGGGTCTGAGCCCTTGTCACCAAATCCCACTCAGGCTGGGATTCCTGCACTTGTCCATTTTCGTTCTTTCTTTCTTTTTTTTCTTTCATTTTTTCAAGTTTTTATTTAAATTCCAGTTAGTTAATATACAGTGTAATATAATTTCAGGTGTAGAATTTAGTGATTCATCACTCACATACAACACCCAGTGCTCATCACAAGTGCCCTTCTTAATGCCTATCACCCATCTAGCCCACCCCCCCCTCCCCAGTAACCCTCAGTTTTTTCTCTGTAACTAAGAGTCTGGTTTGCCTCTCTTGTTTTCCTTTTCCCCCTATATTCATTTGTTTTATTTTCTAAATTCCACATATCAGTGAAATCATATGATATTTGTCTTTCTCTGACTGACTTATTTCACTTAGCATAATACTCTAGCTCCATCCATGGCATTGCAAATGGCAAGGTTTCATTCTTTTTGATGGCTAATATTCCGTTGTGTGAGTATACACACACACACACACACACACACACACACACACACACCACATCTTCTATATCCATTCATCAGTTGAAGGACATTTGGGCTCTTTCCATAGTTTGGGTGTTGTTAATAAGGCTGCTATAAACATCAGAGTGCATGTATCCCTTTGAATCAGTATTTTTGTATCCTTTGAGTAAATAACTAGTAGTGCAATTGCTGGATTGTAGGGTTTTATTTTTAACTTTTTGAGGAATATCCGCACTGTTTTCCAGAGTGGCTGCACCAGTTTGCATTCCTACCAACAGTGTAAGAGGGTTCCCCTTTCTCCACATCCTTGCCAACATCTGTGTTTCCTGTGTTTGTTTCCTGTGTGTTGTTTCTTGTGTTCCTGTGTTCGGGGTCTTTTGTACTTCCACACAAATTTTAGGATTGTTTGTTCTAGCTCTGTGAAAAATGCTGGTGGTATTTTGATAGGGATTGCATTAAATGTATAGATTGCTGTGGGTAGGACAGACATTTAAAAATGTTTGTTCTTCCAATCTCACATCTGTCAGAATGGCTAAAATGTTTTCAATCCATGAGCATGGAATGTCTTTCCATTTCTTTGTGTCATCTTGACTTGTTTTTTATCAGTGTTTTATATTTTTCAGAGTACAGATCTTTGATCACTTTGGCTAAGTTTATTTCTAGGTATCTTAAGGTTTTTGGTACAACTGTAAATGGGATTGATTCCTTTATTTCTCTTTCTGCTGCTTCATTTTTGGTGTATAGAAATGCAACAGATTTCTGTACATTGATTTTGTATCCTGTGACTTTACTGAATTTGTGTATCAGTTCTAGCAATTTTTTGGTGGAGTCTTTTGTGTTTTCTACATAGAATATCATGTCATCTATAAATAGTGACAGTTCAATTTCTTCCTTGTTGATTTGGATATCTTTTATTTCTTTTTTTTCAATATATGAAATTTATTGTCAAATTGGTTTCCATACAACACCCAGTGCTCATCCCAAAAGGTGCCCTCCTCAATGCCCATCACCCACCCTCCCCTCCCTCCCACCCCCCATCAACTCTCAGTTTGTTCTCAGTTTTTAAGAGTCTCTTATGCTTTGGCTCTCTCCCACTCTAACCTCTTTTTTTTTTTCCCTTCCCCTCCCCCATGGGTTTCTGTTAAGTTTCTCAGGATCCACATAAGAGTGAAACCATATGGTATCTGTCTTTCTCTGTATGGCTTATTTCACTTAGCATCACACTCTCCAGTTCCATCCACGTTGCTACAAAGGGCCATATTTCATTCTTTCTCATTGCCACGTAGTACTCCATTGTGTATATAAACCACAATTTCTTTATCCATTCATCAGTTGATGGACATTTAGGCTTTTTCCACCAATTTGGCTATTGTTGAGAGTGCTGCTATAAACATTGGGGTACAAGTGCCCCTCTGCATCAGTACTCCTGTATCCCTTGGGTAAATTCCTAGCAGTGCTATTGCTGGTTCATAGGGTAGGTCTATTTTTAATTTTTTGAGGAACCTCCACACTGTTTTCCAGAGTGGTTGCACCAATTTGCATTCCCACCAACAGTGCAAGAGGGTTCCCGTTTCTCCACATCCTCGCCAGCATCTATAGTCTCCTGATTTGTTCATTTTGGCCACTCTGACTGGCGTGAGGTGATATCTGAGTGTGGTTTTGATTTGTATTTCCCTGATGAGGAGTGACGTTGAGCATCCTTTCATGTGCCTGTTGGCCATCCGGATGTCTTCTTTAGAGAAATGTCTATTCATGTCTTCTGCCCATTTCTTCACTGGGTTATTTGTTTTTCAGGTGTGGAGAGCTCTTTATAGATTTTGGATACTAGCCCTTTGTCCGATATGTCATTTGCAAATATCTTTTCCCATTCCGTTGGTTGCCTTTTAGTTTTGTTGGTTGTTTCCTTTGCTGTGCAGAAGCTTTTTATCTTCATAAGGTCCCAGTAGTTCATTTTTGCTTTTAATTCCCTTGCCTTTGGGGATGTGTCAAGTAAGAAATTGCTACGGCTGAGGTCAGAGAGGTCTTTTCCTGCTTCTTTTATTTCTTTTTGTTGTCTAATTGCTGAGGCTAGGACTCCCAGTGCTCTGATAAATAATAGTGGTGAGAGTGGACATCCCTGTTATATTCCTGACTGTAGAGGAAAAGCTCACAGTTTTTCCCCATTGAGGATCATATTAGCTGTGGGTCTTTTGTATGGCCTTTATGATGTTGAGGTATGTTCCCTGTATCCCTACTTTGTTGAGGGTTTTAATCAAGAATGGATACGGGGCGCCTGGGTGGCGCAGTCGGTTAAGCGTCCGACTTCAGCCAGGTCACGATCTCGTGGTCTGTGAGTTCGAGCCCCGCGTCAGGCTCTGGGCTGATGGCTCAGAGCCTGGAGTCTGTTTCCGATTCTGTGTCTCCCTCTCTCTCTGCCCCTCGCCCGTTCATGCTCTGTCTCTCTCTGTCCCAAAAATAAATAAACGTTGAAAAAAAAATTTTGAAAAAAAAAAGAAAAAAAATAAAGAATGGATAATGTACTTTGTCAGATGCTTTTTTTCTTCATCTATTGAGAAGTTCATATGGTTCTTATTCTTTGTTTTATTAATATGGTGTATTACACTGATTGATTTGTGAATGTTGAACCACCTTTGCAATGCAAGAATAAATTCCCCTTGATCGTGGTGAATGATTCTTTTTTTTTTTTTTAATTTTTTTTTTCAACGTTTATTTATTTTGGGGACAGAGAGAGACAGAGCATGAACGGGGGAAGGGCAGAGAGAGAGGGAGACACAGAATCCAAAACAGGCTCCAGGCTCTGAGCCATCAGCCCAGAGCCCGACGCGGGGCTCGAACTCACGGACCGCAAGATCGTGACCTGGCTGAAGTCGGACGCTTAACCGACTGCGCCACCCAGGCGCCCCTGAATGATTCTTTTAATGTATGTTGGATTCAGTTTGTTAGTATTTTGTTGAGAAATTTTGCATTCATGTTCATTGGGGATATTGGCCTTTAGTTTTCTTTTTTAGTGGAGTCTTTGTCTGGTTTTGGGATCAGGGTAAATGCTGGCCTCGTAGAATGAGTTTGGAAGTTTTCTTTAATTTCTATTTTTTGGAATAGTTTGAGAAAAATAGGTATTAACACCTCTTTAAATGTTTGGTAGAATACCCCTGTGAAGCCATCTGGCCCTGGACTTTTGTTTGTTGGGAGGTTTTTGATTACTGATTCAATTTCTTTGCTGGTTATTGGTCTGTTCAAGTTTTCTGTTTCTTCCTATTTCAGCTTTGGTAGTTTATATGTTTCTGGGAATCTATCCATTTGTTCTAGATTACCCAATTTTTTGGCATATAATTTTTCATAATATTCTCTTATAATTTGTTTGTATTTCTGTGGTGGTGTTTGTTATTTATCCTCTGTTATTAGTGATTTTATTTATTTGGGTTCTTTCTCTTTTATTTTTGATGAGTCTGGTTAGGAGTTTTTTAATTTTATTAATTTTTTCAAAGAACCAGCTCCTGGTTTCATTGATCTGTTATACTGTTTTTTTTAGTTTCTATATCATTTATTTCTACTCTAATCTTTATTATTTCCTTTCTTCTGCTGGCTTTAGGCTTCAGTTGTTGCTCTTTCTCTAGCTCTTTAGGTGTAAGGTTAGGTTATATATTTGAGATTTTTCTTGCTTCTTGAGGTAGGCCTGTATTGCTATATATGTCTCTCTTATGACTGTTTTGCTGCATCCCAAAGGTTTTTGACTCATATTTTAATTTTCATTTATTTCCATGTATTTAAAAAATTTCTGTTTTAATTTCTTGGTTAACCCATTCATTCTTTTTTTTTTTAATTAAAAAAATTTTTTTTAATGTTTATTTATTTTTGAGAGTGAGAGAGATAGAACACAAATGGGGGAGGGGCAGAGAGAGAGAGGGAGACACAGAATCTGAAGCAGGCTCCAGGCTCTGAGCTGTCAGCACAGAGCCTGATGTATGGCTTGAACTCACAAACTGCAAAATCAGAACCTGAGCCGAAATCGGATGCTCAACTGACTGAGCCACCCAGGCACCCCACCCCCATTCATTCTTTAGTAGGATGTTCTTTAACCTCCATGTATTTGTGGCCTTTCCAATTTTTTTCTAGTTTCATAGCATTGTGGTCAGAAAATACGCATGGTATGATCTCAATCCTTTTGTACTTGTCGAGGCCTTATTTGTGACTTAGTATGTGATATATTCTGAGAACGTTCCCTGTGCACTCAAAAAGAATGTGTTTTCTGCTGCTTTAAGAAGAAATGTTCTGAATATATCTGTTAAGTGCATCTCGTCCAGAGTGTCATTCAAAGCCTTTGTTTCCTTGTTGACTTTCTGCTTAGAATATCTGTTCCCTGATGTAAATGGGGTATTAAAGTTCCCCACTGTTATTGTATTATTATCAATGAGTTTCTTTATGTTTGTGATTAATTGATTGATATATTTGGGTGTTTTAAGTTGGGGACATAAATATTTATAATTGTTAGATCTTCTTGTTGGATAAACCCCTTTATTAAGATGTAGTGCCCTTCTTCATCTCTTGTTACAATCTTTGGTTTAAAACCTGATTTGTCTGATATAAATATGGCTACTCTGGTTTTCTTTTGACATCCATTTGCATGATAAATATTTCTCCATCGTCTCACTTTCAATCTGCAGATGTCTTTAGGTCTAAAATGAATCTCTTGGAGTGCTTGGGTGGCTCAGGTCATGATTTCACGGTTGATGAGATCGAGCCCCACATCAGGCTCTGTGCTGACAGTTCAGAGCCTGGAGCCTGCTTCCAATTC
Source organism: Prionailurus viverrinus (assembly GCF_022837055.1). Lineage (NCBI taxonomy): Eukaryota > Metazoa > Chordata > Mammalia > Carnivora > Felidae > Prionailurus > Prionailurus viverrinus. Next base: position 49,703,081 of record NC_062564.1, on the reverse strand, counting down.
TGTGTCTCCCTCTCTCTCTCTGCTCCTCCCCCACTCACTCTTTGTCTCTCTTTCTCAAAAATAAATAAACATTAAAAAAAATTTTTTTTAAATGAATCTCTTGTAGGCAGCAAATAGTTGGGCCTTGTTTTTTTTAAATCCATTTTGACAGCTATGTCTTTTGATTGAAGCATTTAGTCCGTTTAAATTCAGAGTAATGATATGAATTTAGTGCCATTTAATTACTTGTTTTGTCATTGTCTCTGGATATTTTCTATGTTCCTTCTAGTATTTGTTGCTTTTGGTCTTTCTTTTCCACTCAAAGAGTCCCCTTTAATATTTTGTGTAGGGCTGGTTTAGTGGTCATAAACTACTTTAGTTTTTCTTTGGGAACTCTTTATCTCTTCTTCTATTCTGAATGATAGCTTTGTTGGATAGAGTATTCTTGGCTGCAGATTTTTCCCATTCAGCACACATGATATATCATGCCACTCCCTTCTGGCATGTCAAGTTTCTGTGGACAGATCTGTTTCTAGCCTTACTGGTCTTCCCCTACAAGTTAGGGACTTCTTTTGTCTTGCTGATTTTAGGATTTTTAAAAATCTCTATATTTTGCAAATTTAATTGCAATATGTCTTGGCATTGGCCTGCTTTTATTGATTTTGATAGGAATTCTCTGTGCCTCCTGGATTTGGAAGTCTGTTTCCTTCCCCAGATTGGGGAAGTTTTCAGCTATAATTTCCTCAAATAAATCTTCTGCCCCCTTTTCTCTCTTTTCTTCTTCTGAGACCCCTATAACACAAATGTTATTACATTTCATGGAGTCATTAGTTCTGAGTCTACTTTCATGATCCAAGATTTTCTTTCCCTCTTTTGATCAACTTCATTATTTTCTATAATTCTATCTTCTATATTACTTATTCATTCCTCATTGTGGTCAGTTTTGTATCACGGTTATTGCATTTTTCATTTTGGCCTGATTGGTTTTAAGCTCTTTTATCTCTGTGGTAAGGGTATCTCTGATGCCTCCTATGCTTTTCTCAAGTCTAGCCAGTATTAAGATTGTTGCTTTAAATCAATCCAGGTATGTTGGATTAGGCATATTACTTATATCTGTTTTGATTAGATCCCTGGCCATGACCTTTTCTTGTTCTCTTTTGGGATGAATTTCTCTGTCTTTGCATCTTATCTAGGTCTCTGTATTCTTCTGTGTGTTAGGAAAGCCTGTTATGTTTCCTGATCCTGAGAGTAATGGCTTTATGAAGAAGAAGTTATATAATATCCACACTTATAGGTTATATAATGCCTAGCACTTCAGGAACTGTCTCTGGTGTATGTTGTGTGCATTCTGCTATTGTGTTATTGCTGCTCTATTCCTCAGGTCAGTCCTCTGCAGAGTTCATCCTTGCTGATGGTGGGGAATGTTTGGATCATGGCCAGAGTATGGTGTGTTTTAACTAGGTGTGCTCTGGTATAATTGTTAAAAGAGATATGATACTATTTCCACTAGAGTTGAAACTTTGGAGAATTCTATGGTCAGTAGACATGTTGCATGTGGGAGTTTGTGCTGGTCTTCTCGGGGAAGGGACCCACTGCACTGGTTCTTAGGCACACTTGCCCAAGAAAAGCATTGCCAGGATAGTACAGGGGGGTTTAGTGTAAGCAGATTAAGCAGCCAGCGTTGGCACTGTCCTGTTTACTGAAGTTAATTTATGCTGAGGGGCAGGGGAGAGAAATGGTGCTAGCCAGCTACTTTGTCCCTGGAGAGGCAATGCCACCTCTCTCAGATGTGCTCCAAGAAGGAGGAATCTTCTCTCCAAGTGCATCTCAGACGATCCTCAGATGATTATGCCCTCTGCCCCCAGGTTACTTGCCTGCCTTCTCTACAGGAGCACTGCAGCACCTTCAGGGCTCTACACCAGGACTTTTAAAACTACAGCTTTTAAGCCCCACTGGTTGCAAAAACTCATAAAAATCAGCCCCTCTTATTTTCCCAGTCAATGACTTTGTGGAAGTGTTTTCCTTGTGTGATCCTTTGTGCACTCCTCTCTCCTTTCTCTCTTTTCTCTCTCCATGACCAGGGCTCTCTCCCCTCTGCAGCACCCACAATCCATTTCTCCCCCAAAACATGTCTCCACACCTCCTACCTTCCAGGATGTGGCCTCTTTTCTCCCTCTAGGTGTGCAGTTTGTTCTGTCAGTCCTCAGTTTCATTTCTTGGGTATTTAGAACGATTTGTTATTTATCTAGCTGTGTTCAAAGGACAAGCAAGCCCAGGGTCCTTCTACTACTCCGTCACCTTAGCTCCCACCCACACTTGTCCATTTTCTATCCAAACTGAACAAAGGAAATGCACCCAAGTGGATCCTTTCTCCCTCCATTTTATCACAGCAGACATATCCTACTAATGATCAGTGTCAATTAGCCTGCCAGACCAAAACCAGATAAGAACACCACAAAAAGGAAAATTACAGGCTAATTAATGTCTCTGATGAATATAGATGCAAAATCCTAACAAAATATTAGCAAACTGAATTCAACAATACATTAAATAGCTCATACACCATGATCAAGTGAAATTTATTCCAGGGATGCAAAGATGGTTCAACAAATCAATCAACATGATGTACTACACTAACAACAAAATGAAGGATAAAAATCACATGATCATCTCAATATATGAAGAAAAGCATTTGACAAAATTCAACACTCATTTATGATAAAAACTCAACAAAATGGATATATAGGAATGTACCTTAAGATAATAAAGACCATATATGATAAGCCCACAGCTAACATGCAAAATGGTGAAAAGCTGAAAGCTTTTCCTCTAGTTAGGAACAAGACAAGGATGCCCACTCTCACTACTTTTATTTAACACAGTATTGGAAAGCCTCATCAGAGAAATTAAGCAAGAAAAAGAAATAAAAGGCATCCAAATCAGAAAGGATGGCATGATTTACAGATGACATGGTTTTATATATAGAAATCCATAAAAACTCCATGAAAAAACTGTCAGAACTATTCAACAAATTCATAGTACAGTCACAGGATACAAAATCAATATATAAAATCTACTGTTTCTATACACTAACACTGAGCCATCTATCAGAAAGAGAAATTAAGAAAACAATTGCCTCAAAAAGAATAAAATACCCATTTGAACGGCTGAAGCAAGATGTGTCAGAGTCAGAGTGGTGATCATGGCCCTGGAGGTGGCAAGAAGGATGACAAGGACAAGAAAAAGAAATATGAACTTCCTGGGGTGCCTGGGTGGCTCAGTGGGTTAAGTGTCTGACTTTAGCTCAGGTCATGATCTCGCAGTTCATGAGTTCAATTCCCACATCGGGCTCTGTGCTGACAGCTCAGAGCCTGGAGCCTGCTTCGGAATCTGTGTCTCCCTCCTGACTCATGCTCTCTCTCTCTCTCTCTCTTTCAAAAATAAATAAACATAAAAAAGAAATAGGAACGTTCTGTACCAACTAGAGCGGGGAAAAAGAAGAAGGAAACAAAGGGACCAGATGCTGCCAGCAAGCTGCCATGGTGACACCTCACACTCTGCTGGTTAAAATTACTGAAGTTAGAATTAAAGACTGTCTTCTCATGGAGGAAGAATTCATTAGAATTCAGGAACAAATGAAGCCTTTAGAAGAAAATCAAGATGAGGAAAGATCAAAAGTGGGTGATCTGAGGGGGACCCCAAAGTCGGTAGGAACGTTGGAAGGGATCATTGATGACAACCATGTGGATCATCGTGTCCACATCTGTGGGCTCAGAACATTATGTCAGCATTCTTTACTTTGTAGACAAGGATCTGCTGGAACCAGGCTGCTGGTCCTTCTCAACCACAAGATGCATGCCATCATAGGGGTGCTCATGGATGACACGGATCCCTTGGTCACAGTAATGAAGTTAGACAAGGTCCCCCAGGAAATCTATGCTGATATTGTGGGTTGGACAACCAAATCCAAGAAATTAAGGATCTGTGGAGCTTCCTCTCACTCATCCTGAATATTATGAAGAGATGGGTATAAAGCCCCCAAAGGGGGCCATTCTCTAAGGTCCACCTGGCACAAGTAAAACCTTATTAGCCAAAGCAGTAGCAAACCAAACCTTAGTCACTGCCCTAAGAGTGGTTGGCTCTGAACTTATTCAGAAGTACCTAGATGATGGGCCCAAACTTGTTTGGGAATTGTTTCAAGTTGCAGAACACGTGCCATCCATTGTGTTTATTGATGAAATTGATGCTATTGGAACAAAAAGATAGGACTCAAATTCTGGTGGTGAGAGAGAAATTTAATGAACAATGTTGGAACTGTGGAACCAGTTGGATGGATTTGATTCAAGGAGTGATGTGAAAGTTATAGCCACAAACTGAATAGAAACTTTGGATCCAGCACTTATCAGACCAGGCAACATTGACAGGACAAATGAGTTCCCCGGCCAGATGAAAAGATTATGAAGCGCATCTTTCAGATCCAGATAAGCAGGATGACGCTGGCTGATGATGTAACCCTGGATGACTTGATCATGGCTAAAGATGACCTCTCTGGGGCCGGCAAGGCAATCTGTACAGAAGCTGGTCTGATGGCCTTGAGAGAACATAGAATGAAAGTAGCAAATGAAGACTTCAAAAAATCTAAAGAAACTGTTCTTTATAAAAAACAAGAAGGTACCCCTGAGGGGCTCTACCTGTAGCAACCATATTTGCCTTCAAGGAAGTGGTCGGGAGTGTCCCGACTCTTTAGAGGGATGAGGTTGGGGAAGTTGTCCAGAGGAACCCATGTTCCAGTTGATCTTTCTTAGAAAAACCTCCTGTGTACATTTCTAAGTGTTGTGTGTAGAATGCCCACCAGGCTGCCTTCATCTGTTGGCCACGTGCAGTGCCCTCCCCCCAATAAAGCGAGCTCCTCCTAAAATAAATAAATAAATAAATAAAACCTAAGAATAAATTTAACCAAGGAGATGAAAAACCTATACACTGAAAATTATAAGACATTGATGAAAGAAATTGAAGAAGACACACATAAATGGAAAGATATTCCATGCTTATGGATCAGAAAAATTAATATTGTTAATATATCTATGTTACTCAAAGCAATCTACAGATTCAGTGCAATCTCTAAAATTCCAAAAGCATTTTACACAGAACTGGAACAAACTTATAATTTATATGAAACGAGAAAAGACCCCAAATAATGAAATATTGGGTAACAAAGCGGGAGGCATCATGATACCTGTTTTTGAACTAAATGACACAACTATAGTAATGAAAACTGTATGATATTGGCAGAAAAACAGACACATAGATCAACTGAACAGAATAGAAAAACCTCGAAATAACCCACATAGATATGGTCAATTAATTTACAATAAAGGGGCCAAGATACAATACGGAAGGACAGTTTCTTCAAAAAATGATGTTGGGAAAACTGAACATCCACATGCAAAAGTATAAGACTAGACTATCTTACATCATATACAAAAATTAACTCAAAATGGACTAAAGACTTGAATGTAAGACCAGAAACCATAAAATTTTTAGAAGAAAACAAAGGCTCCTTGACATTGGTCTTAGAGATGATTTTTTGAATCTGACTTTAAAAGCAAAAGGCAACAAAAGCAAAAGTACAGTTAACTCTGAACTGCATGGGTCCACTTACACATGGATTTTTTTCAATAAACAGTACAGTACTATAAATGTATTTTCTCTTTCTTATGATTTTCTTTTATTAAAATGTTTATTTTCAGAGACAGAGAGAGAGAGAGAGAGAGAGCAAGCACACATTGGAGAGGGACAGAGAGAAAGGGAGAGAGAGAGAATCCTAAGCAGGCTCCACACTGTCAGCAGAGAGCCTGACATGGGGCTCGATCTCATGATCCATGAAATCACGACCTGAGCCAAAATCAAGAGTTGGTTGCTTAACCTACTGAGCCACCCAGGTGCCCTCTTTCTTATGATTTTTTCTCTAGCTTTACTAGAGAAAGTATACAAACATACAAAGTAAGTATTAATCAGCTATTTATGTTATCATTAAGGCTTCAACTCAACAGTAGGCTGTTAGTAGTTATATTTTTGGGAACCAAAAAAATCCACACATGGATGGATTTTCTACTGTGTAGGGTGTCAGCGCCCTAACCTCCACATTGTTTAAACTCAGCTGTGAACAAGTGTAGCTATATCAAACAAAAATCTTCTGAACAGCAAAAGAAACCATCCATAAAATGAGGAGGCAACCTACTAAATGGCAGAAGATATTTGCAAATAACATATCTGATAAAGGTTAATATCCAAAATGTATAAAGAACTCATACAATTCAGGGGCGCCTGGGTGGCGCAGTCGGTTAAGCGTCCAACTTCAGCCAGGTCACGATCTCGCAGTCCGTGAGTTCGAGCCCCGTGTCAGGCTCAGGGCTGATGGCTCAGAGCCTGGAGCCTGTTTCGGATTCTGTCTCCCTCTCTCTCTGCCCCTCCCCCGTTCATGCTCTGTCTCTCTCTGTCTCAAAAATAAATAAACGTTGAAAAAAAAATTTTTAAAAAAAGAACTCATACAATTCAATCACAAAAAAAAAAAACAACAACAACAAACAATCCCAAACAATTAAAAATTGGGCAGAGGATCTGAATAGTCATTTTTCTGAAGAAGACACACATATTACAAACATGCACATAAAAAGATGCTCAACATCACTAATCATCAGAGAAATGCAAATCAAAACCACAATGAGATATTACTTCATACTTATTAGAATGGCTAATATCAAGAAAATAAGAAATAACAAGTATTGGTGAGGATATGGGGAAAGGGACCTCTTGTACATTGTTGGTGGAAATATAAATTGATGCAGCCACTATAGAAAATAAAAGAGTTGCTGGGGCGCCTGGGTGGCTCAGTCGGTTAAGCGTCCGACTTCGGCTCAGGTCACGATCTTGCGGTCTGTGAGCTTGAGCTCCGCGTCGGGCTCTGTGCTGACAGCTCAGAGCCTGGAGCCTGCTTCTGGTTCTGTGTCTCCCTCTCTCTCTGCCCCTCCCCCGTTCATGCTCTGTCTCTCTCTGTCTCAAAAATAAATAAACGTTAAAAAAAATTTAAAAAAAAAATAAAAAAAGAAAATAAAAAAGTTGCAAATACAACTAGCATATGATCCAACAATTCCACTTCTAGGTATTTATCCAAAGAAAATTAAAACAGTAATTCAAAAAGATATATGCACCCTTCTGACCTTTGCAGCCAGCGTTATTTACAGTAGCCAAGATATGGAAACAACCTAATTGTTCACTAACGAATGAGTGGATAAAGAAGATTCCATATGATGGAATACTACTTAGCCATAAAAAGTTACATCTTGCCATTTGAAACAACATGGGTGAACCTAGAAGTTATTACGCTAAGTGAAGTAAGTCAAACAGAGAAAGAAAAATTCCATATGACTTTGCTTATATGTGGTCTAAAAAAACAAATGAGAAATCAAAACTCATAAATACTGAGAACAGAATGGTGGTTGGCAGAGGGGACCCTGAGGGTTAGGGAGTATGTGAAATGGGTGAAGACAGTCAAGAGATACAAACTTCCATTTATAGAATAAATAAGTCATGGGATGTAATGCTCAGTATGGTGACTGTAGTCAATAATATTGTATTGCATATTTGAAATTGCCAGGAGAGTAAATTTTAAATGTTCTAGTCACGAAAAAATTTTGTGACTTTGTATAACAATGGATGTAACTAGACTTATTGTGGTGATTATTTTGCAGTGAATACAGTTATAGAATCATTATGTTGTACACCTGAAATGAATATAATGTTATGTGTCAAGTGTACCTAAAAACGTAATAGCCCTGCCAGACTGGTGTCTCCCCTTCTTCCCTGGTGGTCCTTTGGCTCAAGTTGCTGAGGTACACAGGTGGCAGTCACAGCTTAAACTTGAAGGGATTTTTGTTATGTCTCCTGGAAGAGATGTTCTCCCTTTGGGAACCAGGAGTTGAAGAGCCCAGAGTTGTGAGGACAGGAAGCACAAATTCCCTATGTGGTTTACTGAATGCGGTGGTAAGTGATGTCACTCCTTGGTTCCCAAGCCATGTATTCTTTCTTTGGGGGTACAGACCCATATAAGGGTTTTGATTAAAAGTGGGTAATGCTTTGGGGGTACCCCATCATCTGAAATTATTACTGTCCAGCTTTGGTATCCAATTTGCCATTAATACCAGGCCCTATTCCCAGCAGAGTGTAATCACTGGGCACTGTTCCCTCTAATCCTGTCAGGTGGCCTGAGTAGTTTCCTCACTTGTGTGCACTATAAATGCTTTGCTGAATACTTGTGGGAGACCCTCTGCAGAGCTCCAGAGTTCTCTTCCTGTACAGCTCTATGTCCTACAAACTCTAGCCTCCTTGGTCTCTCTAGATTCTCTGATCTGTCTTTCCAATTTAGGAGGTCTGCTATGTTTTATCTGATCCCCCACCCTTCACCATGACTTGGAAACTGTCCCAAGGCCTTATCTGGGGCAATTGTAGGGCTTACCTGTCTATTTCCTATCTCAGAGAGCACTCCTTCCCTACCTGATGTCCACTGTCTTGAAAATCATTTTTCATGTATTTTGTCCAGTTTTTTTGTTGTTTCAGAAGGAACAGAGGTCTGTGTAACTCTCAGCGTGTGAAGAATTTAACTGGGTTTTTGTAAACCTCAATGTTCTCTCCAGTTTCTCCATCACTCCTTTTCCATTTGAGCAATGTCAGCCTGGGATTTCCTGGCCTGCAAAGCAAAGGCTCACAGGTTAAAATAATAGCAGGACAATAACAAACAAAAACAAATATTCCTTAATGACATCTTTCCTGAGGAAGAGATGCAGAAGATTCTGTTGATTTCTAAACCCTATTTATTCTTGGTTTTGTTTTGTGGGGGAAATTGTCCAACCACACACGTGAGGAACAAAATTGCCCAATTTCAGGAACTTCAAATGTACCTAAGGAGAGTCCATAGTGCCCCCTGAAGCTCTCTCCTCTCACTAAGATCCATTTCTGCTTGCTTTAATATATAGAGAGTTTAGTTTTTGTTTGTGTGTCTTGATCTTTATAGCCCAGTGTCAGTCTCTGTGGTATTGCAGGCACTTTCCTCTGTGCCTCACTGATGCAGGGGAGAGAGAGAAAACTGGCCTGGCTCCTAGTGGGGCTCCCATAAACCCTGTTCTCTGTGGGCATCACAGGGAAAGCAGAGGCTAGAACCCTGAGCATTTGACCGCTTACAGCATCTCTGGCTGTTTATAACCTATTCTGTGGCATTGAACTGACATAGAAGTGAAAGCCCAGCTTCTTTAAGCTAACACTGTAGGAGAATGAGTGCTTTAAGTGGACTTCACTGAGGTGCACTGAAGATTCATTTTGGTTGATATCCAAATAGCTCAGGGAAAAAATTCAACATTCAGCTAAAATGGAGGCAGAAGCCTCCTATCTTACTCCTATATTGCTATCATATAGTAAGAACTTAGAGGATATAGAATGAATCCGAAATTTTATTAAAAATTTAAGGGGTGCCTGGGTGGCTCAGTCGGTTGAGCGTCCGACTTCGCTCAGGTCACGATCTCGCGGTCCGTGAGTTCGAGCCCCGCATCAGGCTCTGTGCCGACAGCTCAGAGCCTGGAGCCTGCTTCAGATTCTGTGTCTCCCTCTCTCTCTGGCCCTCCCCCCATTCATGCTCTGTCTCTCTCTGTCTCAAAAATAAATAAATGTTAAAAAAAAATTTAAAATTCTAGGGACACCTAGGTGGCTCAATGGTTGAGCATCCGACTTGTGATTTCAGCTCAGGTCATGATCTCATGGTTCATGGGATTGAGCTCCGCCTGGGGCTCTGTGCTGTCAGCACAGAGCCTGCTTGGGATTCTCTCTCTCCCTCTCCCTGTGCCTCTCCCCCCTCCTCAAAATAATAAATCAACATTTAAAAACTTTTAAAATCTAAAGTTCCACTTATAGTGAAAAACATGCATTTATTGTGTGGCCTCAAACAGCCATATTAAAAATTCTTGGCATTTTGATTAAACACACATATGTACCTTGCACCATTGCAATTGCACATAACAATTTAATTTTTGAAAATATATTGTTTAGATACATCACAAGTTCTGTTAAACATAAGTACTCACTTTCAAATCTGATACTCAAGATGTGTAATTTGCCTGTACACAGGTAAGCTGATGGTTCAATATGCTTTAGTTGGAGGTACAACAGATCAGTTGCTGAAGTTCTGAATTTCCCAGTAGTGTCCATCTTGTACTTTGATGACACCCATAGAATGCTTAAGGGCACTGAAGTTTAGGAGATAAAGGCCAGAGTGTGTTCACTTACCTGCTGAATCAAACTCATGCATAACACAATAAATAGTACTTAAAACCTTCTTTAAATTACTATTTCCAGATCTGCCCCAACCACAGACTGTTCTTGCTTTGGGAACAGAAAAGAGAAAGACACCTGTTGAGCATATTTCTTTTTCTTGTAGTGTTCCATTGAAGAAAAAGACTAAATTAGTTTGCTTTCTTTCCTGAATGATGGCAATTTCAGGAAATCCTGGAACAAATAGCTTCCAACTCAATGAATCCAGGTGATTTTCTTTTTTCTTTTGGTGGATGTTGGCTTAGGCTAAGCAGATGGACCCATATGCAAAAAAGTCTCTGTATATCTGATCTAGGTCTTATATACAAGCTCTACTAAGCATTTGCAAACACGTTTTGGCTATATTTGACTGCAGGTTTGGAAATTTCTTACAAAACTAAACATACTCTCACCATATGATATGCAACAATCACTCCATTAGTCAGTCCTTTAGTCAAAGGAGTTGAAAACTCATGTCTACACAGGTATCTGCACACAGATATGTAAAAGTGCTTTATTCACAACTGCCAAAACTTGAAAGCAACCAAGATGTCCTTTAGTAGGTGAGTAGATAATAACCTGTGGTACATCTAGACAATGGAATATTATTTAGTGCTAAAAAGAAATGAGCTATTAAGCCATAAATAGATATGGAGGAAACTTAAATGTATATTACTGAAAGAAGCCAATCTGAAAAGTCTACATACTCTATGTGATTCCAACTATATGGTATTCTGGAAAGGCAAAGCTATGGAAACAGGTAAAAAGATCAGTAATTGCCAGGGATTAGCAAGAGGGAGTGATGAATAGATAAAACAGAGGATTTTCAGGGCAATAAATACTGTAATGATGGATATATGTCAGTATATATGATGGTCCAAACTCATAAAATGTACAACACCAAGAGTGCACCCTAATGTAAACTATGTACTTTGGGTGATCACACACTTATGTGTGCCAATGGAGGTTCATCAATTGTAACAAATGTACCATTCTGTTGGTGTTCCACTCCCCATAATAGGGGAGGCTGTGCATGTGTGGGATTGCTCTGCCCTTTTTCCTCAGTTTTCCTGTGAATATAAAACTGCTCTAAAAAATAAAGACTATTTGAAAAAGATACTTAATAGTGAAATGAAGGATATTCCTACTGTTAAACACTTAATCAAAACTCCTCTTTCAATAATCTGATTAAACTATGGAATGCTAATGCAAGTTATTTTATAGAAACACTTGAAGGGGGAAAAAAATCAAATGATAGTTCTAAATAACATTTTAAAGGGAGATAAGTTGATCAGCCTCTGAAGGTTAGTGTTTCCTACACTGTCATCTTGCTCCCCCACTGAGATGTGGCTGGACCATGACATTGAATTATTACTTTGTGTTTTTTTCAATACTGTTGGAATTTTCCACGTCATCTTCCTCGCAGACTGAGTATGCTCTCATATTCTGTTAAGAGCAGGATTGGCCCCAAATGACTAGTGTATTAGTTTGCTTAGGCTTCCCCTTTATAGTACCAAAGACTAGGTGGCTTCAACAACAGAAATTTATTGTCTCAGAGTTCTGGAGGCTGAAAGTCCAAAATCAAGGTGTGGGCAGGCGGGCCTCTCTCCTTGGCTTGGTGATGGCTGTCTTCTTTGTATGTCTTTAGTTGGTCTTCCCTCTGTGTGTGTCTGTGTCCTTTATCTATCTATCTATCTATCTATCTATATCTATCTATCATCTATCTAATCTATCTAGTTTTTAAAGTTTATTTATTTTGAGAGAGAGAGAGAGTGAGCAGGGGAGGGGCAGGGAGAGAGGGAGGGAGAGAGAGAATCCAAAGTAGACTCTGTGTTGACAGCAAGGAGCCCAATATGGGCTCAAATCATGAACTGTGAGATTTACCTGAGTTGGGCCTCATGAACTGTGAGATTATGACCTGAGTTGAAACCAAGAGTTAGACACAGGCGCCCCCTAATCTCTTATAAAGGCACCAGTCATTGGAGTAAGGCCCACTCTGATGACCTCTTTCACCTTAATTACACCTTTAAAGACTCCATCTCCAAATGTAGTCACATTCAGAGGTAATATAAAGCTCTTTTTTTTTTTAAACGTTTATTTATTTTTTTGAGAAGAGAGAGACAGAGCATGAACAGGGGAGGAGAGAGAAAGAAGGAGACACAGAATCTGAAACAGGCTCCAGGCTCTGAGCTGTCAGCACAAAGTCGGACGTGGGGCTCGAACTCACTGACCACGAGATCATGACCTGAGCTGAAGTTGGATGCTTAACCAACTGAGCCACCCAGGCACCCCCACATTCAGAGGTAATAGGGTTAGAACTTCAACATATGAATTTTGGGAAGATACAGTTCAGCCCACAACAGTTAGGTTCTGACCCAAGCTAAAGGTCTATGGGGTGTGCTTGGAGAGTTCATGACCACTCTGTGTTATAGTCAGTTTTTCTGAGAAGGCACCCTTTTGTTTGTTTGTTTGTTTGTTTGTTTACAGATGAGACAACTTGTTTTTGGATGTGTTTACCCAAGAGTCTACAACTACATGTTTGCAGTGATAAATATGGAAACTGAGAAGTTTGCTGAGCTGGTCCCATCTCCACATTCATCCAGGCAGATGGCACATGCATCATACCCATCTCCTTTCTGGAAATTACCTAGACAACGCCTCTTAAGATGATCTTTATAAAATATTTCTTCTAGTTGGATGTTTGTCCTGGAAAAATTGTGTGAATATGAAAATGAGTGTCAGGATGAGATGAATGAATTAAAAAGAAGGAAGAATTCCAGAAGTCAGCTTAATTCTGGAACTGAATCAATGTCACTTCTTTCTTCATATGTGAATTCATCTTTCATAGAGTTATCTGATACTTTCCCAACAAAGGCAGATGGAATGTCACCTTTTCCCCCCAAAACACATTATGTGGATTCCATACTAATTACTTCAACAGCATCAATATTGTGAACTATGGCTGCTTTGTATCCTGTTCTCTGTGTATTTAAAATCTTAATATCAAAATTACCCTTGATAGAACTGGGAAGAGAAATACAAGATGAGCTTAGAGCATCTTGAAAGCAGGGAAGTAAGGAAGTTCTCACTAAAGAAATAAGAAAGTAAGGAAATAGTAAGGAAGGAAGAGAGATGGAGAGAGAGAAATAGAAATTGGAGGTTGGGGGAAGAGTGGTGGGGAAAAACAGAGGGAAAAAAGGAAAGAAAGAAAGAAGGAAAGAAAGAAAGAGAAAGAAAGAAAAAGAAAGAAAGAAGGGATGAAGGATGGGGGAGTGTCAAAGGGACACAGGAGCCAACCAAAAGAACTCCCAACGGCCAAAGTTAGAAAATTTTGAACAATAACAAAAAATGATAGTAATGGATTATAACACAAAGAATAAAGTAACTATCCGTTAATCTATACTGATATAAATGACTAAAGAAATAAATGGAGGAGAAGGGACAAATCTTCCTTAAAGAGAATACCAAATTATATATGTGGATTCTCCTCCTTCCAGGAGGTGGATCTTAATTCCCCTACTCTTGAATGTGAGCTAGACTTGGTGATTCACTTCCAAAAAATTGAGTGTAGAAAGGGAAAAGTCAGTAACTTTACAGTGGAGAATCCTCGTGCGCATGACCTTAACCAAATGATCAAGGTCAACATCACCAGTGGTAAATTGTGTTGATGTGTATTTTTTGACATGAAATGATGAGAACAGCACTTTATATCTGTGGCATTCTTGCCAAACCCATAACCCCGGTCTAATAATGAGAAAACACCAGACAAACCCAACTTGAGGGACTTCTACAATATACCTGACCTTTCAAGTTACGAAAACAAGAAAAGACTGAAAAACTGTCACAGAACAGAGGAGACTAAAAAGGCATGGTTCAAAGCAGAACCCTGGATCACATCCGGAGACAGAGGGCAGACATTAATGGAAAAACTAGTGAAGTTCACATAGTGTCTGTAGTTCAATTAATAGTATTGTACTAGTGTTAATTTCTTAGTTTTGACACATGTACCATGGTTAGGTAACATGTTAACATTAAGGGAAGTTGGATGAGGGGCATATAGGAACCCTGAACTATCTTTGCAACTTTCTGTAAATCGAAAATTATTCCAAAATAAAAATTTAATTTAAAAAGTTACACATGAAAAGCTGCTCAACATCACTCATCATGAGGGAAACACAAATCAAAACCACAATGAACAATCCCCTCACACCTGTCTGAATGACTAATTTCAAAAAAAACAAAAAATAACAAGTGAAGGATGTGAAGAAAAGAGAAACTTCATGCAGTTGGTGGGAATGTAAATTGGTGCAGTCACTGTGGAAAACAGTATGGAGGTCTCTCAAAAAATTAGAGATAGATCACCATAGAATCCAGCGATTTCACTGGATTTCCAAAGAAAATGAAAACACTAACTTGAAAAGATATTTGTATCTCCATGTTCACTGCAGCATTATTTACAATAGCCCAGATATGGAAACAACCTAAGTGTCTATCAATGGATGAATGGATAAAGAAGATGTGATACACACAAACACAGATACTCTGAACTGTCATTCAACCATTAAAAAAAATGACATCTTGCCATTTGCTACAATATGGATGGACTGTGAGGGTATTATGCTAAGTGAAATAAATCAGACAAAGAAAGACAAATACCATATGATCTCACTTACATGTGGAATCTAAAAAACAAAACAAAACAAAAACCAAGTTCATTGATACAGAGAACAGATTGGTGGTTGCCAGAATTGAGGGGTAGAGGGAGAGAGAAATAGGTGAAGGGGGTCCAAAGGTACAAACTTGTAGTTACAAAAGAAATGTCATGGGGATATGATGTACAGCATGGAAACTATGGTTAATAATACGTATTGCACATTTGAAAGTTGCTAAGAGAGTAAATCTTAAAAGTTCTCATCATAAGAAAAAATGTATTAATTATGTATGGTCACAGATGTTAACTTACTGTGGTGATTATTTGCAATATATACAAATATTGAATCGTTATGTTGTATACCTAAAACTACTATAATGTAATACCTCAAGTTTAAAACAATCCAGGGAAGGATAAAAAATTATAATCATTTTTCTAATTAACTCAATGACTATCCTAGTGTTTTTTCAGTGGTGAAGGTGTTGTAAGCTTCTTCTCTGGTTCTAAATTAATCTCTGGTTCAAGCCTTTAGCCTAAAGTCTATAACCATATCTTGCTTAGGGACATCAAATGTCTAAGGTGCATTTTCAAAACTACACTAAATATGTAAAAATATCTCCATCTAAGGTCAATAGGTTTGAGAATACAAGGCGCCAAACAGCCATAATGGCCTGTATCTCAGTGGGCAATAGCATTAACATTGCCAGAGGGATAGCCCCAGAACACAAATAAGGTTGCTTGGCCATATAGCTACAGGAGGAATCTCTGCCAGGACTTCAGGATAAGTGTCCACACTCTTTGCTACAGCCTCAAGAGCAAACCTACAAATGAATATTATTATATTTTTGTTGTCAAAAGTTTCGAACTCAAATTCTAAAAGTATAACACTCTAGTGAAGGAGTAATAATATTGCCTCACACTTAGCAACTACATTCTTGCTCTTATTGCTATGCTATTTGCAACACCAAATAAGTGCTGGCTTTTAATGGCACATCAAAAAAATATAATTAATCCTTTTGTGGTGAGCCCTTATAGACATTTCCCTTTTTGAAGCCAACATTGTGGCTGGATCAGCTCTCGCGGTTCCCGTGATTGCAAGACATACCTCAGCAACAACGATGAGGAAACCTTGAAAACACAAGGTACTCTGGAAGACACCCGGGGTCTCATCACCTTGCTGAGCCCTACAGGACCCTCCAAAGGGCCCACACCTGTGTCTCATGACAGAGCAAGCTCATGGATGCCAGCTGGCCAGAGAGCCAGGCACCCTCATTTGGGAATAGCAACAATCAACCAAGACAGGGACCAACATATTTTGGATTTTTTTCCCCTAGAAAAAGCAAATTATGTCATGGAAAGTTCTAAAATACATGATAGCCATTTCCATGCAGTATACTTTGCTACAAAATAACCCCATGTGCTTAGAAACAAGAACTCGGGCTTTAAAAAAAAAAAAAAAAGCAGATCACAGACCTTGTGAATGAAGCCCTACCCTATCTCAGTGCTTATAGCAGCATCCTGGTTGCTGTTAAGCCTCACAGGGAGGAGAAGGCGGTTTGTCCTGGGCTCTAAGAGGAGGAGGTGATGGCAGGAGCCCAGGTGAGTGCACATGGCCACGATGTTTAACATGGTAGGGCATGGGGTCCCTCCATCCTGCACAGTGTGATGTGTTGACGACGGTACACCTGTTGAAATGTTGCTTCCTCCAGATCTGATCCCGGAACTCTGCAGGATGGCTCTCAGAAAGTCCTGTTCCAGACCGGAGGTATTTCTTAAAATAAGATGTGTGTTCTAAGTGGCTTGACCACCAGCCCAGAGGCTAGTGCACGGCAGAAAATAGTTTAGTGTTTTAATTATCATATTTTCTAGAAGTAACTCGATACCTAGGGGTCATAGCTTGGGTGAATCAAAAAGCCCTCCATCTTTACCTGCAGGTAGCATTCTCCAGTGAGTATGTTTACACAACTTTTGTTTAATATGTCTGTTTCTCTAGATCCCAAACTATAGGGAATTGTTTTCTTAAAGAATTCTTATGAAGTCTGTTGTTTTCAGTTTTATGAGTAAACAAAAAAATGTGTTTTGGGTACCCCATTTTTCTCTATCATGTTCTTAATGACTTCATATATTTTATATTCTTTGTACCTGAATCAAAGATAATTAATCATGGATATTATAGCACATAATTTGGGAGTTTTACTCTCTTAAGAAATTTTTGAGAGCCCAGAAACAGAACCACGTGTGTATGGGAATTTCTTGCTGTTGCAAGTTTGGAGGTCTAACGTTTGTTTTGCACTCATGGCCTCTTAAGGGTAGGCCTGTTTTTTTTTTTTCTTCTATTTGCAATAGAGTTCTAAAATATTATCATTTCAATGTGTAACCAATGTAAAAAATTAAGATATTCTAGCTTCTTTTCTTACTGAGTCTTTGAAATCTGGTGTTTATTTTACACTTCCGGTACATCTAAACCTGACCATTTTGACTAGCCCCATTTCTGGTGTTCACCACCTAAATGAGGCTTGCCTACTTGTAGACGTAATTCTCAAACATGCCTTGTTTGTTTGCTTCCTCACCCTCAAGTCTGTCTTTCAACTTGATGGCAACTGTGTTACGCTAGAGTGGTTAGTGGTGGAGTAGATGGTGGCAGTCCTAATCTGATTTGGCTGTAGTGCTGATTCCCTCTGTGTAATTAAGGAACCTGGGTGTACTAGTGAAGCTTTTAGGGTTTAGATTCTTGGTTCAGCTTTTCCGACCCAAAATTTTATGCTACTTCCTCGTCTCTGTTCTCAAACCAACTGTTGTCACCTGTGCTCAACTCTTCCTCATAATCCTTGCTGAATGCAGCAAATAAACACTGACACGTGCTAGCACTCCAACTTGTCCAACCATTTTCCTTATGACGATAGTCTCCAGTGGGCACTTGGTCTACCTTCCAAGTTATCCCAGGTGGCAGTTTCACCAATGGTTTACCAAATGTTGGTTTGGCCTATGAAATCTATTTCCTGGTAGCTTGCCCTCAATTGCTAAGCTACGGTTACATATTTTGGTTTTAGTATGGCAGCACCCCACTTCAGACCAGGAATTTCTGATAAGGGATAATGTTAGATGCTCTAGCAGTCCCCCCAAA
Source organism: Prionailurus viverrinus (assembly GCF_022837055.1). Taxonomy (NCBI): domain Eukaryota; kingdom Metazoa; phylum Chordata; class Mammalia; order Carnivora; family Felidae; genus Prionailurus; species Prionailurus viverrinus. Next base: position 49,684,971 of record NC_062564.1, on the reverse strand, counting down.
TTTCCATGGTTTTACATGATCAAAGTTCATTTTTTTCTCGTATAATAATCCAGCTGGTGGGAATGAGGCTCTGTCTGTTTTGTGGATCCCAAATCCCCTAAGGCCTAATAATTCTCTGCTTTCAGCCAGAATGGGGGAAAAAAGGGAGTGTAGGGAAAATATGAGTACTTAAAAGTCTTGGCCTGAAATTGACACATTGCTCATATTTCATTGATTGGAAAAGAATCCCCTGGCCACATGAACAGCAAGGGAAGCTGGAAAGGGTAATCTTGGTACCCAGGAAGAAAAGGAGAGCTTGGGTTTTGTTGAGTGGTAGCCATCCTTACCATATGAGTGAAGTTGGCATTTAACATCCCTTTGCATACTTTTTTTTTTTTTAAGAGAGAGAGGGCAAAAGTGGGGGAGGGGGGGAGAGAGAAAGAGAGAGAATCTTAAGCAGGCTCCACGCTCATCATGGAGCCTGATGTCAGTTTCCATCTCATGACCTGAGCTGAAATCAAGACTCAAATGCTTAACTAACTGAGCTACCCAGGCACCCTTCTTTTTCATACATTTCTTGGCTGGCGTTTGGTATTCAAGGTTAGATTTGATTGTCCTAGTCCTAAAAAGATATAAATTGGGAGTAGTAGTTCTTTTTTTGAAAGAATTTGGGGAAGACTAAAATTTACCCATGTTTTAAATGATTGGTAGATTTTTCTACTCAAGTGCTTTGCCTCTTTGTAGAAAGAGTTTTAACCATTGAATCAGTTTGTTAAGTGGTTATGGAATGATTCAGGTTTTCTATTCTTATTAATTTTGGTAGGCTCTACTTTTTAAAGAAATCGATCCATTTCTTTTTTTTTTTATGTTTATTTTTGAGAGAGACAGACAGACAGATACAGAGTGTGAGCAGAGAAAGGGAGGCACAGAATCCAAAGCAGACTCCAGGCTCTGAGCTGTCAGCACAGAGCCTGATGTGGGGCTTGAACCCACAAGCTGCAGGCTGATGACCTGAGCTGAAGTTGGATGCTTAACCAACTGAGCCACCCAGGCACCCCAGAAATTGATCCATTTCAATGAATTTTTCAATGAACTTGATAAATATGCTCACAATATACACTCCATGTCTTCTTTTATTTCTGCAGCATTTGGAAGTGTTTCCATTTTCATTTCTAGTATTTATCTACCTCTTTTAGGAATGTAGTTGAGGTTGTTCTCCAGCAAGACCAGGGTATAAACCAGGAAAGGTGAAAACATGGAATTGATGGCCTCTAACCCTGGAGGGAAGGGCAGGAATCCTGGGAGACAACTGTGTGATGGCCTCTGAAAGTCTCAGCCCACAAAGGAGAAGAGGAGTAAGGGTGGTCTTCAGGAAAAAAAGAGGGAGACAGTTCACTGAATGGAGAGTATGACTAAAAGTTTGGGGGGAAAGGCAGATCATTAAAGAAAATGAACTGAGAAAATATAAGGGATAAAACTGCACAAGAAACATATAAGCCAACATAAAATGTGACATAATTATAAGGAATTAATGGAGTGTAAAAATAGAGAACCTTATCTTTCCTCCATGCTAGAGATACTGTCTTTCAAGTGGACCGGTGTCATAAAATTGAATCCACAGAGGAATCAATGTAATTCTAACAATGCCATGCAGCCCAGCATGGGAAAATATTTGTATAACCATAATAATAAAATGCTTTTATGGATTTCAACTTAGAGAGTGCGTAGGGATGGGCAAACAGTTCATTGAAGGACAGAAGTAGAGTTTAATAAGCCTTGAAAAATATTCTAAAAAGTAAAAACTATAGTTATTCTCATAATGTACATCTTTATACATATGTCCCATTATTTCTTTAGGATGAGTTTCCAGGGGCTGGGTGTCTGCAAATATGGGTGTACATTTAGAATTAATACACTCTCCTTAGAATTAAATCACCCTCTGGAAAAGTGTACCAATTCATAGTCTCTAGGATGTCTCCCCGATCCTATCTGCTTCAGTTCTAGGAAATCCTCAGAGCTTCTGGCCTGTTTATGGTATCCTTCTCTGTTTTCCAGCCTTGCTACAGTTAGTTCCCTATTACTATTTAGTGGAACCTTTCAAAGTATTTTTGCATCAGGCGGGAGTTGGAGCATGTGTCCTCAAATTACCATCTTGAAAGCAGGAGGCCCCTGCCAGCTTTTTAAATGTAATTTTTTTTTTCTTCCTGATTATAAAAGTAATGCATGATCATTGTAGAAACAGTGTGAAGTGAAGAGAAAACACCTGAGCTTTCGAAAAGGCCTAGAAGTAGGAGCATACTGGCCAGGGCAGTCTGTTCTGTGGAGAGTGGTGAAGAGCCTTTTTGGTGTCTCATCTGCTGGGGCAGGCAAAGGAAAAAAACCACCTCTTTCTCCCTCTTGTTTGCCAAAAATATTAAGAGACCAAGATCATCTGGTTTTGCCTGGTAATTTTCCCAGTGGAAGCAGCAAGGCTTTATTTTGGTATCTTCCTGTGATCATTGGTGCTCCTACAATTGGGTTTGCCCCAATGTCTTTCTTTGGCCTCCCTGTACTCCTGAACAGTGAGCCCCATACCCTGGAACCCTGCTGACTGTGCCTGTTCCTTCCTGCAGCAAGATCATTCAGCTGGTTCATTTAGAACTGCTAATGACTTAAAAATCTATATGAAATGTATGTTACATCAGCCTGTGCCTGATGGATTGCCACCACCACGGGGAGAAAAGGAACTCTGCTAAACCAGTTAGATCCAGACCTGATTGGTAAAGAACCAGATGTCCTCAGGGGCTCGGGCACCCCTTGGAAGTCTGGTGGAACTTGACCTGAAATTCTTTCCACAGCCTTGGATTTTCAGTTTCCATACACTTCCTGTCTTTGTTCTCTTGTGGTTTTCTTCTCTGTTCCCACTTCACATCAGCAACCTCGATTCACAGACATCTGACACATTCAGTAAGTGAAGTTTCATAGGGAGAGACCATTTCCAGCACCACTCACCTCCAACCTTGTCTTTTGTCTTTACTCTCCCTCACCCCCCCATGCCTCCCTACCCTCACACCTGCCCAACCACCCATATGCAGGGCCTTAGAAAGGGCGACCCATCCAGGCTCCCAACCATTCACATTACACCAGATTGCCTATCCCCAACCCACTGAAATCCCAGGGAATTAAAATGTCTCCATCTTGGTTTTTTTTTTACTTTATTATTTGAAAAGAATGCTCTTATGTGATAGTTGGTTTTATATGTCACCTTGGCTGGGCTACTGCACTTACTTATTTAATCAATCACTGATCTAGGTGTCTCTGTGAAGATATTTCACAGATGTGGTTAACATCTACAATCGGTTGACTTTAAGGAGACCCTCGATATGGGTGCACCCCATCCCATCAGTTGGAGGCTTTAAGACCAAACACTGAGGTTTTTCCTGACAGGAAGTTCTGCCTCAAGACTGGAACGTTAACTCCTGTTGGAGGTGCCAGCCTGCCAGCCTGTCCTACACATTTTGGACTTGCCAGACTCCACAATCATGCAACCCAATTTCTTTTTCTTTTTTTTTTTTTCATTTATTTATTTTTGAGAGACAGAGCACAAGTGGGGAGGGGCAGAGAGAAGGAGACAGAATCCAAAGCAGGCTCCAGGCTCTGAGCTGTCAGCACAGAGCCCGACGCTGGGCTCAAACTCACGAACTGTGAGATCATGACTTGAGCTGAAGTCGGACGTTTCACTGACTGAGCCACCCAGGCACCCCCATACAACCTGATTTCTTAAAAATAGATCTCTTTACACACCCACACACACCTATATGAATATTTCTTGTATAAATGTATATCTTCTATCTATCTGTTTTTTCTTATTGGTTTTATACACATCCTATTGATTCTATTTTTTTGGAGAACCCTGACAGATATACCTTGTGTATTTGTTGCAATTCATAACTGAAGCATATTTAGTATAGACAATTACAAATCAGAGGAAAAATCTTACCAGCAATTTTACCACCATCAGAAAATAATCACTATTAACCTTTGAAGAGTTATGTGTAGGTGTACATATTTCAAAAAGGTGTATTTTACACTTTTAAAAAACATGTTTATTTTTATTTTGCAAGAGAGTGAATGGGGGATGGGGCATAGGGAGAGAGAGAAAATCCCAAAGAGTCTCCATGCAGAGACTGACATGGGTCTCGATCTCCTGTACTGTGAGATCATGCCCTGAGCAGAAACCAGGACTCAGATGCTTAACTGACTGAGCCACCCAGGGGTCCCTACACATTTTTATAAATAGTCCCACTTAATATATTATGAATAGCTTTCTATGTCATTAGGTACAGAGATACATAATTTTAAATGGTTGCCAAATATTACATTGCTGGCTTTACTGGAATTTCTTTAATCCTTCTCCTAGTATTGGAAGATTACATTGTCGATTTTCATTATTATAAACAACGTTGTAAAAAAACATCCTTGCACATATATCTTTGTGCCCTTGGTCTATGATTTCTAAAGGAAAAATTGTCCTGGCCACCCTCTCATGCTCCCACACACCCATACCCCCTGAGGATATTTTCTATAAAACAGTGATCTGCTTGGGCTGTTGACCTAAGTGGGGCTCATACATTGTTAGAGCTGGAAAGACCTTACAGATCTGGTCAAGCCTCATCATTTTCTCATAAATGAAGGCCATGAGAGGGGATGTAATTCCCCAATGTTACATAGCCAGCTGAGCACTACTGATCAGGGCCCAGAACCTAAGTTTCACTAAATCTGTGCTTTAAGATGAATTGAGTGCATTCCCTTCAATTGGTGGATTTTATCTCTGCAGAGCACTACACCCTGTTTAGGTAATATCCTTCAGTTGTGTGAAAGTCAACATTCAGGGAAAATGTCTTTAGCATTTTGCCCCAGGGAAGCCAGCCCAGTGAAAGATGAAAGAGAAAAACTCAAGTTCTCAATTTCTGGAGGACCTAACTTCTGTGACTTTTTGATTAGGTAAACTATCCTGCAGGCAAGATAGTGGTTGCTGCTAAATCAATGTGCACAGTAATTATTCATGACAATAAAATATCCTTTTTATTAGGCAAAAAAGTTTTTACATTATAAAAATAACATATGGTCTTGAAAGCCAGGCATTTTGAAGAGTAGGAAGAAAACAAATTTTCTATAGTCCTATCATCTAAAGATGTTAATATTTTAGTTAATTTATTTCTAGTTTTTGTGTGTTTGTAATTTCTATAATATGAAGTTATGAGAGTCTATATAGATTTTTTTCCTTACTGTCACATTGTAAACATTGCCTTTGTTATTATATAGTCTTCATAAATATAATTTTAATAACTGCATAATAACATTAATGTGCCAGTGTAGCATTCCGTATTATTGGACACGTGGTTGTTTCTACTCTTACACTGCAGGAGATAGAGACGGGGACAGAAAAAGGTCCTCCAAAGGATGTATAGGTTGGTAATGGTGGAAATGGTATTTCAAGGTTAACGTGTATTGGTAGCCCTAGGCTGCACTTCTGTTCAATAGACAGTAATAACTAGAAATAAGATAACCAGGATAATTCTAACCTGACATTATTCTTAGAGTCTTGAGCACCTGTTTGAAGGAGGGACTCTTAACATTCCTATTCAATCTAAGGATTTAAAAAATGATCACTTGTCCTGTACATTAAATTTGCAAGATTCTTTATAGGCTGATAAAGTCCTTACAGCCCCATTTTGTAAAACTGTCCGCTGCAAATGAATTGCCTGGGAAATATGTTAACATTTAGACTCCTGAGCTCACGTGTAGAAAGTCTGATTTGGGATTAGGATGGGAGCTGAGGATATGCATTCTTATCCAGCACTTCAGGTGCTTCTAATACAGGTTAGACATCAGCCCACCTCAAGGAATTATGATGCTTGTTAGTGGAGTATCTTCTGCGAGATGGATGGGTACATGTCCCACATGTTCAAGTCCATTCACCCACAGAATATTTCTCCCATGCCTCAGCAGTTAGCGATGAATCAGATCTTTCCCCCCCATACAAATGCAACTTATCCTTAATTGCAGCTGACATTTTACATCAAGATTAAGTTATAAATGATAGCAGGTATTACTGACTATCCCTTCTGTGGTAGGTATAAATCTAAACATTTTTTCTTAGTTTCAGTTTATTAAAAGGGAGAATTAGACCCTTTGTTTCACAAAATTCACCATAGTCTTCTATTGGACTCTTTTCAAGCAACGATTATGCTTTGACTAGGTCTTAGAGTGCACACTGTAAATATCTGTCTTTCCTATGAGCCCCCAGATTACATGAAGACAGAACTGTGGCCAATTATAACAGCAATGCTCTGTAGCACAGTCCAAAATAGACTTGTCCATCTTACTGAAGTCACAGCAGTAGGAGACATGAAATGTAACCCATAGTTCAGGGCCTTACTAACAGATATGGCCAACTGGGCTAAAAACAATGGCCAGTGAGAAAAAATGGACTCAACAACAAAAAGACAATGCTAAAAAATGGGCAAAGGGCTTGGGTAGACATCTGTCCAAATGGACAATAAATACATGAAAAAATGTTTAGCATCATTATTCATTAGGGAAATCCAGATCAAAATCACAATGAGATACCATTTTATACCCACTAAAATGGCTATAGTGATCATCATCATCATTATTATAAAGAACTTAAGTATTGGTGAGGATGTGGAGAAATTGTAACCCATTGCTGGTGGGAATGTAAAATGGTATATATAGCCTCTGTGGAAAATGATTTGGCAGTTCCTCAAAAAAGGTAGAACCACCACATAACCCAGCAATTACACTCTTAGGTGTATGCCCAGAAGAATTGAAAACAGACCCTGAAACAGATACCTGTTTACCAATGTTCATGGCGGCATTATTTACAGTAGCTCAAAGTTGAAAACAAACAAGTGTCTGTTAACAAATGAGTGGCTAAACGACAAATGGTATGTACATCCAACTGAAAACACTCCGTCATAAAAAGGAATGTAGTTCTGGTACATGCTTCATGTGGGTGAACCTCAAAAGCATTATGCTAAGTGAAAGCAGGCAATAATAAAAGACCACCTATCATATGATTCCATTTATATAAAATGTCCAGAATGGGCAAATCAGTAGAGAGACAAAATAACTGAGGGCTGGTTGGGGGGGGAGGTATGGTAGGGGGATAAGTAAGATATTCGGGTTTCTGTTTGTGGAGATGAAAACATTCTAAAATTGATCGTGGTGATGGATGTGCAATTCTGTGAATATGTTGAAAAGCATCAAATTGTACATTTTAAATTTATACGGTATATAAATTATATTTCAACAAGCTGCTTTAAAAAAGGAAGAAAAATTGGCATAAATACATTTATAGCTTAAATTCCAGGGGCGCCTGGGTGGCTCAGTCGGTTAGGTATCCGACTTTGGCTGGGGCCATGATCTCGTGGTTCATAGGTTCAAGCCCAGCGTCAGGTTCTGTGCTGGCAGCTTGGAGCCTGGTTCGGATGCTGTGACTCCCTCTTTCTGCCTCTCCCCCACTTGTACTCTGTCTCTCAAAAATAAATAAACATTAAAAAAATTAAAAAAGAAAAAGGCTTATAGCTTATATTCCAGATTCAGAGGGATTTAAAAAAAATCAGGATAACTATTGACATGGAACTCTGCTCATAATTTTATTTAAAAAAATTTTTTAAACATTTATTTATTATCGATAGAGATAGAGCATGAGAGTGGGAGGGGTAGAGAGCAGGGGGAGACACAGAATCTGAAGCAGGCTCCAGGCTCTGTGCTGATAGCACAGACATGGGGCTCAAACTCACCAACTGTGAGATTATGACCTGAGCCCAAGTCGGATGCTTAGACAACTGAACCACCTAGGCGCCCCAGAACTCTGCTTATAATTTTAAAAGAAAAAGAGACAACAGAATACTTTAAGAAAACAAAACACCCAAAAGCTATGTATTAGTACACAGCTTGTTGTCCAAAAAACCTACAAGCTGGCATTAAGTTGCAAATTGATATTAGATGATGAAAACTGGAAATATTTTCTTTTGCATTTTGGCTAAAGGTACATGCTCAGGAGAATGTTTTCTGACCTCTTCCATATATATACGTGCCTGTGAGTGCACATCTACATGTATTGTGCATATAAATTTATGTATAACCTAAGATGCATGCATATACATGCAAACGCTATGCATGTTTTAGATATTCACATGCAGAGATCTAAAAATTGTTGGCCAGATCCTTTCTTATTCCTTTGTGGCTGAACTTGTTCTCCTTACTTGCATTCTGTGAAGAATGCTCTTGATTATGTGAATAACCATGAGCAACTGATGGGCCTTGTATGGAAACTTCCTATGCACAGCATCTAATCCCTTCTGGGTTCCAGCTCCTGTTTCCCTAATGTCTTTCACAGTCTGGCCAATCCACTTGTTAATTCAACCAAAGAACCGGTGATAAAAGTTTACATCCTGAGACTTTGAATGGAGCCCATTAGAGTGGGATGGAGTGGAAGGAAAAACATAAGGAGAAAAACAATTTTTCAGAAAAAGATTTTTTGCCACATTTTGGTGGTTTGGTTTAAAAGGTCGGAAATGGAGCACACACATTCCAGTAGGTCCCAGGAAGAGCCTGATGTGTGTGAAGAACACTGTGCCTCCTGGCCCAAGAGTTTTTCATGTAGCTGTTCATCTGATCCTTTGTCATAGAGGTATGCACTATTGTTTCCACATGACCTGAAGTATTGTTCTTAAAATCTTTGCCCTTATGATTTTTTAAATAGACTTTCTTTTCTAGAGCAGTTTTAGATTCACCACAAAATTGAGCAGAAAGTTCAAAGTTCCCTTATACCCCCTGTCCCACACACTCACAACCTTCCTACAACCACCATGCCTTACCAGAATGGTACATTTGTTACAATGAATGGGCCAACATTTACACACCATTGTCACCTAGAGTCTGTGGTTTACAGTTGGGTTCACTGTCGGTGTTGTTTATTCTATGAGTTTGTCCATTCTAGTATCATCCAGAATAGTTCCACTGCCCTGACAATCCTCTGTGCTCTACCTGTTTATCCCTTCCTCCCCCCAATCCCTGATATTTTTACTGTCTCATGGTTTTTGTTTTGTAGATTAAAAAAAATTTTTTTAAATACAAGTATAATTAACACACAATGTTACATTAGTTTCAGGTGTACATCATATTGATTCAACAATTCAATGCATTACTCAATGCTTAAACACAGTAAGTGTAGTTATCTGTCAACAAAATGGTATTACAATATTACTAACTATATTCCCTATGCTGTACTTTTCAGCTCTATGACTTATTTATTTCATAACTGGAAGTTTGTACCTCTTAATCCCCTTTATCTATTTCACCCAACCCCCTACTTACCTTCCCTCTGACAACCATTAGTTCTCTGTATTTAAGAGTCTGTTTATTCCCTTTTTTAGATTCCACATATAAGTAAAATCGTATGGAACTATTTTGCTCTTATTTCATGTAGCCTGATATCCTCTAGGTCCATCATGTTGTTACAAATGGGAAGACCTCATTCTTTTTTAGTGCTGAGTAATATTCTATTACATGTATATACCACATCTAATTTATCTTTTCATCTGTCAATGGACATTTGAGTTGCTTCAATAACTTGGTTATTGTAAATAACTCTGCAAAAACATAAGGGTACACATATTTTTTTGAATTAGTGTTTTCTTTTTCATTGGGTAAATAACAATAGTGGAATTACCAGGTTGTATGGTAGATCTATTTGTAATTTTTTGAGGAAACTTCATATTGTTTTCCACAGTGGAAATTTACATTCCCACCAACAGTGCACCAGGGTTCTTTATTCTCCAAAATTTCACCAACACTTGTTGTTTCTTGTTTTTTTGATTCTAACCATTCTTACAGGTGTGAAGTGCTATCTCATTATAGTTCTGATTTGCATTTCCCTGACAATTAGCAATGTTGAACATCTTTTAGTGTGTCCATTGGACATCCATATGTCTTTTTGGAAAGATATCTATTTAGGTCCTCTGCCCATTTTTAATCAGGTTATTTGTTTTTCTGGTGTTGAGTTCTATAAACTCTTTGTATATTTTGGATATTAACCCCTCATTGAATGTATCATTTGCAAATATATTCTCCCATTCAGTAGGGTTGCCTTGTTGTTTGTTGATGGTTTCCTTTACTGTGTAAAAGCCTTTTATTTTGGTGTAGTCCCAATAGTTTATTTTTGCTTTAATTTCCCTTGCCTCAGGAGATCTATCAAGAAAAAATGTTGCTAAGGCCAATGTCAAAGAAATTACTGCCTAAGTTTTATGGTTTCAGGTCTTACATTTAGGTCTTTAATCCTTTTGGAGTTTTCTTTTGGAGAAGATGGAAAAAAATGGTCCAATTTCATTCTTTTGCATGTAGCTGTCCAGTTTTCCCAGCACCATTCATTGAAGAGACTGTTTTTGGTGGGGGGGGGGGGGGTTTGCCATTGTTTATTGTTGCTTCCTTTGTCATAGATTAATTGGCCATATAAGCATAGGTTTATTTTTGGGTTCTCTATTCTGTTCTATTGATATCTGTGTCTATACTTGTGTCCATCTCATACTGTTTTGATTACTACAGCTTTTTAGTATATCTTGAAATCTGGGATTCTAATACCTCTGGTTTTGTTCTTCTTTCTCAAGATTGCTTTGGCTACTCAGGGTCTTTTGAGGTTCCAGACAAATTTTAGTATTATTTGTTCTAGTTCCGTGAAAAATATCTGTAGTTTGCTTTGGTAGTATGGATGTTTTAACAATATTAATTCTTCCAATCCATGAGCACAGAATATCTTTTCATTTGTGTCATCTTCAGTTTCTTCAAATAAATTTTCTATCCCCTTTTACTCTCTTTTTTTAAGGATCCCTATAAAGATTTTGGACCATTGTGTTTTGATTTTTCTCCATCTATTTTTTATTTCCTCTTTGATTTCTTGGTTAGCCATTCATTATTTGGTAACATGTTGCTTAGCCTCCCTGTATTTATGTTTTTTCTGGAGTTTTTCTCATAATTGACTTCCAGTTTCATACCACTGTAGTCAGAAAAGATGCTTGATATGATTTCAATCTTGGATTTATTGATACTTATTTTGTGAACTACATGTGATCAATCCTGGAGACTATTCCATGTGCACCTGAGAAGAATTTGTATTCTGCTAGTTTTGGATGAAAAGTTCTGTATACATCATTGTGTTCATCTGGTCTATTGTGTTGTTCAAAGCCACTATGTTCTTGCTGATTTTTCTCCCTTCTATTGATGTAATTAGGACATTAAAGCCCCCTACTATTATTGTATCACTGTCAATTTCTCTGGTTTTATCTGTTAATCATTTATGTATTCAGGTGCTCCTATGTTGGATGCATAGATATTTATAATTGTTATATCCTATTGTTGGATTGTTCTCTATCATTATGTACTGTCCTTCTTTGTCTCTTGCTGCAGTCTTTAAGTTTATTCATTTTTAGAGAAAGAGAGAGTGTGTGCATGCATGTGCGAGCAAGCAGGGAGGGGCAGAGAGAATCCCAAGCAGGCTTGGTGCTGTCAGTGCAGAGTCTAATGTGGGGCTTGAACTCACAAACCATGAGAATGTGACCTGAGCTGAAGTCAGACCCTAACCGACCCAGGCCCCGCTATGGTCTTGTCTTAAAGTCTACTTTGTCTGATACAAATATCTGGGATTGCTACTCCAGCTTTTTTTCTTTTGGGGCTTCCATTTTTATGGTATATGATATACGGTATATGTTTTTCCAGCCCTTCACTTTTAGTCTTTAAGTGTGAAATGACTCTCTTATAGGCAGCAGGTAGATGTTTTTTTTTTTTAATCCATTTATGTCTTTTGACTGAAGTATTTAGTTCATTTACATGAAAAGTCATTATTGATAGTTCTGTACTTCTTGCCATTTTGTTACTTGTTGTTTGGTTGTTTTTGTAATTCTTCTTTGTTCCTTTCTTCTTCTCTAGATAGTTTGATAGCTTTCTGTAGTATTATGCTTGGATTCCTTTCTCTTTATATTTTGTGTACTATTATAGGTTTTAGATCTGTGGTTACTATTAGGTTCATATATAACATCCTATGTGGATAGCAGTCTATATGAGGTTGATGGTCACTTATGTTTGAGTACATTCTAAAAGCACTAATTTTTTACCCCCTCCTCCATATTTTATGTATATGATGTCATTATTTACAACCTTTTGTGTATGCCTTGACTGATTTTGGTAGATATAATTGATTTTACTACTTTTGCATTTTAACTTCCATTCTGGTATTATAAGTGATTAATCTACTACTTTCATTATATGTTTGCATTTACCTATGGAAAATTTTCCTTTCATAATCTTACTTCTGGTTTTCTTTCCATTCAAAAGTTTTCTTTAACATTTACTGTAAGGCTGGTTTAGTGGTGATGAACTCTTAAATTTTGTTTGTTGGGAAACTCTTTATCTCTCCTTCTATTCTGAATTATAAACTTTCTGCACAGAGTAATCTTGGTTGTAGGTTTTTTCCTTTCAGCACTTTGAAAATATCATGCCACTCCCTTCTGGCCTGCAAAGTTTTGCTGCAAAATCAGCTGATAGCCTTATGGGGTTTGTATTGTATGGAATTGTTTTCTTTTCACTTGCTGCTTTTTTTTTTTAAGTTTATTTATTTATTTTTGAGAGAGAGAGAGAGAGAGAGAGAGAGAGAGCACATGAGTAGGCAAAGGGCAGAGAGAGAGAGAGAGAGAGAGAGAGAGAGAGAGAGAGAGAGAATCCCAAGAGAGAGATCCCATGGATGTCATGAACCATGAGATCATGGCCTGAGCTGAGATCAAGAGTTGGACGCTTAACTGACTGAGCCACCCAGGCGCCCCTCTTGCTGCTTTAAAAATTTTCTCTTTGTAATTACTTTTTGCCATTTTAATTATTATGTGTCTTTGTGTGGACCTCCTTGGATTAATCTTGTTAGGGATTCTCTGTGCCTCCTGTATCTGGATATCTGTTTCCTTCCCCAGGCTAGAAAAGTATTTAGCTATTAATTCTTCAAATATTTTCAGCTCCCACCCCCCACTTCTCTTTCTGGAATCCTTATGATGTGAATGTTATTATACTTGATGATGTCCCAGTTCCCTTACTCTATTTTCATTTTTTAAAAATTATTCTCTTTTCTTTTTGCTGTTCAGCTTGGTTGCTTTCTGTTACCCTGTCTTCCAGGTCACTGATATGTTTTTCTGCATCCTCTAATCTGCTGTTGATTCCCTCTAGTGTATTTCAAATACTGGTTCTTTATCTGTGACTGATTCTTTTTTATATTTTCTGTTTGTTGATGTTTTCACTGATATCCTTCACTCTTTTTTCAAGTCCAATGAGTATCTTTATGACCATTACTTTGAATTCTTTATCAGGCATATTGCTTATCTCTTTTATTCAGTTCTTTTGCTGTCATTTTGTCCTTTTCTTTCATTTGGGACATACTCCTCTCTTCATTTTGTCTAACTCTCTGCGTTTGTTTTTATGTGCTAGGGAGGTCAGCTACATCTCCTGGTTTTGAAAGCAGTGGGCTTATGCATAAGAATTCCAGTGATGCCCTGTAGTGCCATGCCCCTGGTCACTAGAACCAGACACTCCAGAGTGTCATCTACGTGGGCTGCATGGGCCTTACTGTTGTGGCTGAGCTGTGTTTGTCTTCCGTTCTGTCAGCTGCATCGACTACTTTGCCTGCTGTGGGCACACTGGACAGAATTTGGTCCCTGCATTGTTGCGGGTCCTGTCTGAGGCCAACAGGGGCTTATAGGTGGGCAGACTAGCACTCAGACTTGATGTCTGTGTGTAGTCTCTCTACCACAGCTGGAGTCACACTGAACAGCAGGGTGCTTTCCTTATACAGTCAGCTAAAAGGCTTGGCTGCTGCAACTGGGGTTGTGCTGGTGTGTGGTGTTATCTCCACCTCTCTCCTGGGCAGGAGTTACTTTGGAGTTGTACCAACCCCTAATGGGGTTGCTTGCAGGGTATGGCAGACAGAAGTTACTTTGGAGGGATGCCTTGCAAGGCAGGTGGGTTAGATGGAACAGGTGCACAGGGGAAAATGGAGGGTAGGTACATCATGCTAGCAAGATATGTGGAGAGTGTTAGCACTGGCTCCCATAAGTGTCTAGCTATCTAGGCCGGAGGGAGGGGAGAAGTCTTCTTAGAGAAGTCTCCTGAAGATCTCTCCCCCTCCAGGGCATGTTCAAACTGCTGCCTTTATACTGTGTCTTGGCCAAATTATTTATTATGATTGCTCTTTAAGGGCAAAGTCTGTTTCTTAAGCCCCACTGTTTATTCAAAGCTGGATATTATTGGGACTTGTCTGCCAGTACTGGTCTCCAGAGCCTGGTGTGGGGTCTGATCCTTTGGCTTCTCCATGCTTGGTTGTGTCCCACTCATTTTAACTGGTTCCCCAGCGTTTAGTTCCAAGTTGTACCTCCACCCCTTCTACCCTTTTCAGTGTGGCCTCTTATCGATGATTAACTGTGGAATGTCTGTTCTGCCTGACTTTGGGTTACTTTCAGAGCTAGTTACACAGATCTAGCTGTTATCTCATGTGTCCATAGGATGAGGTGAACTCAGGATCCTCCTACTCTCTCATCTTCCCAGAACTCCTTACTGTGTCCATAGATTTGCTTTTCCAGAATGTCATATAGCTGAAATCATATATCATGTAGTATTTTCAGATTGGCTGCTTTCACTTAATGATATACATTTAAGATTCCTCCATGTCTTTTCATTTCTTTGTAGTGCTGAGTAATAATCTACTGTCTGGATGTATCATAGTTTATTTACCTATTCACTTACTGAAGGGCATCTTGGTTGCTCCCAAGTTCTGGAAATTATGAATAAAGCTGCTATATATATCCATATGTGGGCTTTTGTATGGATGTGTTTTCAGCTCCTTTGGATAAAAACCAAGGACAGCGATTGCTGGATTGTATTGTAAGAAAATGTGTAGTTTTGTAAAGAACTATCAAATTGTCCTCCAAAATGGTGTACCATTTTGTACTCTCACCAAGAGTGAATGAGAGTTCCTATTACTCTACATCCTCACCAGCATTTGGTATTGTCATTGCTCTGGATTTTGGTCATTCTAATAGATATGTCATGGTATCTTATTGTTTTTATTTATTTATTTTTAAAGTAGGCTCTACACTTAGTGTGTAGCTTGAACTTGCAACCCCAAGAACAAGAGTCACATGCTAGAGCCAACTGAGCCAGCCAGACACACCTCATTGTTTTTTTAATTTATAGTTTCTGAATGTCCTATGATGTTGAGTATCTTTTAATATACTTAAATGCCATTTGTATATCTTCTTTGGTGAGGTGTCTGTTCAGATCTCATCCCCTATTCCTGATTGAGTTGTTACTGTTGGATTTTAGGTGGTTTTTTTTTTTTGGGTATAGTTTGGGTAAAAGTCCTTTATCAGATATGTCTTTTAGAAAATTGAAGTATAACTGACATACAATATCCTATTACTTTCATACATATACCATAGTGATGTGATATTTTCATACATTAGGAAATTATCTCTATGACAAGTCTAGTTACCATTTGTCACCATGTAAAGTTATTATAATATTATTGTTTATATTTCCTATGCTGTACATTACATTCCCATAACTTATAAGTGGAAGTTTGTACCTCTTAATGTCCTTCATCTATTGTGCCCATCCCTGGTAACTAACAGTTTGTTTCCTGTATCTTTGAACTTGTTTCTGTTTTGCTTTGAGTTTTTTTGTTTGTTGTTTTTTATATTCCACATAAGTGAAATCATACTATACTTGTCTTTCTATGTCTGATTTATTTCGTATGAATACCCTCTAGGTCTATTCATATTGTCATAAATGGCAAGATTTCACTTTTCATGGCTGAGTAATGTTCCATTGTGTGTTTGTATATGTGTGTACATATAAATAAATACACACACACACACACCATGACTTATTCATTCATCTATCAATGAACACTTAGATTGTTTCCTTATCTTGGCTATTGTAAATAAATCTGCAGTGGACATAGGGATGCATATAGCTCTTCAAGTTGGTATTTTATTTTCTTTGAGTAAATACCCAGAAGTGAAATTGCTGGATTGTAGGGTAGTTCTATTTTTATTTATGTATTTATTTTTTTGAGGAACTCTCACATTATCTCCCATTGTGACTCTATCAATTTACATTCCCACCAATACTGCATGAGGGTTCCTTTTTTCCACATATTTGCCAACAAAGATACTTTTATATACTAGCCATTTTGATAGATGTGAGATGATCTCACTGTGGTTTGATTTGAATTTCCCTGATTGTTGGTGTTAAACATCTTTCCACATAACTATTAGCCATAGGTAAGTCGTCCTTGGGAAAATGTCTTTCAAGTCCTCTGCCCATTTTGTAATTGGGTTTTTAATTAGTGTTTTTTATAGTAACTTGTGTAAGTTCTTTATGTATTTTGGATATTAACCTCTTATCAGATGTATGATTTGCAAATATCTCTCATTCAGTAGGTTGCCTTTTTTTTTTTGCTAATAGTTTCCTTCACTGTATAAAAGCCTTTAAGTTTGATTTGATATAATCTCTTTTTTAAAAATTTGTTTCAGCTTTTTTTGCCCTTGGCCTGAAGAGACTGATGCAAAAAAAATACTGTTAAGATTGATATCAAAAATCTTACTGCCTATATTTTCTTCTAGGAGATTTATGGTTTCAGGTCTTACATTCAAGTTTTTAACTGATTTTGAATGTATTTTTGTATATGGTACAAGATAATGGTCCAGTTTTATTCTTTTGCATATAGCTGTCCAGTTTTATCAACATCATTTATTGCAGACACTGTATTTTCCACATGGTATATTCTTGCCACCTTTGACATAGATTAATTGACCATATAGGTGTGGCTTAATTTCTAGGCTCTCTATTCTCTTGTATTGATCTATGTGTCTATTTTTGTGCCAGTACCATATTGTTTTGTTGACTATAGTTTTACAATATAGTTTGAAATCTTGGAATATGATGCCTCTAGCTTTGTTGGGCTTTCTCTAGATTGCTTTGGCTATTCAGCATCTTTTGTGGTTCCCTACAAATTATGGGATTGTTAGTTCTGTGAAAAAATACTATTGGTGATTTTGATAGGGATTGCACTGAATCTGTAGATTGCTTTGGTTAGTATGGACGTTTTAGCAATATTAATTTTTCCAAACCATGAGCATGGAATATCTTTGCATTTATGTGTGTCTTCTTTAATCTCTTTCATCAATGTCATAACATTTTCAGAGTGTAGGTCTTTTACCTCCTTGGTTAATTTTTTTCTCCTTGGTTAAATTAAAAAAAAATTTTTTTTAAAAGAGTGCAAGTTGGGTAGGAACAGAGAGAGAGAGAGAGAGAGAGAGAGAGAGAATCCCAAGCAGACTCCATGCTGTCAGTGTGGAGCCTGACACAGGGCTTGATCTCATGAACCATGAGGTCATAATCTGAGCCAAAATCAAAAGTTGGACACTTAACTAACTGAGCCACCCAGATACCCCTTTGGTTAAATTTATTCCTGGGTATTTTATCTTTTTTAGTGAGATTCTAAGTGAGACTGTTTTCTTCTCTTTCTGATAGTTTGCTATTAATGTGTATAGACACAACCAATTTCTGTATGTTAATTTTATATTCTGTGACTTTATTCATTTATTAGTTCTAATAGTTTTTTGGTGGAGTCTTAAGAGTTTTCTATATATAGTATCTTGTCATGTACAAATAGTGACAGTTTTAACTTTGTACTTGCAATTTGCATATATGTTGTTTCTTTTTCTTGCCTAATTGCTATGGGCAGGACTTCTAATACCACATTGAATAAATGTGGTGAAATGAGCATCCTTGCTTTGTTCCTGGTGTTAGAAGAATGGCTGTCAGCTTTTCACCATTAAGTATGATGTTAGCTGTGGGTTTGTCATATATGGTCTTTATTATGTTGAGGTACATTCTACCTATATCCACTTTGTTGAGAGTTTTTATCATAAACTGCTGTTGAATTTTGTCAAATGCTTTTTGTACATCTATTGAGGTGATCATATGATTTTTTTCCTTCATTTTGTGAATGTAGTGTATCATATTGATTGATTTGTGAATGTTGAACAATCCCTTCAGTATGTTGTTGAATTTGATTTGCTAACATTTTGTTAAGGATTTTTTTTTGTTTGGTTCTGGACTTCTGTTTTTTGAGAGTTTTAAATTACTGATTTAATTATACTACTTGTAATCTATTCAGATTTTCTTCATGATTTATTCTTAGAAGATTGTGTGTTTCTAGGGATTTATCCATTCTAGGTTTTCCAATTTGTTGACATATAATTGTTCATAGTAGTCTTATGATCCTTTGTATTTCTGTGGTGTCAGTTGTAACTTCTCTTTCATTTATTTGGGTTCTCTCAATTCCTTAATGAGTCTGCCACTGGAGATAAACAGGTTTATCTCCATTTTGTTCATCTTTTCAAAAAACCAGCTTTTAGTTTTAGTGATATTTTCTATTGTTTAGTCTCTAATTTATTTCTGCTCTGGTCTTTATTATTTCCTTCTGTCTACTACCTTTGCACTGTGTTTATTCTTCCTTTTGTAGTTCCTTTAGATGTAAAGTTAAATTCTTTATTTGGAATTTTTCTTGTTTCTTGAAGCAGGCCTGAATTTCCCTCTTAGAACTGCTTTTGTTGTGTGCCACAGGTTTTGGGAAGTTGTGTTTCCATTTTTATTTGTCTCAAGGCAATTTTTCACTTCCTCCTTGATTTCTAGATTGATCTATTGGTTCTTTTTTTTTTTTTCAACGTTTTTTATTTATTTTTGGGACAGAGAGAGACAGAGCATGAACGGGGGAGGGGCAGAGAGAGAGGGAGACACAGAATCGGAAACAGGCTCCAGGCTCCGAGCCATCAGCCCAGAGCCCGACGCGGGGCTCGAACTCACGGACCGCGAGATCGTGACCTGGCTGAAGTCGGACGCTTAACCGACTGCGCCACCCAGGTGCCCCTCTTTTTTTTTTTTTTTAATTAAAAAAATTTTTTTTTAACATTTATTTATTTTTGAGACAGAGAGAGACAGAGCATGAACGGGGGAGGGGCAGAGAGAGAGGGAGACACAGAATTGGAAGCAGGCTCCAGGCTCTGAGCCATCAGCCCAGAGCCTGACCTGGGGCTCCAACTCACAGACAGCGAGATCTTGACCTGAGCTGAAGTCGGACGCTCAACCGACTGAGCCACCCAGGCGCCCCTGATCTATTGATTCTTTACTAACATGTTGTTTAGTCTTCTCATGCTTGTGTTTTTTCCAGTTTTGTTCTTGTAATTGGTTTACAATTGATTTAATACTATTGTGACTGGAAAGGATGCTTTATATGATTGCCGTCTTCTTGAATTTATTGAGGCTTGTTTTGTGGGATAAGATGTGATATATTCTGAAGAATGTTCTGTGTGCACTTGAAAAGAATGTATATTCTGCATTTTGGGGACGAAAGGTTCTATTGTATCTATTGAGTCCATCTGTCTAATGTGTCACTTAAAGCCAACGTTCCCTTATTGATTTTCTGTCTGAGAGATCTATCCACTGAATGTAAGTGGGATATTACATTCTCCTACTATTGTTGTATTACTGTCAATTTCTGCTTTTATGTCTATTAACGTTTGCTTTATATGTTTAGGTCTTCCTACATTAAGTACCTAAACATTTATGCATGTAATATCCTCTTCTTGGTTTGGCTACTTTAACTTTATGTAATTTTCTTTTTTGCCTATTACTACAGTCTTTGTTTTACATATTATTTTGTCTCTGGGCCACCTGGGTGGCTCAGTTGGTTAAGTGTCCAACTTCGGCTCAGGTCACTATCTCACCATTTGTGAGTATGAACCTTGTGTCGGGCTCTGTGCTGACAGCTCAGAGCCTCGAGCCCACTTCAGATTCTGTGTCTCCCCTTCTCTCTGCCCCTTCCCTGCTTGCACTCTGTCTCTCACTCTCAAAAATAATAAAAATTTAAAAAAAAATAAAGTTTATTTTGTCTCATATGAGTATTGATATTCCACCATTCCAACTTTCTTTCTATTTGCATGGAATAACTTTTTCCATTCCTTTACTTTCAAGTTTGTGTGTTTGGATCTGAAGTGAATCTCTTGTAGGCAGCATATAGATGGATCTTTTAAAAAAATTTTTTTAAATGTTTATTTATTTTTGAGAGAGAGAGAAAGAGTCTGAACGGGGGAGGGTCAGAGAGAGAGGGAGACAGAATCTGAAGCAGGCTCCAGGCTCTGAGCTGTCAGCACAGAGCCAAATGTGGGGCTATAACTCACCAACTGCAAGATCATGACTTGAGTCGAAGTTGGACACTTAACAAATTGAGCCACCCAGGCACCCCTAGATGGGTCTTAAAAAAAATCCATTCGGTCACCCTGTATCTTTTGATTGGAACATTTAGTCTGTTTACATTTAAAGTAATTCTTGATAGGGGCACCTGGGTGGCTCAGTTGGTTAAGCATCCAACTTCAGCTCAGGTCATGATCTCACACTGTGGATTCAAGCCCCATGTGGGGCTCTGTGCTGACAGCTGCTTCAGATTCTGTGTCTCCCTCTCTCTCTGCTCCTCCCCTGCTCTCTCTCAAAAATACATAAACATTAAAAAAATTAAAGTAATTCTTGATAGGTGTGTACTTACTGTCATTTATTCATTGTATTGGAGTTGTTTTTTTAGTTCCCTATTCCTTTCTTCTTCTCTTGGTCTCTTCTCTTGTGGTTTGATGATTTTCTTTAGTGTTATTTTTAGATTCCTTTCTGTATGTGTGTGTGTGTGTGTGTGTGTGTGTGTGTGTGTGTCTATTGTAGATTTCGGTTTGTGATTACCATGAGATTCATATATATTCAGTCTATTTTCAGCTAATAGTCACTTAAGTTTGAATGCATCCTAAAGGAATTACATTATTACTCTTCCCACATTTTATATTTTTGACATCCTATTTTACATTTTTTATTGTGTGTATCTCTTAACTACTATAGTTGATTTTACTATTTTTTTCTTTTTACCTTTGCACTAGTTTTTAAAGTGACTGTTTCACTGACTTTATATTTGCCTATATATTTGCTTGACCAATGAGATTTTTTTTCTTTCAAATATTTACTTATTTCTAGTTATTCCCTCTTCTGTTTAAAGGAGATCCCTTAACATTTTTCATAACACCAGTTTAGTGGCAATGATCTCCTTTAGCTTTTGCCTGTCTGGGAAACTCTCTATCTCTTTTTCAGTTTTGAATGACAGCCTTGCTGGGTAGAATAGTCTTGGTTGTAAGTTTTTCCCTTTCAGCACTTTATTTTTTTGAAGTTTATTTATTTATTTTGAGAGAGAGAGAGAGAGGAGGGGCAGAGAGAAGAGAGAAAATCCCAAGCAGGTTCTGCACTGTCAATGTAGAGCCTGATGCAGGGCTCAAACTCATGAACTGTGAGATCATGACCTTACCTGAAATCAAGAGTCAGACACTCAACCACCTGAACCACCCAGGTGCCCCTGCTTTCAGCACTTTAAGCCTTTCCACTCCCTGCAGGAAATTCAGCTGATAATCTTATGGTGTTTTCTATGCATGAGACTATATTTTATCTTGCTGCTTTTAAGATTCTCTCTTTCTCTTTTTAAAAATTAAAGTGTAGTTAACATACAATATTAAATTAGTTTCAGGTGTATAACATAGTGATTCAACACATACACATTATGAAGTGATTACCATGGTAAATCTAGCTACCATCTGTCACCAAACTTATTACATATTAACTGTATTCTCTGTGCTGTACATTGTATTTCTATGCCTTAATTATTTTAGAGCTGGAAGTTTGTACCTTTTAATAGCCTTTCCCTATTTTGCCTATCTCCCACCCCCATTCCTTTGGCCACCAGCAGATTTTTCTTTGCATCTAGGATTCTGTTTCTGTTTTTGTTTATTTGTTTTAGATTCCACATGTAAGTGAAATCATATGATATTTGTCTTTCTCTGATATATTTCCCTTCATGTAATACCCTCTAGATCCATCCATGTTATCACAAATAGCAAGATTTTTATTTTTTATTTTATTTTTTAATGTTTCTTTGAGAGAGAGAGAGAGAGAGAGAGAGAGAGAGAGAGAACACGTGAGTGGGGAAGAAGGGCAGAGGGAGAGAGAGAGGGAGAATCTGAAGCAGACTCCACAGTCAGCACAGATCCCAACACAGGGCTCAATCTCATGACCATGAGATCATGACCTGAGCCAAAATCAAGAGTCAGACACCTAACTGACTAAGCGTCTCAGGTGCCCCCAAGACTTTTTTCTTATGGCTGAATAATATTCCATTGTGCATGTGTTTGTGTACATACATACACATATACACACACAGAGAGAGATCTACCACATCGTCTTTAGTCATCCATTCAGGTTGCTTCCACAGCTTGGCTATTGTAAATAATGGTACAGTGAACATAGGTTGCATGTATCTTTTCAAATGAGTGTTTTCATTTTTTCATAGAAATACCCAGAGGTAAAATTGCTGGATTGTATCAGAGTTCTTTTTAATATTGTGAAGAATCTCCATACTGTTTTCCACAGTGGCCGTACCAATTTGCATCTCTACCAGCAGTGTGTGAGGGTTCTCTTTTCTCCACATCCTACCAACACTTCTTGTTTCTTAAGTTTCTAGGCTTCTATGTTTCTTATGTTTTTTACTTTAGCCATTCTTTCAGGTGTGAGGTGATATTGTTATTTTGATTTTCATTTCTCTGATGACTAGTGATAGTGCACATCTTTGCATGTGTTTGTTTGTCATCTTTGTGTCTTCTTTAGAGAAAGGTTTACTCAGGTCCTCTGCCCATTTTTGAAGTAGATTGTTAAGATTCTCTCTTTAACTTTTGCCATTTAAATTTAAATATGCCTTGGTTTGGATCTCTTTGGGTTCATTCTGTTTGGGACTCTGTACACTTCCTTGACCTGGATGTCTGTTTTCTTCTCCAGATTGGGAAGCTTTTCAGCCATTATTTCTTCAAATAAGTTTTCTGCCCCTTTCTCTCTCTTCTCCTGGGACCTCTAAAATGCAAATGTTAAGGTGCTTGATGTTGTCCTAGGAGTTCCTTAAATTATCCTCATTGGGTAATATCAATTATTCTGTCATTCAGATCACTGATCTGTTCTTTATCATCTAGTCTGTTGTTAATTCCCTCCAGTGTATTTTTTATTTTAATTATTGTATACTTCAGCTCTGATTGGTTGTCTTTGTTGAGTTTCTTTTTCTTATATTTCAACTCTGTTGAAGTTCTCACTTTGTTCCTCCATTCTTCTCTTGAGTTTGGAAAATATCCTTATGACTATTTGAACTGATTGTCAGGTAAGTTACTTATCTCCATTTTATTAGCAGTCCCCCCGCCTCCGCCACTTCCAAGGTTTTATCTTGTTCTTAAATTTAGAATATATTCCTCTGTCTCCTCATTTTGTTTGACTTTCTGTGTTTGTTCTATAAATTAGGCATAATTGCTGCTTCTTCCAGTCTTGAAGGAGTAGACTTGTGTAGGAGTATCCCCTTTATAGACTGCGTGTGCCTGGTGGCTTTGGCAGGTCAGGTGAAGGCAAAGCAAGCATAATCTGGGGGTCATGAGGTGCTCTGCACTGGGGTTGCCTTGGTGGGACGGCTGGAGCTGGAGCAGGTATATGCCAGGGGGATCCTGGTGCACACTGCTCTGGGACCATTTTAGCTGGACAGATGGATCAGGCACTGGCTAGGTCTGTCCCAGGGCATGTCATGCCAGGGCTGCTTTGGGATGGATAGAGCTGGAGCAGGTATGGGGTAGGGGAGTTTCCTGGGACCTGCCCTGGTAGGATAGTTGGGTCAGGCACAGTCTGGGGGTAGGGTCCTGGAACATGCTGTGCCAGGGCTGCCTTGTGGGGAAGGCCAGAGCTCATACAGGCTGAGGGTCTGGGGTGTTCTGGGGCAGTACTAGATGGCTATTATGCAGGGATCCTGCTTCTTCATGAGCTGTCAAGGTGGAGGGGGGATATCAAAAATGGTGCTCATCAGCACCTCCAACCCTAGAGAGAGAAATTCCACCCATTTAGTGGAGACTCCCGTTTAGTGAACTCACACCCTCAGTTCTGTCTTTTGCAATTTTTTTCTCCCACCATGTGGCTCATATTCTCATTCTTGTGTTACTGTTTTTCTCAGAGCAGAAGTTTTTAGTTTTAATGAATTTCAGCTGTATCAATTCTTTCACACATCGTGTCTTTGGTATCATATCTAAAAACTCATCACATACCCAAGGTCATCCAGGTTTTCTCCTGCTATTTCCTAGGATTTTCATAGTTTTGCATTTTACGTTTAGATCTCTGATCCATTTGGAGTTAATCTGTGGGAAGGATATAAATTCTGTGTCTAGATTAATGTTTTTGCATATAGATTGCTAGACCATTTTTGGAAAAAAAATGTTTAAAGGAATGTTTCTTTTCCCTTCAGTGCGGGCCTTTTCAAAGTCACATCGTTCTAATAATTCTTAAACAGTTTTCAAACACAGAGAAAGGTTTTTTCAGCCTCAGTCAGGGACATGAATTTCTTGCTTATCATTTAGAAACAGCGTGAGCAAGAGCCAAGCACAGATCTGTTCTCTTGTTGATCTGATTTTCTTTTCTTTTTGAGTTTGGTTAGTAGCCAGGCAAGGCAGGGCATTTATCAGTGACAACAAGTTTCAGGTAAACAATGAGTTGGGGAAAAGATTACTGCTGATTTTCATTTAGCCAGCAGTGGCAGCTGCTGTATGGGGCCAGAAGCACAGAAGCAGATCCTAAATTGTCTCTGGAAGGGAAAACACAAAGCAGAAGCTACTGAGCAGGGCAGGAGGGGGCATTGGTGATTCAGTGTTTTATGGCTCCTTCTCTCTGAGTCATCACAGAAGCAATTTTCTCAAAGGAATGGTGAGGAGTGTTTGAGGAATGGGACCTGGTAAGCCAAGCCAAGCCTAGTTCTGCAAAGTGAACAAATGACACTGAAGGTGGGCCAGGCTGGTGCTCCTTTCCCTCAGGAGGTGGGGGTGGATGAGTGAAATTTCAACAGAAAAGTAATGTGGGACCTCTCTAATGGTGCACTGTCATGGCCTATGACTGTAGTGGTAGATGAGGTGGTAATCATCAGCAAGATATGGAAATAACTTTTCCTTATCAGTCCTACTTTTCTTATGTGTCTATTGCTTTCCTGGGTTTATTCCTTCATCTTTCCCCTTTCTTGCCCCTCTCTTTCTACTGTGATTCTCACACAGCTCCCTCCCTTGCTGTAGATTGGAGTTTTCACTGAGCCCCCAGCTCAGCTTAGATTGAGTATCTGCTCTGAGCCCAGACACTGGACCACCACTGGGCATTGGGGAAGAGGGAGAAGAGGTAAAGAAATGTACAGTGGTGTCCTCTGATGTGGAGAACAAAGGCGAAAGGAAATGTAGATAAAATTAAATTTCCTTACAACTTGCAGCCCATTGACAAATACTTAGATTGGCAGAGTATGACATTCCTACAGGAACTCCCAACTGTGTTAATGTTAATGCTTTGCTAGAGGCAAAAAAACACTAGCTTGACAATAGCCAGGCCTCCAGGATCCTGTAAGTCATCTTTAACACAAGCAAATTCTCATGGAAACTTCCTTTGTCCCTAACCACGTCCCCCCCCTCCCACCAACTTAAGCATATAACCAATTGCTCCTCACAATCCTAGGGCAGCTATTCCTGCCCCTAGGTCCTGTTCCTGTGCTATAATAAAACCACCTTTTGTGCACTGAAAATGATCAAGAATTCTTTCTTGACTGTTCACTGCTGGACCCCACATCACATCACCTTCTTATCCGTGGGGGATATGTTCCAAGTCCTCCAGTGGATGCCTGAAACTGCAGATAGTACTTAATGTTATATATACTATGTTTTTTCCTATGTATACATACCTATAATAAATAAAATAAAGTAAACTTAAAATAAAATTAAAATAAATTAAAATAAAATAATAAAGTTTGATTTATAATTTAGGGGCAGTAGGAGAGTAACAACAAGAATAATAAAATAGAACAATTATAAGAATATACTGTGATAAAAGTTATGTGACTCTCTCAAAATATCTTATTGTACTGTGCTCACCCTTCTTGTGATTATGTGAGATGACAAAATGCCTATGTGATGAGACAAAGTAAGGTAGATGACTTAGGCATTCTGATGTAGCATTAGGTTACTATTGCCCTTCTGACAGTACATGAAATGGAGAATCATCTGCTTCTGGACCATGGTTGATTGGGGTAACTGAAACCATGGAATGCAAAACTTCAGACAATGGAGGACTACTCTATAAGACATAGTACCTTTTACAGAGATCTTGGAGTGGGAAGATGCAAGACATATCAATATCACCATTCGATATCAGGATCATTTCTTAAAATTATGGTGAAAAATATAATATTAGATGAAAAAATGCTCAGCATCACTCATCATCAGGAAAATGCGAATCAAAACCACAATGAAATATCACCTCACCACTGTCAAGAATGGCTAACATTAACAACTCAGGCAATGACAGATGTTAGCAAGGATGCAGAGAAAAGGGAACCCTTTTGTATTGCTGGTGGGAATGCAAACTGGTGCAGCCACTCTGGAAAACAGTATGGAGTTTCCTCAAAAAATTATAAGTAGAACTACCCTACAACCCAGCAATTGCCTACTAGGTACTTATCCAAACAATACAAAAAATGCTGATTCGAAGGGGCCCATGCACCCCAATGCTTACAGCAGCACTATTGACAATAGCCAAAGTGTGGAAAGACCCCAAATGTCCATCAACTGATGAATGGATAAAGAAAATGTGGCATGTATATATACATACACACACACACACACACACACACACACATATATATATATGTATATATATATATATACACACACACATATATATATACATACATACACACACACACACACACACACACTGGAATATTACTTTGAGATCAAAAAGAATGAAATCTTGCCATTTGCAACAATGTGGATGGAACTAGAATGTATTATATTAAGCAAAATAAGTCAGAGAAAGACAAATATCCTATGACTTTACTAATATGTGGAATTTAAGATACAAAACAGATGAACACAAGGGAAGGGGAGCAAAAATAATATAAAAACAGAGAGGGAGGCAAACCATAAGAGACTCTTAAATACAGAGAACAGACAGAGGGTTGCTGGCGTGGTGTTGGGTGGGGATAAGGGTTAAAGGGTTGAGGGGCATTAAGGAAGACACTTGTTGGGATGAGCACTGGGTGTTATATGTAAGTGATGAACCACTAAATTCTATTCCTGAAGCTTTTATTACACTATATGTTAACTAACTTGTATTTAAATTAAAAAAAATTAAAAACTATGTAATATTAGATTTCTGGGGAAGATAGAGGAATAAAAGGACTCTAAGCTCAGTAGTCCCATGGATAACACTCATATAAATCTAAATAACCCAGAAAATGATCCAAAGACTGGGAGAACAAACTCCATAGTTCAGTATAAAGAAGAAGCCACATTGAAGAGAGTAGGAAGGGTGGAGATGCTGTGGGGAACTAAACCCCACAGGTGTGGTCAATAGAGGGAGAGAGTCACCGGCCTAGAGAGAAGAGAGAAACAGACTATCACACCAGAGATTCTGCATAGGGAAGGCAAATCCCCATAACATTTGGCTTTGAAAAACAGAGGGGCAAAGTTCATGAGTTCTTATAACCAACAGGACTTAAAGTCTGGAACTTCAAAAATCAGCAGGCTCAGCTCTGGGAGAGCTGGGAGGGCAACAGGAAATGGAGTCCTTACCCTTGAAACAGCACAACACACAGCCCATGGAGATTACAGTCTGCAAAATGCCCGAGGTATATGGGAAGGAGTTATTTACTAATCTCAGAGAAGCTGAGGGAATTCTCTAGGGACAAAGGAGCTGGCAGGTGCAATTTCCTTCCCCTAGCTGCAGTATAAACACACCTGTAGAAACCAGCACTGTGCAGACAGACATTCCCTACTTAACTTGCTTACACTGTGCCAAGCCACCTCCAGCCAAGCCTCCCTCAGTGTCTGTGCTGTGGTCCTCTCCCCCAGAAGACCAGTGCAAACCTTGCCAACATCACATCTCCCAACCATATACCTTCTGTGGGGCCTTGGTTCCAGTGGCGGCTGATCATCTCCTGTGAAAGACTCATGCACCTTGTTAAAACTGCATGCCCCATCCACAACTTTCAAAAGCAAGAGATGTAGCTAACTTTCATAACAAGAGAAACAGACCAAACGAGAAGCCTGAGGAATATGTCCCTAATGAAAAAATGAGACAGGGGCACCTAGGTGGCTCAGTCAGTTAAGCATCTGACTTTGGCTCAGGTCATGATTGAATGGTTTGTGGGGTCAAGCCCTGCATCGGGCTCTGTGCTGACAGCTCAGAGCCTGGAGTCTGCTTCAGATTCTGTGTCTCCCTCTCTCTCTGCCCCTTTCCTGCTTGTACTCTGTCTCAAAAATAAACAATAAAAAAATTTTAAAAAACAGGAAAACATCACAGGAAGAGACTCATGGAGATAAGCAAAATGGAGATAAGCAAAATGCCTGATAGAGAATTTAAAGTAATGATTATAAAGATACTCACTGGACTTGAGAAGAGTAGAGGACCCTTATGAAAGATTAAAAAAAAGAACCAGTCAGAGATGAAGAACACAGTAATTGAAAGTAAAAATACTAGATGGAATAAATAGCAGGCTAGAGGAAGCAAAGAACAAATCAACCTGGAGGAAAGAGTAATGGAAAGTAATCAAGCTGAGCAGGTGAGAGGGAAAAAAAATATGCAAAATGAGAATAAACTTAGGGAACTCAGTGACTCCATCAAGTGTAATAATACTCACATTATAGGCATCCTAGAAGAAGAGAGAAAAGAGGATAGAAAATTTATTTGAAAAAATAAAGCTGAAAATTGGGGGAAGGAAATAGAAATTCAGGTCCAGAAGGCAGAGAGGCACAGAGATCTCCTAACAAAATTAACCCAAGGAGGTCCACACCAAGACACACAGTAATTAAAACTGCAAAAAGCAGTGATAAAGAATTTTAAAAGCAGCAACAGAAAATAAAACAGTTATATACAAGGGAAACCTTACAAGGCTATAACCTGATTTTTCAGCAGAAACTTTAGAAGACAGTGACATGATATATTCAAAGTGCTGAAAAGGAAAAATCTGCAGCTAAGAATTCTCTATCCAGCCAAGACTATCATTTAGAATAGAAGGGGAGATAAAGAATTTCCCAGACAAGCAAAGTTAAAATAGATCATGACCACTAAACTATCCTTGTAAGTAATATTAAAAGGGACTCTTTGAGAAGAAAAAACCATAAGTAGGAGTAAGGAAAGTGAGAAGTAAAAAAGCAGTAATGTAAATGTATCTGTAAAAATCAAAGGATTCACAAAATAAAAGGATGTAAAGTATGACACCATATATCTAAAATATGGAAAGGAGAGGAGTAAAGAATAGGTTCGAACTTAAGTGACCATCAAGTTAATATAGACTGCTATATGCACAGGATTTTGTATATAAATATAATGGTAACCACAAATCAAAAACTAGTAATATATCCAAAAAATAAAGACATAGGGATCCAAGTATATTACTAAAGAAAGCCAACCTAGAGAAGACAGCAAAGGAAGAAAGGAACAGAGAAGATCCACAAAAATAAACACAAAACAAATAACAAAATGGCAATAACTACCTATTTATCAATAATTACTTTGAATGTTAATGGACTAAATACTCCAATCATAGAGTAATGTAATGGATAAAACAAAAGAAAACAAAACAAAAAGACCCATCTATATGCTGCCTACAAGAGACTCATTTCAGCCCTAAAGACACATGGAGATGGAAAGCAAGGGGATGGAGAAACATTTATCACACAAATGGATGTGAAGAGAAAACCAAGCTAACAATACTTGTAACAGACAAAACTGACTTTAAAACAAAGACTGTAATGAGAGAAAGAAGGACACTGTATAACCATGAAGGGGACAATCCAACAAAAATACACAATTTAAAATATTTATGCACCCAACATGAAAGCACCTGAATACATAAAACAGTTAATAACAAACATAAAGGAACAATCTGATGATAATACAATAACAGTAGGGAACTTTAACATCCCACTTACATCAATGGACAGACAATCTAAAAGGAAAATCAATAAGGAAACAATGTTTGATTTTGAATGATACACTGGGAGAGAGGGACCTAAGATAAATTTAGAACATTCCATCCTAAAACAGCAGGATACACATTCTTTTCAAGTGCACATGGAACATGTTCCAGAATAGATCACATATTACATCACAAAACAAGTCTCAATAAATTAAAAAAAGATCGAAGTTATACCATGCATCTTTTCTGACCACAATGCAATGAAATAAGAAGTCAACCACAAGAAAAATCCGGACAGATCACAAATACATGAAGGTTAAATAACATGCTACTAAACAGTGAATGGGTCAACCAAGAAATAAAGGAAAAAAATCAAAAAGTACATGGAAACAAAAATGAAACAAAAGGGTTCAAAATCTTTGGGATGCAAGCAAAAGTGGTTCTAAGAGGGAAATTTACAGAAATGCAGGCCTAACTCAAGAAGAAAAATCTCAAATAAACAACCTAGCCTTACACCTAAAGGAGCTAGAAAAAGAACAAACTAAACCCAAATGCAGTAAAAGGAAGAAAAAAATAAAGGTTAGAGCAGAAATAAATGATATAGAAACTAAAACAAACAAACACAAGAACAGATCAATGAAACCAGGTGCTGGTTCTTTGAAAAGATAAATTGATAAGCCTCTACCCAGACTCATAAACAAAGAACTCAGAATCACAAAGGAAAGAGGCGAGATAACAACTAACACCACAGAAATACAAAGGATTATAAGAGAATATTATGAAAAATTATATGCCAACAAACTGGACAACCTAGAAGAAATGGATAAATTCCTAGAAACATATAACCTACCAAATCGGAAACAGGAAGAAATAGAAAACTTGAACAGACTGATTACCAGCAATGAAATTAAATAAGTGATCAAAAAACTCCTCACAAGTAAAAGTCCAAGACCAGATGGTTTCGCAGGTGAATTCTACCAAACATTTATAGAAGAATTAATACCTATTCTTCTCAAACTATTCCAAAAAGTAGAAAAGGAAGAAAAACTTAGCAATTCATTCTATGAGGCCAGCATTACCCTGATATCAAAACCAGATAAAGACTCCACGAAAAAAAGAGAACTATAGGCCAATATCTCTGATGAATATAGATGCAAAACCTCAACAAAATATTGGCAAACCAAATCCTACAATACATTAAAAAAAAGCATTCACAACAATCAAATGGGATTTATTCCCAGATTGCAAGGGTGGTTCAATATTTGTAAATCAATCAATGTGATACATAACATCAATAAGAGGAAGGAAAGAACCATATGACCATTTCAATAGATTTGAAAAAACATTTGACCTAGTACAACAATTATTTATGATACAAACACTCAACAAAGTAGGTTTACAAGGAACATACCTCAGCATAATAAAAGCCATATATGACAAACCCATAGGTAACATCATACTCAATGGTGGAAAAACTGAGAGCTTCCCTTCTAAGGTCAGGAACAAGACAAGGATGTTCACTCTTAACCACATTTACCCACATAGTACTGAAAGTCCTCACAGCAGGAATCAAACAATGTAAAGAAATAAAAAGCATCCAAATCGGTAAGGAATAAGTAAAACTCACTTTTGGTAGATGACATGATACTATATATAAAAAACTTGAAAGACACACCAAAAAAAAAAATGCTAGAACTGATAAATGAATGCAGTACAGTTGCAAGATACAAAATCAATGTACAGAAATCTGTTGCATTTCCATACACAAATAAGCAGCAGAAAGAGAAATTAAGAAATTTCTGTATACAGTTGCACCAAAAGTAATAAAATACCTAGAAATAAACCTAACCTGGGCACCTGGGTGGCTCAGTTGGTTAAGTGTCCAACTTTGGCTCAGGTCATGATCTCCTGGTTCACGAGTTTGAGCCCCATGTCAGGCTCTGTGCTGACAGTGCCAAGCCTGCTGGGGATTCTCTCTCTCCCTCTATCTCTGCCCCTCCGCTGCTCGCATTCTCTCTCTGTCTCTAAATAAATAAATAAATAAATAAATAAATAAGTAAGTAAACTTCAAAAAATCCTAGAAGAGAGCACAGGCAGCTCAATGCTCTTTTACATTGGTCATACCAACGTCCTTCTAGATATGTCTTTTAAGGCAAGGGAAACAAGAGCAAAATAAACTGTTGGAATTACATCAAAATAAAAGGCTTCTGCACAGCAAAGGACAACAATTAACAAAACTAAAAGACAACCTACTGAATGGGAGCAGATATTTACAAGTGACATATCTGATAAAGGATTAGTATCCAAAATACATAACTTCTCCAACTCAATACCAAAAAAAAAAAAAAAAAATTGTCCAATTAAGAAGTGGGCAGAAGACATGAACAGACATTTCTCCAAGAACAGATGGCCCACAGACACATGAAAAGATACTTAGCATCACTCATCATCAGGGAAATGCAAATCAAAACCACAATATCACCTTACATCTGTCCAAAAGGCTAAAATCAAAAACACAAGAAACAAGAAGTATTGGTGAGGCTGTGTACTGTTGATGGGAATGCAAATTGGTGCAGCCACTCTGGAAAACACTATAGAAGTTTCCCAAAAGTGAAAAATAGAACTACCCTATTGATGCAGTTTTGGAGTAATGGTGGGGGTCCAGAGCCGATGGCCAAGAAAGAATTCTTGGGATCTTTGGTGCAAAAAGGTGATTTTATTAAAGCACGGGGACAGGACTCATGGGCAGGAAGAGCTGCACTGGGGCTGTAAGTAGTAACTAATTATATACTAAGAAGTAAAAGGAGGTAAAGGCAAAAGGGAGGTTTCCAAAAGGACTTTCATATGCTAAAGAAGACTCAAATGATACCGTTGGCCTAGCTATTGTCAAGCTAAGATTGTTTTTCCCTCTAGAAAAACATTAACATTAAGACAGTAGGGAGTTTCTGGAGGAAGCTTATACTCTATATTTGCCTCAAGTATTTGTCAATGGGCTGCAGGTTATAAGGAAATTTAATTTTATCTACCATTTTCTTCTTGTCTTTGTTCTCCACATCGCAATGGAGGGGAGGGTGATGTTAGGGCTCCATAAAACTGAGTCTATGGGGGCGCCTGGGTGGCGCAGTCGGTTAAGCGTCCAACTTCAGCCAGGTCACGATCTCGCGGTCCGTGAGTTCGAGCCCCGCGTCGGGCTCTGGGCTGATGGCTCAGAGCCTGGAGCCTGTTTCCGATTCTGTGTCTCCCTCTCTCTCTGCCCCTCCCCCGTTCATGCTCTGTCTCTCTCTGTCCCAAAAATAAATAAACATTGAAAAAAAAATTAAAAAAAAAACAAAACCTGAGTCTATGGGTTTCTGGAGGTTAGGCTATTGATAAGATTGTCTTTTTTTTTTTTTTTTGTCATTTACTAAGGCTTTTGTAAACTGATGGAGACTCCTGTCCTGCATGGCTGTAATCTCTATCAGTTAACCATAGTTTTAGCCTTTCCTTTGTTCTTGAGCAGCAAGGACTACCTGAGGAATATCACACATATCCCCTCTGAGGGCAGGGGGTAGGTTGCTAGCTTGTGCTATTCCCTCAGCTTGCTGAGGTTCCTTCATCACTATGATCTGGTAATTGCACTACTAGGTATTAACCCAAAGAATACAAAAACACTAATTTGAAGAGATATAGGCACCCCTTATATTTATAGCAGCATTATTTACAGTAGCCAAATTATGGAAGCAGCCCAATATCCATTGATTGATGAATGAATGGATACAAAGGAAGTGTTATATATATATGTATATACATAATATACATACATAATATACATACACAATGGAATGTTATTCAGCCATAAAAAATAATGAAATTTTGCCATTTGCAATGACATGGATGGATCTAGACAGTATAATACTAAGTGAAATAAGCCAGTCAGAGAAAGACAAATACCATATGATTTCACTCAAATGTGGAATTTAAGAAACAAAACAAATGAACAAAGGGGGAAAAAAAGAGGTAAGCCAAAAAACACTCTTAACTATAGAGAACAAACAGATGGTTAACAGAAGTGAGGTGCGTGGGGGGATGGGTGAAATAGGTGAAGAGAATTAAGAGTACATGTACCTCGGTGAGCACTGAGTAAGGTATAGAATTGCTGAAGCAATGTATTGTATACCTGAAACGAATATAACACTGTAAGTTAAGTACACTGGAATTAAAATTATATATATATACACACACACACACACACATATATATATATATACATACACACACGTGTGTGTGTGAAATGAAATATATATATATAGTGTGTGTGTGTGTGTGTATGACATTAAATTTACCATCAACAACTTTTAAGTGTGCAATTCAGTGGCATTAAGTGTATTCACATTGTTGTGTGACAGATCTTTAGAAATTTTTCATCTTGCAACACTGAAGTGTGATACTCATTAAACACTCATTCCCTCCACATCAGGACAGGTTTAATATCTATCCTGACAACCACAATTTCAGAAAACAAGCAATTGCATTTTCATCTTTAAAAATATTAAGCATATATATTAATATGCTTTCATTTTCACTGAATATCTCTGAAAAGATGAGTGGTTGCTTTTGGGAGAGGGTGGGGTGTCTGGGGACAGGATGGTAAAGGAGGTTTATTTTTCATGACATATCCTTCATAGCTTTGGAATTTTGACAGGTGTGCCTGCATATCTAATGAGTAAAGGCTGAGAAGAGAAAGAGTTCAAGTCGTGTGCACCACAGACCCTCTGTTAAAGAACAAAAATTTAATGGAGTAAATTTTAAAGATCTCATTGGCTCTATTAAATGATTCATGAATGAGGCAACATCCCATCCAGCAAGTAGAGGGGTTCCAAGGAGGGGTACAGAATGGAAGGTGTTTATAGAAGGAGGGCAGAGCAAGAAGTTACTAGCCAAAGAACAAGATTGTTCCAGGCAAGGCTGCTTTTCCTTAGGGGGAACGGCAAGACTTCTCATCCTGCAGATTACCTCATCATTCGGGGGTGATGGAGAGGGCCCATGTGGAGGATGCACTGGCGCTGTTAGAAAAACTGACCCGTTAAGACTACATTTCTGGAGGAGGTGCAAACTGCAATTAGATTATGTATGAAGCCCTGATCTGGGGACTCTAAGTGATAGCATTTTTGGCCTGTGGTTTTCTTTTTATTATAAAAAAGTGGTCAAGGCAGTGAAAATCAAGATGATTGCTAGAGAAAGTTTGAGGAAAGAATTCAAAAGTTGGCTACATAGGCAGTGGGGAGTGGGGAAAGGCAAGGAAGAAAGCAAAGTCCATAGTGACCACAGACTCAGTCTGGGCAGTTGGAACGATATTGAAGCCATTAACAGAAATAGAAGTCAGACAGGGCAGCACTTTTATGGGGATGGATGGGGTCAAGTTTAATTTCAGATGACTTTAAGGTAACAGTGGGCCATTACAGTAAAAATGTCAAGAATGCAATTGGAAATGGGTGACTGGAGCTCATGAAGAGGGGACACGATTGTCACTAATAGAGTCACATTGCACCTTAGAGCAAAGTGGATGCATTGTCAGTGTGGAAAGGGGACAGGAGGCAGAGGGGAGGGCAGTGGGGGTGTTCAGTTGTACATTATAAAATGTCATAGAAGACCAAGGAAGGTGGGAGGGGTCATCAAAATCCCAGGCAAAGAGGCCCAGGAGGAAAAACTCAGGAGAAAGGCTGCCGGAGTTCAAAGTAGGAGATCAATGTTGACATTTTAAAGCATAGACAAGTTTTTCATAAAAACACTTGAAGTAAAATCTCCCCCACTCACAATATTAAAAGCAAGCTATAAAATGTACAGCATCTTTGGTTAATTTTGTGTTTGGCAAGACAAGTGCAAAAAGATTCAGAGAAACAACATTTGGATTGACCACAATACCCTCAGCTTCTTTATAGTGTCTCCCTAATTCCACCACAGAACAAGGACCGCCATGTTTGCCATTCTTCCAAAGAATGGCACTTCCAGAGGCCTTCTGGGTGCTGCCTGGGCTCTGGGAATACAAAGGTGAAGGAGGTGTCTGGTGTCATTGAGCCTGAGTAAGCTGGGGTTAAGGACGCTGCATTTGCAGCTCTGTGATCCCTCCCCCATCCTGCCCTTTGCTGCTATATTTTGAGTCCTCAGATGCCTTCTCTCCTTCACTTTTGTTCAGCCTATTGCTTTCTTTTATTGTCTCCCCAGCTCCGGCCACCTCCAGGACACATGCTGCAGGCTGTGGGATTCCCTTAGCCTAGAATTCTCTCTGCAGCATCTTGTTCCTCCTCATGCCCGCCCCTTCCCCATAGAAAGCTTTCTGGATTCCTCCTACTGAGTGTACACCCCCTAGCTTACTGTAGATTTCCTACAGTCCAGATCTTGGTAATCAGTGAATGCCCTCAACTGGTCTCCAATGAACAGTTTTTGAGTGTTGACTTCCTCAAGGTAGCTAAACCTGCTGTGTAATTTCCAGGTGAGGGATAAGAGTGTTAACGGAGATTACAGATTTTGAGAAGATGTTGTGATTCCCTGCACTTTTTGCATATGAGGCGTAGAGTCTAAAGATGAATATTCAAAATTCATCCTATTTTTAACCCTGTTAGTGAAATTTCCTTAAGTGTTTTAAATCACATTCAGAAATTCGTATCAATTCAGTATACTCGATTTTGTTTTTATGCACTTCAAATGCTGGACTAGTCAGCTTATGACCTCAACAACAATAATTCCCAAGTAAGTATTTTTAAAAAATCTTATAATCTAGGGGCACCTGCATGGCTCAATTGGTTAAGCATTGGATTCTTTATTTTAGCTTAAGTCATGATCTCATGGTTTGTGAGTTTGTACCCCTTGTCAGACTCTCTACTGCTTGGGATTCTCTCTCTCTCCCTCTCTCTCCTGCATTCATTCTCTCTCTCTCTCAAAATAAATAACTGGAATTTAAATAAAACCTTTAAAGGAAATTAAACTTTAAAAATCTTATAATTTAATACATAAAAATTTCAATATAGCAAATCTCAACTTAAATATTCCAGGATTGTGTACAAATATAGTCAAATTCTCTCACACCTTCCCACTTAG
This sequence comes from Prionailurus viverrinus, assembly GCF_022837055.1. Lineage (NCBI taxonomy): Eukaryota > Metazoa > Chordata > Mammalia > Carnivora > Felidae > Prionailurus > Prionailurus viverrinus. Next base: position 49,647,707 of record NC_062564.1, on the reverse strand, counting down.
AATCATGTCTAAAAACCAACTCCACATTTTATTCATTTATTTATTTTATTTTATTTTATTTTATTTTATTTTATTTTATTTATTATTTGGGGTTTACTCTTTTTTTTTAATTTTTAATTTCCATCCAAATTAGTTAGCATATAGTGAAACAATGATTTCAGGAGTAGATTCCTTAATGCTCCTTACCCATTTAGCCCATCCCCCCTCCCACACCCCCTCCAGTAGCCCTCAGTTTGTTCTCCATATTTATGAGTCTCTTCTGTTTTGTCCCCCTGCCTGTTTTTATATTACTTTTGTTTCTCTTCCCTTATGTTCATCTGTTTTGTCTCTTAAAGTCTTCATATGAGTGAAATCATATGATTTTTGTCTTTCTCTAATTTCACTTAGCATAATACCCTCCAGTTCCATTCATGTAGTTGCAAATGGCAAGATTTCATTCTTTTTGATGCTGAGTAATACTCCATTGTATATATATACCACATTTTCTTTATCTACTCATCCATCGAGGTACATTTGGGCTCTTTCCATACTTTGGCTATTCCAACTGCACATTTTAAATTGGAATCACAGGCTAATCTGTCATGTAATCTAAAATGTCAAATTCTCTGAAACATGACACTTTAAACTCTGAATGCAGACTGTCCGTAACCCCAAAGTATTGATAGTAAGAATTTCCTTTCGTTGTAAGCTTTTCTGTTGTTAAACAATTTCACACATTACATATTCCCAGTCTGAGGACTGAAGGCTGATTCTGCCGTTACAGAGCAATGTCAGATTCCATACCTGTCACCAACAGGGGTAATCGATGACTAAACCAAAAATGGTAGTTAAATATTTGTTGTTCATTTTTCTTTCAGTCTTCAATTTAAAGTGGAAATCTAGTGTTGTCTATGCTAATCAAATAGGCTGACTGAACAGATAGAGCATGATCATAGCTATCTTGAAGGAGTCCAGCTGATAGAAGGTTCTCAAGAGACATCCATGAGTTTTATGATCTCAGATAATACAATGTCCCACCTTTTCCTTGAGCCCCTCAACACAGTTCTAGTTCAATAATGAGAATGTCCTGTCCCATACACTATCCATGGTTCAAAGGTGTGACCTCTGCCCTTTCCCCAGTGAGGGCCTGCTGCACTGGGGTGTCAGTGCCTCCTTCCCCCATGCCCCACTCCCTGCAAGAGGAAGGTAAGAGGAAGGATTTTAATATGATAGGCCTGTCCTAAGCTGGCTTTGTGCTCTCTGGGCCAGCAGAGGGTTAAGCCAACTTGACAGAACATCATGCATCTCTATTTTGGTTGGCCACTTATTCTTTCTGTAGCCCTTGGAATCTGGCAGTGCTTTCAGTTTCTCCTAGCTTAGACCTATTTGCCCCAGGAAGCCCTAGTTACCCCATGCTTCCTCTCCTGTGTGGCTTGCCTCTGGTTCCTGGAAATACTCAAACAACTGTATCCAGACTCATCCTGAGAACAGGCGTCCTTCCCTCATCTCCTTCCTTATTCCTATTCCTCTCACTTTCCCTGGAGGGGCTGTCAGAACCTTTCACATTTCCCTGGAGAGAGATCCCATGCCCATGCAGGGGGGCACATAACTAGCTTTCCAGGATCCTGTTGAAGCTTTATTTAGGAGAGGGGCCACCCTTCACCTTGCTTCTTTGAGGAAAGGGATGGATCTCTCTTTTTAAAAATCTTTGAAAAATTATCTCTTCATCTGCATTTGGACTTGCTATGCTCCTGATCTGGATGAGAGGTTTAAGATGAGTGTAAAGATCTCCAACCATGTGAGGTGAGTATCTCATTTGGACACTTCCCTTCTCAGGACTCTGCTGTATCTTCCGTTTTACCTTTTGTTATACAGACCAGCTCAGCTGGCATCATCAGAAAGCAACTAACTTACTTTCTTTCTTTCTTTCTTTCTTTCTTTCTTTCTTTCTTTCTTTCTTTCTCTTTCTTTCTTTCTTCTTTCTTTCTTTCTCTTTCATTTATTTTACCACCATTGCCTTCACAAGTCTCCATCCATCTTCTTCCCTGCCCCCCAGTGACATCTCAGATCCATGATTTCCCTGTTTTAGCTATAAGAGCAGTTTCCTTTGTTGGCATTAAAACAAACAAACAAACAAACAAACAAACAAAAAACAGTTCAAGTCAACAATGCAATGTACCGCCCAGTTCCAGACCTTCTCCTCCCCTAGCCATGAGGAAGGGGCCTAGATGTCCTGTCACTCTTCTCCATCTTGCTCTGTCACTGTACCTACCTCAAGGTGGGAGGCTCCTCAAAGGTGTGAGGGGGACAGGGGCCATAGAAGAGAAGGGTAAAGCATTCTGTGACAGAAGGTGCTGTTATAAGGCCACCAGGCACCTTTTACTCTAAACACATGAGGTGCATTTCTGGGTCCTGGGAAGACTTTTGCAAGGACTTTTATACCACACTGCTTCTTGCTATCTGGCAGATTATTTCCCACCCTGATCCTCCCACACTATCTGTATCTATAGTTTCTGCTATGGTCTGAATATTTGTGTCCCACTGAATGCATAGGTTGGAATTCTAACCCTTACTGTGATTGGTATCTGGAGGTGGTGCCTCTGGGGTGATTAGGTCATGGGGGTGGAGCCCTCATGAATGAGATTAGTGCCCTTACAAAGGAGACCCCAGGGAGATCCCTTGTCCCTCCTGCTAAAGATGGCCATCAGTGAACTAGGATATAAGCTCTCACCAGACACCAAATTTGCTGGTGTTTGATCTTGGACTTCCCAGCTTCCAAAACAGAAATAAATTGCTGTGTTTAAGCTACCCAGTAATATTTGTAACATGGACTAGAACTGTCTCTTCTTGTCAACTCCTTTCATTTCTGCAGACACTCCTCTTGGGAGGACTAACTTCAAGACGTCTCAAGCAGTCTGTGTTCCTGGGTCTGTGTTTTCATGAGAACATGTTCATCCTTTTATTGGTACTCCCCACTGTCCCCTCTCCTCTGTTGTCCTGACTATCCCAGTTGGCTCCCACTTGAGAATTCTCCTTCAGAGGTAGGCACTTGACTTCATGTTCAATATATCCCCTATTTCTTCCACAAACCCTTTCTCACCATGTATACCCTGGTGGACACACAGAAATATGCCCATAGGTTTCTACAGCTGGAGGGAGGCATGAGGCTCCCCTTTCCCAGGCACCCGCATCTTGCCTACTGGTTCTCTTGGAGACTCTTCAGCTGGTTTGTGGGAGGCCCCTGTCTCCCTATTTTCCCATGAATTCCCTTCCAATAATTCTCCTTTTCCCATTTCAGTCTCCCCTTTTTAGGCTGAGGGTGTCCAGCTAGATGGGTTCCGCTCTAGTTTATTAAACCCCTCTAGGGGTTTAATGGTCGAATCTCCATTTTCTGTAGAAGTAGAGTCTTCATCACTATCATCCTCAGCTTGGAGACTGGCCAAAATTCTGAGACAACAGGAAGAGTATCCCCAATCTTGCTTGAAACACATACTTACGCCATAGTTTTGGTGGTTCTTTTTCTGAAACCAACTTTACTCATTTATGTTAATCCCTTGGCCACTGTGGGCATTTGAAATTTATCACCCCTGCTCTGTAGTTTTATATATTAAAAAAATTGTTTGATCTTACTCTGACAAAGATGAGTTAGTCTCTCATTGCTATTGTGTTTTGTCAATTTTTCCTTGTAGGTATGGCTTTTTGTTCTTTTGCAAAAAAGGTTATCTGAAATTTGGAAAGGGGTAAAAGAGATTACTAGGTGTTTTTTTTTCAGTGCAATGCTGGCCTTAACTCTACTTACTAGGTATTTTCTAGGTCTGATAGGGCAGAAGTTAACTTTTAAATGGTTGTCAGGTAGAGATGGAAATGACTTCTGAGCAGAGGAACAGATAACCCCAAAGGTTACAGTTTATGGCCCTGTTGGACATTAACTAGTGTTGTATCTAACACATATCCTATTAACTGTATGTACATATCTAGCTTCTCAGATGGTCTTTTGATTGGTTTTATATTTTTCTGGTTCTCTCATTAATTAGTTAGTTAAATAAAATCTTTGACACATGTTCTCTTTGTATTTGCCTGGGAGTCCAGATTTTACCTTTTTGAAAATTATACTTTAATCATTTATTTATTTGATACTTTTATGTGGTACATAATAATTGATGTCAGTTATGACCTCAGTGTGGAACATCAGCTCTTTTGTGATAAAGTTTTGTGTGTTTAATACTTTTTGTCTCAAACTTAGCTTTGTCTGATATTAACATAATTCTGCTGTTGCTTTTGGTTGATGTTTAATAATCATGGGTTAAATTTAATAGGTTAGATCCTTGTTAATTTCCATCTTTCTGAGCCACTTTATCTTAAATATTTCCTATTCAGGATTTACTTGAGCTATATTATTTGACCTAATGTGAGTTTGTTCTATTTACATGTTAAAGCATGTGTTTGGTTTTAATGCTGTTATCTTCTTATTTTGTTTTATCTTCAATTCCTCTTTGTGATTTTCCTTTATCCCTTTACTTTTTTTAACAGTTCTATTTTCCAAAATAAGATAAGTAAAATAAATAGTGCATAAAAGTCTGTATGCCTCTCAGGTCTCCTGGTTTCTTCAGTCTTGTTTTCCAGAGGCTCATGGTCTTTTCTGTACCCTTCTTCCCTGCCATCTTCTTTGCATATTGGACAATTATAGATTATTTTTTGTTTTTCTGTTAATGACCATTACAACTTTGACCTCTGTTTCTTGATTTGTCAAGGTAAAAAGTGAAGTTGAGTCTATTGATTCTTGTTATTAAATATGAGGAAATCAGTGCACTCATATTTATATCTTCCTTCCCTTTGTTTCTTATACTTCCTAATTTTTATTCATAGTAAACTGTCCCAGTACATTATGATTATAATTCTCTTACATTGTATAGTGCTTTTCTTTTTAATCCATTTTAATAAGTGGGAAATATATCATATTTTAAGGCATATAAAATATATATAAAGTATGAAGAGGAATAAAATAAACACCTGTTCTTACCTTATCACAACATTATTATTATTTTTTAAACTTTATTTAAATACAAGCTAATTAACATATAGTGTAGTAATGGTTTCAGGAGTAGAATTTAATGATTCATCACTTACATATAACACCCAGGGCTTATCCCAACAAGTGCCCTCGTTAATGCCCATCACCCATTTAGACCATCCCCCTACCCACTACCCCCCCCAGTAACCCTCAGTTTATTCTCTGTATTGAAAAATCTCTAATGGTTTATCTTCCTCTCTGTTTTTATCTTATTTTTCCTTCCTTTCCCCTATGTTCATCTGTTTTGTTTCTTAAATTCCACATATGAGTGAAATTTGAAGTCTGGAAATCATTCCACTCTGACTGACTTATTTTGCTTGGCATAGTACACTCTAGTTCCATCCATATTGTTGGAAATGGCAAGATTTCATTCTTTCTGATTGCTGAGTAATATTCCATTGTATATATATACCATGTCTTCTTTATCCATTTGTCAGTCAATGGACATTTGGGCTCTTTCCATACTTTGGCTATTGTCGATAGTGCTGCTATAAACATTATTTTTGCTTATGTTTCCCTTGCCTTAGGAGCCATATTGAGAAGGATATTGCTATGGCCAATGTAAAAGAGGTTACTGCCTGTGCTCTCTTCAAGGATTTTCTTTAAGTTTATTTATTGAGAGAGAGAGAGAGAGAGAGAGAGAGAAAATGCGAGTGGGGGAGGGGAAGAGAGAGAAGGAGAGAGAATCCTAAGCAGGCTCCATGCTGTCAGCACAGAGCCTGACATGGGGCTCAATCTCACAAACTCTGATATCATGACCCGAGCTGAAATCAAGAGTCGGACACTTAACTGACTGAGCCACCCAAGTGCCACTGTCTTCTAGGATTTTTAAGGCTTCAGTACATACATATAGGTCCTTAATCCATTTTGAGTTTATTTTTGTATATGGTGTAAGAAAATGGTCCTGTTTCATTATTTTCATGTAGCTCTCCAGTTTTCCCAGCACCATTTGTTCAAGAGACTCTCTTTTTTTCCATTGCATATTCTTGCCCCCTTTGTCAAAGATAAATTGGCCGTATGATTGTGGGTTTATTTCTGGGCTTTTTGTTCTGTTCCATTGATCTTTGTGTCTATTTTTGTGCCAGCACCATACTGTTTTGATTACTACAGGTTTATAATATAACTTGAAGCCTGGAATTGTGATACTTCCAGTTTTGTTTTTCTTTTTCTTTTTTTATTAAATTTTTTTTTTTTTAATGTTTTACTTATTTTTGAGATAGAGAGAGACAGAGTATGAGCAGGGGTGGGGCAGAGACAGAGGGAGACACAGAGTCCAAAGCAGGATCCAGGCTCTGAGCTGTCAGCACACAGCCTGAGGCAGGGCTCAAACTCACAAACCGTGAGATCATGACCTGAGCCGAAGTCAGATGCTTAACTGACTGAGCCACCCAGGGGCCCTTGTTTTTCTTTTTCAAGATTGCTTTGGCTATCCAGGGTCTTTTGTGGTTCCATACAAATTTTAAGATTGTTATAGTTCTGTGAAAAATGCCATTGGCATTTTGATAGGGATTGCATTACATCTCTAGATTGCTTTGAGTAGTATAGATATTTTAACAATATTTATTCTTCCAATCTATGAGCATGGAATATCTTTCCATTTCTTTGAGTTGTCTTGAATTTCTTTCATCAGTGTTTTATGGTTTTCAGAGTATAGGTCTTTCACCTCTTAGGTTAGGTTTATTTCTAGGTATTTTATTATTTTTCGTGCAACTGTATACAGAAATTTCTTCTTAATTTCTCTTTCTGTTGCTTCATTGTTTGTGTATGGAAATGCAACAGATGTGCACGTCGATTTTATATCCTGAAGCTGGACTGCATTCATCTATCAGTTCTAGCACTTTTTTGGTGTAGTCTTTCAGGTTTTCTATATATAGTATCATGTCATCTACCAAAAGTGAGTTTTACTTATTCCTTACCGATTTGGATGTCTTTTATTTCTTTACGTTGTTTGATTGCTGCTGTGAGGACTTTCAGTACTATGTGGGTAAATGTGATTAAGAGTGAACATCCTTGTCTTGTTCCTGACCTTAGAGGGGAAGCTCTCAGTTTTCCACCATTGAGTATGATGTTACCTATGGGTTTTTTCATATATGGTTTTTATTATGTTGAGTGTTTGTATCATAAATAATTGTATGTAAACCTACTTTGTTGAGTGTTTGTATCATAAATAATTGTTGTACTTGGTCAAATGTTTTTTTTCAAATCTATTGAAATGGTCATATGGTCCTTTCCTTCCTCATTGATGTGATGTATCACGTTGATTGATTTGCAAATATTGAACCACCCTTGCAACCTGGGAATAAATCCCACCTGACTGTGGTGAATAATTTTTTTAATGTATTGTAGGATTTGTTTGCCAATATTTTGTTGAGGTTTTACATCTGTATTTATCAGAGATAGTGGCCTACAATTCTTTCTCTCTCTCTCTCTCTCTTTCTCTCTGTGTCTTTTTGTGGAGACTTTATCTGATTTTGGTATCAGCGTAATACTGGCTCATAGAATGAATTTGGAAGTTTTCCTTCCTTTTCTGTTTTTAGAATAGTTTGAGAAGAATAGGTATTAACTTGTCTTTAAATATTTGGTAGAATTCACCTGTAAAACCATCTGGTGCTGGACTTTTGTTTTTTGGGAGTGTTTTTTTACTGATTTAATTTCTTTGCTGGTTATCAGTCTTGTCAAATTTTCTATTTCTTCTTGTTTCTGTTTTGGTAGGTTATATGTTTCTAGGACCTTCTCCATTTCTTCTAGGTTTTTCTATTTGTTGGCATATAGTTTTTCACAATATCTCTTATAATTGTGTTTCTATGCTGTTGGTTGTTATTTCTTCTCTCTCATTTGCAAGTTTATTTACTTGAGTCCTCTTTTTTTCTTGGTAAATCTTGTTAGGGGTTTATAAATTTTATTGATTTTTTTAATTTTATTTTTTATTTTTTTAAATTTACAAATTAGTTAGCATATAGTGTAACAATGATTCAGGAGTAGATTCCTTAATGCCCCTTACCCACTTAGCCCATCCCCCCTCCTACAACCCCTCCAGCAACCTCAGTTTGTTCTCCATATTTATGAGTTCCAGTTCCTGGTTTCATTTATCTATTGTTTTATTTGTTTTAGTTTCTATGTCATTTATTTCTGCTCTAACCTTTATTATTTCCTTCTTTCTGCTGGTTTTACATTTTGTTTTTCTTTTTCTAGCTCCGTTAGGTGTGATATTAGGTTGTTAATTTGAGATTTTTCTTGCTTCTTGAGGTAAGCCTGTATTGTTTATACTTCCCTCTTATGACTGCTTTTGCTGCATGCCAAAGGTTTTGGACCCTTGTGTTTTCATTTTCATTTGTTTCCATGTTCTTTTAAATTCTTTTATATTCTTGTTGACCCATTTGTTGTTTAGTTGCGTGTTTTTAACCTCCATGTATTTTTGCTCATTCCATATTTTTTCTTGTGGCTGATTTCTAGTTTTATAGCAGTGTGGTCAGAAAAGCTGCATGGTATGACTCTGACCTTCTTGAATTTGTTGAGACTTGTTTTGTGGCCTAATATGTGATCTATTCTGAAGAATGTTCCATGTGCCTCTGAAAAGAATGTGTATTGTGCTATATTAGGATAGAACGTTCTGAATATATCTGTTAAATCCATCTGGTCCAGTGTGTCCTTCAAAGCCACTGTTTTCTTGTTGATTTTCTGATTGGATGATCTGTCCATGCTGTAAAGTGGGTGTTAAAATCTCCTACTATTATTGTATTATTATTTATTAGTTCCTTTATTTTGAAATTAACTGTTTTATGTATTTGGTTGTTTTCATGTTGGGTACATAAGTATTTATAATTGTTCATCTCATTGGATTGCCCCTTTTATTATTATATAGTGTCCTTCTTTGTCTCTTATTACCATCTTTGTTTAAAAGTTTATTTTGCCCAATATAAATATTGCTACCCTGGCTTTCTTTTGACTTCCATTTGCATGATAGATATTTTTCCATCCCCTCACTTTCAATCTGCAGGTGTTTTTAAGCCTAATATGAATCTCTTGCAGGCAGTATATAGATGTGTCTTTTTTTAAAATCCATTCTGTCATCTCATGTCTTTTGATTGTAACGGTTAGTCAATTTACCATCAAAGTAATTATTGATAGATATGTATTTGTTGCCATTTTCTCTCTTTGGTGATATATTTGGATTCCTTTCTCTTTATTCTTTGCATATTAGTGGTTTTTGATTTGTGGTTACCATTAGGTTGGTATATAACATCTGCACATAGCAGTCTGTAATAACTTGATGATCATTTAAGTTTGAACCCATTCTTTACTTCCCTCCTCCCCATGTTTTAGGTATATGGTGTCATTTTTTACCTCCTTTTATTTTGTGGGTTCCTTGACTGTTTTTTACAGAACTATTCATTTTTACTGCTTTTGTGTTTCTTACTTTCATACTGCACTTTTATTCTTTCCACTTAGAGTCCCCTCTAATATTTCTTGTGGGATGGCTTAATGGTCACAAACTCCTTTTTATTTTGTTTGTCTGAGAAACTCTGTATTTCCCCATCTATTCTGAATGATAGCCTTGCTGGATAGAGTGTTTCTGTGTGTTGATTTTTCCCAGATATATCATGCCACTCCCTTTTGGCTTGGAAAATTCCCACTGAAAAATCCTCGGATAGCCTTATGAGGTTTTCCATATATGTTAAAGTCTTCTCTTGTCTTGCTATTTTTTATATTTTTCTTTATCACTATATTTTACCAGTTGAATTTCAATATGTCTTGGTGTGGATCTGCTTTTGATTTTATTTGGAATTTTCTGTGATTCCCAGATCTAGCTATCTGTTTCTTCATCCAGTTTAGAGAAGTTTTTAGCTGGTTTCTCTTCAAATAGTTGTTCTGCCCCTCTTCTTCTTCTGGGAATTCTATACTATGGATGTTATTACATTTGATGGAGTCACTGAGTTCCCTAAGTCTATTCTCCTTTTGCATAATTCTTTTTTCTTTTTCCAGCTTGGTTACTTTTTATTACTCTATCTTCTAGGTCATTAATTTGTTCCTCTGATTCTTCCAGCCTGCTGTTCATTGCATCAGGAATATTTCTAATGTAATTTATTGCACTCTTCATCTCTGATTTGTTCTTTTCTATCTCTGTGTTAAGGGTCTCACCGATGTCTTCCACTCTTTTCTCAAGTCCAGTGAGTATCCTTATGATAATTGCTTTAAATACTCCATCAGGCATTTTGCTTACATCTGTTTCACTGAGATCTCTGGTAATGGCCTTGTCCTATTCTTTCATCGGGATAAATTTCTCTGTCTTCTCTTTTTCTCTAAGTCTCTGTGACTGTTTCTCGTGAAAGTGAGCTATATCTCCTGTTGTTGAGGGTAATGGCCTTATGAAGAAGAGGTCCTGTAGTGCCCTACAGTATAGTGTCCCCTATTCCCTAGGGACTGGCACTCCTGGGAGTGTCTCCAATGTGTGCTGCATGTGCTCTGCTGTTGTGTTCTGGCCACTCCATACTTCAGGCCAGTCATCTGTGGAGGCTCTTTTTGTCTGTTGTGGGCAGTGTTTGGTCCCTGGCCTGAATGTGGCATGTTTTTACTAGGTGTGTTCTTGTCTGTTTGTAAAATGAGACCTGTCACCACCACCACCGCCACCAGCACAGAGACTCCCCAAAACTCCTGGGTCAAGAGATGTGGTTTTGGCAGGAGTTTGGGTTGGCCTTCTGGGGGAGGAGCCCCACTGTACTGGGACTGAGGCAAGTATGACCGGGGATGGCGGTTCCACTGGAATGCAGGGGGCAGGGCTTGGTGTAATCAAATTAGGTAGCTAGCATGGGCATTGCAATGGGTCCCACAGGTGGCCTTATGCTGAGGGATGGGGTAGGGAAATGACTCTGGACAGTTTCTTTGTTCCAGAGGGGATTCTCCATGAGTGCTGGCTTCTCTGGGATGCTCTCTGAGATGAACAAATAACCTCCCCACTGTGTGCCCCAGGTGATCTTCAGATTGATGTTTCCACACTGTATGTCTAGGGGCTGTTTATCACTCCTTCACTCCTTCACCCCAATGCCCTCCTGGCTCTATCCAAGCCAAGCCCATTGACCTTTAAAACTTCAGGCTTTAAGCCCCACGTGATTGTAAGAACTCCCTAAATTCAGGCCCTCTCACTTTTCAAGCCATTTGCTATGGGCGCTCATTTTCCCTGTGTGCTAGTCTGTCTCTCACCCTTCTCCATTACTGTGGTTCCTTCCCCACTGCAGCAGCCATAATCCATTTCTCTCCCAAACTACATCTCCACACTTCCTATTCAGTGTGGCCTCTTATTTATCTTTAGCTGTGGAGTTTGTTCTGCCAAACTTCAGTTCAATTTCTGGGGTATTTAGGGTGATTTGATAGTTATCTAGTTGTATGTGTGGGATGAGGTGAGCCTAGGGCTGCCACCTTCCCTTCCACCTTTCTCATTTCTTAATGTGTTTATTGCTAGGAACATCCCTCTTAGGACTGCTTTTGCTGTAACTCATACATTTTGTTATGTTGTGTTTCCATTTTTGTTTGTCTCAAGGTGCTTTTTTATTTCTCCTTTAATTTCCAATTTGATCTATTGGTTGTTTGGAAAAGTTTTATCTCATTTTTATTATTCATGTGTGCTAGAAGTTTTCCTCTTCATATTGATTTCTAGTCCCATACAATTTTTGTCAGAGTAGATATTTGGTATGATTTCAATCTTCTTGAATTTCTTAAGACTTTTTTTGTGGCCTAACTTATGGTCTATCCAGAAGATGTTCCATGTGCACTTAAGAAGAATGTGTATTCTACTGTTGTCTGATAGAATGTTCTGCATGTATCTGTTAGGTCCATTTGTGTCTATAGTGTTGTTCAAATCTGTTTTATTATTTATTGTTTGGATGACTACTGAAAGTGGGGTATTAAAGTCCTCAACTAATATTATTGTTTAATTCTCCTTTGGCTTTGCCAGTTTTTACTTTATATATATAGGTTCTCTAATGTTGGGTGTATAAATATACAATTATATTTTCTTGATGGATTGACCCTTTTATATAATGGTCTTCTTTGTCTATTTTTTATTTACCATTTTTAGTCAAGGTATATTTTATCTAATATATGTGCTTCTGCTTTTTTTGGTTACCATTTTCTTGGTAAATCTTTTCCATCCCTTCACTCTCAGTCTATTTGTGTCTTTAAAGTTAAATTGAGTCTCTTATAGGCAGCATACTACTGGATCTTGTTTTCAAAATTCTTTCAGCTATTCTATGTCTTTTTAGTGGAGAATTTAATCCATTTACATTTAAAGTAATTATTGATAGATAAGTACTCACTATAGTCATTTTATTAATTGTTTACCGACTATTTGGTAGAATTGGTGTTCCTTATTTCTAATCCTGTTGTCTTTCTTTGTATGTTGATGTCTTTTGGCATCAGTATGCTTTTACTTCTTTATCATATTCCTGTGTGTAATCACTGTAGGTTTTTTTCTTGTGGTTACCATGAGGCTTACATAAAATGTCTTGAAATTATAACACCCTATTTTGAACTGATTAAAAGCTTCAATAGTACTCCTAAACTTTATTATAATTTTACTTTTTTCCCCTGTCACAATTTAGGTTATTGATGTTATGATTTATTGTGTAACCAATAATAGCTTATTGTAGTTATGGTTATATTTACATTTCTTTTTTGACTTTTAAACTATCATTATAAGTGAATTATGTACCACCATTACCATATTATAGAATCTAACTTTGACTATATACTTATTCCTAGCGAGTTTTATGCTACCATTTTATGTTTTTATGATGTTAATTAACATCCTTTTACTTCAGATTATAAATAAATGATAAAGGGAGGTCTCTAAAGTAAATATAGTTTGGGGAAATCTTTTGTTTGGGAAAATCTTTATCTCTTCTTCATTTCTGAAGGACAGCTTTGCCAGGTGTTGAATTCTTGTTTGGCAGTTTTTTTCTTTGAATATTTTAAATATCTCATCCCATTCTCTCCTGGCCTGAAAAGTTTCCATTAAGAAATCTGCCAGTAATCTTAGAGGGGTTCTCTTATACATAACTCCTCTCTTTTCCCTTGCTATTTTAAAAGTTCTTTGAATTTGACTTTTGATAATTAATTACAGTATGTGTTGGTGGCCTTTTTCAGGTCCAACCTATTTGGGATCTTTTGAGTCTCATGGATTTGATGCCCATTTCTCTCCCCAGGTTTGGGAAGTTTTCAGCCATTATTGTTTTCAATATGCTTTGTCTCTTTTTTTAACTCTTCTCTTTCTGGAATTCCCACAATGTGGGTATTATTTCTTTTTATTGTGTTCTATAAATCCCATAGACTTTCTTTACTTTTTCCCAATTCTCTTTTCCTTTTTCTCCTCTCACTTGATAATTTCAAAGGTCCTGTATTCTACACCACAGATTCTTCTGCATGGTCAAATCTGCTTTTGAAGCTCCATATTGAATTCTTTACTTCTCTCATTGTATTTTTTCAGCTCTAGATTAAAAAAATTTTTTTTGATGGTTTCTACTTCTTTCTTGAACTTTTTCCTTTTCATTTTCCCTTAATTTCATTTATTTGTGTGTTCTAATAGTATGCTAAGCTTCTTTAAGAGAATTATTCTGAATGCTTTGACAGTTCATTGATCTCTAGTTCTTTAGGTTCGGTTATTGGAGCTTTATTAGTTTTCTTTGGTGGTGTCACGTTTACTTGATTTTTTTTTTAACAGTCCTTGATTCCTTACACTGGTGTCTGTACATTTGGGTAAGTGATCTCCTCTTCCAGACTTTACAGGTTCCCTTTGGCAGAGACAGTTACTTACCAGTCAGCTCAGTTTGGGTTTCTGGATATGTGTGCTGGTAACTTCCTTGGGCAGATGGAGATTGCTAAACAGTGCCTATTTTTTTGGGTGAGGCCACTGCCTAAACCTTTGAGGTTGGTGGATGTGTCACTGGCTTAGAACAGTTGGCTAGGACTCCTGCCTTGGTTCCCTGTAGGATGAGATCTGTGGCTGCTGGGTTCTCTAGTCAGGCTTACTAGATGGTTAGGACTGGGTACTATACCCAGAAGTAGACAGAGCTATGAATTCTCTTCCCTGCTCTGGCAGTGAAGCAGGATGGGCCCCAGGGCTTGCATGGCTCATCATTTGGGAATTTGAAATGGCAAGACTGTGCACCGAATTTCCTGGCCAGATGGGGCCACTGGTTTTGTTCTTCAAATAGGGAAAGCCACAGGGCACTCTCTGTTCAAGTGCCTCTGTCAGCAGGGCCTTATGCAGCTTCCCATATGCCCTGGTTAAGTTCCTGATAAGGTGGGATGAAAGCTGTACTTAGCAGCTGGTGAGGATACAAATTAGTTTCCCTGTCCAGACAGAGTGGGGAACCAGCTCCAAGATCAACAAGGCTTTTTTGTGGTCTTGCCTCATGCCAACCGATGCCCCAAGTTTCCTGGCCAAATGGTGTCCCTGGCTTTGCTCTGTGGATGATCAGTTCTGCCTGTTATACTCTCTGCTAGAATGTTGCTGGGCTACACAGCTTCCAGGTGTTCTTGTCAGGTTTTCTGGTCAGGAGGGCCCACAAGCTACACTCAGCAGTGAGCTGGGCTATGATTCAGCTTGTCTGCCTGGGCAAAGCAGAGGAACCCTCCAAGCCTGGCAAGACCTTTTGTTTGTGTTCTTGACTCAAGCCAACCTGCTCTCTACGTCCCCTGGCTGAATGGTGCCACTGGATTTGCTCTGTAGGTCAGTTCTGCCTGCCATTCTCTCTGCTCAGCTTCAGCATGTTGGGTTATGCCAGCTTCCAGGTGTTCCTGATCAAACGTTCTGGTTGGGAGGGGCCAGAAGCTACACTCAGCAATGGGTTGGGCTACATATAACTCAGCTCCCTGAGTGAAGGCAGAAGGACAAGGCCAGTAAAACTTCATTTGGGGACCTGAATGAGGTAGACTTGCATCCGGCTGAATTCCCTGGACAGACTGTGCCATCTTGGCTCTGCAAGTGAACAAAGCAGCAGCAGTCATTGCTACTACTAGGGTGCTGCAGACACGAACTGGGTCTGTCAGGACCCTAGTGTGGGTGGTTGTGAGCTCTTCCCCCTTCTCCATCACAATCAGATTCCCAGTGGTTGAGCCCCTCATATTTCCCTGAAATCCCCACAGGGCTCCCAGGAAGAGACCCACAATGCTGGGGAAGCTGGGTGTCTGCTATAGGCTTTCTTTTATCACTGGAGGAACCACAGACTCAGGGCAGACCTCTTGGTGTGGTGCTGTGCCAGCCTGGGTGAGGGGCAATACAGTCCACATGTACCACTCCTCTTACCCTTCAAATGCAGCCTGTCTTGGTCTCTTGTGGTGCAGAGGATGGTTCAGCCTTATCCCCATGTTCTAGAATTCTCTCAGTGGTGTGCTGCCTGTGGATAATTGTTAGCTGTTCTTCTTGTGAAGGGGAGCAAGTCAGGAACAACCTACATCACCATCTTGTTGATGTCACTCTCCCCTGTTGTCTCTTCTTATAAGGACACTAATATTATTGGATCAAGGCTCCACCCTTATGACCTCACTTTGCCTTAATTACCTCATTCAAAGGGTCTATCTCCAAATATAGTTACATTGGGCTTCAATATATGAATTTTGGAGGGGGGATACAAACATTCAGTCCATGACACAGGGGCTTAACCAATTTTGCTGTGGAGTGGCCAACTGGGCTGTTTCCTGAGGAACTCCAAATGACAGTCTCTTTTTTAGGCCCTACCTCTAGGGCTGGTTAGATTCTCCAGAAGAGTCTTTCAATTTCTAGTCTGTAGGGAAACATTTCAGCTGCCAGCATTCTGAAAACTGAGTTTCAGTACTCACTATTTGGTGTGCGTGGGTTGACTTAATCATCCTGTATTTGGTTATATTACCCCAACTTCAACTTTGCCTAGAGTTCTGTCATTCAAAGATCGTCGGTTTGACCCTCTTCAAGAAATAAGCCTCCTGGCCATTCGTGAGGTGGGAAACAGAGCATCTGCTTAATGCAGGGAGCAGGTACAGGGACCCAGGGGCCTACCTGATACCAATTGATTTCCATCGGTCCTCCTTATTTTGGCCTCTTCTCTTCCTCTCCAACACCTGCTGCTGTCAGTTCCTGTGGCTTTTGGTTTCTGTGGTATGAACTGTATTATTGGCTGTGAACTTTCTCCATTGTTCAGTTTCAACTGCTAAGTGAGTTACTACTATCCATCTGCTTTATAGCTTCCAAAATCTTATCACTTTCGTCTCTTCTGTTCTTCCTGTTGTATGAATTTTTAAAAATCTCATTTAGTCTGTGTGAGCTTTGGGTGGGAACAAAACTAGATCTGTGTATTCAGTCCTCCATTTTAACCCAGAAACTTCCATTCTTTTCCAAAGCAGTAACTTCTGGGATTAGTTTCAGTTCTGTATTTAAATAGATTGATTCCTTACTGCTGGTTCTTTCTTCCCATATCTCCCCTAGTTCCAAGTTCTTTATTTGGATGTATCTCTTGGCTGCATTTCTTCATCAAGTAGTTTTTTAGGGAAGAGCTTACTGGCAGTTGTGCTAAGAGGTGGCTTGAGGTAGGTAGGGTGGAGGGCAGATGGTATCTTGTAGGAAAACGTAGCTTAAAAAAAACCCTTTTCTAACCCAATTGCCAGCCTGAACCCTTTTGTTTAGAAATTTAGAGTCCTTAAGTCTTTGCAAGTTTGTGAATGCCAATTTGTTGCCTTTATGTTCAACTCTTCACTTCCTAGTTTTGTGGACCTGGTTGACTTGTTTGGGACCTTGGTTTCTACTTTGTAAAATGGAGGCCATAATTCCTCAGAGGTTGTTGGAAGGGTAACACCAGGCCTATCTGTTCAACAGATACTACTTCCCTTTCTCTGCCCTTTGCCCCCTTCCCAGCATTCCTTCCTCCCTTTTCCTCAGATGGATGTAAAGGATCCTTTTGCCTGCTGCTTTAGCACCCCCAGTATGCAGTGGTCCAAGATGCTGTGGAAACAAGCCTCAAACCCAGGCAGCTAAAAGCCAGGTTGGCTCTTCCTAGGGGTTCAGGTGCTGAGCCCTTTCCACCTACCCTGGTTGGGACAGCAGCAACTGTAATCTTGTGCTCATGCCTGCTAACCTCACAGATAAGATCAGCCCTGAGATAAGAGCGTAACTTTCACTGCAGGGCTTTAGCGGGCAAAGGAATCTGATTCAAGGCAGTAACTTCCATCAGGGGAGAAAAGATAAGGTACGGTCACTTCTAATCTCAATAACAGCATGTTCATGGTCTAGTGCCTTTCCGTGAACCGGCAGCTTGACATTTTCTATCATGGGACTTGTTCACAGTCAGGCCTGCCGCTGCTTTCTGAATGAAAAAGGCCAAGTGCCAGACAGGTTTGCTTCTTCCCCGGTTCCTACAAGGTGCATTGTGAATGAAGGACTGAAAGACTTGGGGGTGGATGCAGAAGAAGCCTGCCATGGATGAATGAATGCTTGTAGAAAAAAAAATTTAAAGGAGCAAATCTTAGTGTTGAATCAACTTATGTGTGCAGCCCCCCTGCCTAATACATGATTCTAGCTATTGTGACAATGAGAATATAAGAGAGCGGAAGACACGAAAGACCTGCTTCCATAAACTGTGGCATCTGCAGACAATAGAATAGTAGTTATAGTTCTATTCATTATAGGTAGCCATTAAGAAGGATTAAATGGATCTAACAGGAAGATGTTTACATTTGGTTAAGCTACCAAGGTTACAAAGCAACGTGCATAGTGTGAACATTTTGTGTGGAACTGATGATACATGTGTGCTCACGTGCAGGTGGATGGAGGATGTTCATCACAGTGTTTATTTTACCATGGTTATCTCTGATGGTGGATTTCAGGGGACTTTGTGCTTTATTGGTTCATTTCAATTAGTTATAATGAGAATATATAATTTTTGGAGCCAAAAGCTTGCTTATCTATTTATTTTAGCTATGTTCATTTAAATAAAAGCAGACTCTGCTTTGCATTCTCTCTTGACCTCATTCACTTCCACTATGTGCAATTTTAAAAACTGGGACAATAGGATTTTCCTCACTGGTTGTTTGTTGTGAGGATGAGATACTATGAAAGCCCACAGGCTTGTTGCTCAAAACCTGTAGGCTGAACAGTTTAAACAGAAGAGGACTGAAATTTTTTTCCCCTTAAAACAGGAAATGTTGGGTAGAGTGGAGTGAGAAAGGCTGAGTCACTGACTTCTGTTTGACTCATATATTTATGTATTTATTTTTTTAAAGTTTATTTTGAGAGAGAGAGCATGTGTGCGAGCATGAGTGGGGGATGGGCAGAGAGAGAGGAAGAGAGAGAATCCTAAGCAGGCTTTGCGCTGTCAGTGCAGAGCCCTAGGTGGGGCTCGAGCCTATGAACCGTGAGATCATGATCTGAGCCGAAATCAAGAGTCAGATGCTCAACCAACTGAGTCACTTAGGTGCCCCGAGTCCTATATCCATTTAGTAGCTAAGATCAGGGCTGCCGTGCTTGGTCATTGGGGCACTTTCATATTACAGTGCATGTGACCCCGACGCTTGAGGACTGGCACAGACTGGAACCGGGTGATGTGGCGGTCCTGTCTGACTCGAGGCTCAGAGGTGAAGATGCCTGCCCGAGTCCTCATTGGTCACGTGGGGGAGTCTGACATTCACCGTTAGAAGAGGACTTTTTTTTTTTTTTCAATATATGAAGTTTATTGTCAAATTGGTTTCTATACAACACCCAGTGCTCATCCCAAAAGGTGCCCTCCTCAATACCCATCACCCACCTTCCCCTCCCTCCCAACCCCCATCAACCCTCAGTTCTCAGTTTTTAAGAGTCTCTTATGCTTTGGCTCTCTCCCACTCTAACCTCCTTTTTTTTCCCCCTTACCCTCCCCCATGGGTTTAAGTTTCTCAGGATCCACCTAAGAGTGTAAACATATGGTATCTGTCTTTCTCTGTATGGCTTATTTCACTTAGCATAACACTCTCCAGTTCCATCCACGTTGCTACAAAGGGCCATATTTCATTCTTTCTCATTGCCACGTAGTACTCCATTGTGTATATAAACCACAATTTCTTTATCCATTCATCAGTTGATGGACATTTAGGCTCTTTCCATAATTTGGCTATTGAGAGTGCTGCTATAAACATTGGGGTACAAGTGCCCCTCTGCATCAGTACTCCTGTATCCCTTGGGTAAATTCCTAGCAGTGCTATTGCTGGGTCATAGGGTAGGTCTATTTTTAATTTTTTGAGGAAGCTCCACACTGTTTTCCAGAGTGGCTGCACCAATTTGCATTCCCGCCAACAGTGCAAGAGGGTTCCCGTTTCTCCACATCCTCCCCAGCATCTATAGTCTCCTGATTTGTTCATTTTGGCCACTCTGGTGTGAGGTGATATCTGAGTGTGATTTTGATTTGTATTTCCCTGATGAGGAGCGACGTTGAGCATCTTTTCACGTGCCTGTTGGCCATCTGGATGTCTTCTTTAGAGAAGTGTCTATTCATGTTTTCTGCCCATTTAGAAAAGGACTTTCTAGTAAAGAATGGGAAGGGCCTGGGGTGGAGCCCAGTGCAGTGGGGCTCAGCAGATGCTAGTTCTTTCCCTTGAAGTTTTCCAGGTGGACAAAAAGGGTATTCTAGGCTTGTGAAGAGACAGAAGTGTCATGCACATTTGGATATAAAAAAGCAGCCAGTTTGCTACTTCTGATAGGGCATGAACTTGATTTTAAAATGAGTTTCTTTGTAAGCTTAGTCTCTGGGACTGCCTTCACAGAATTAAACAGAAATGTACTGCTGGTACGCACAATTCTCCTGTTTACAAGTGTGGCACCACCCTGCTTCCCACCCCGAAAGGCGGCTAAGCTCCCTTGGAGGGACTCCCTAGGTGGACACAGCCCACCAGCACACATGTGGGAGACTGGCCGTCCACATCATTCCGGGAAGCCCCCAGAATCACAGTGAGGTTTTAAAATGTTTTTTGCTGTTCTAGAGTCTCAGCGAGTCTCTTGTCCCTCAAAGCATGGATTTGATGATTGGCAACCTGCGACTTAGATGAATGAACTCTTCCTTCCTTTAAAGAGTGTTCATTCATTCCTAAGTTTGAGAAACTGTATCTTTGCCACGCCCCTTCACTTGGTGATGACCTTTTTTAAAATTTCATTTTCTATTCAGATTTCAGTCTGCTTTTGATATGGCTTAATTAAAACAAAAACCTCTCCAGGTAATAGAACAAGGTGAACCAAAAGCTTTGGGCTTGAGGTGGCTGCTAGGGACTCGTTCAATATAGATCAGTAACACAGGCTGCAGCTTTATTTTTTAAATTTCTTTTAATGTTTTATTTTTGAGAGAGAGAGAACGAGCAGGGAGGGGCAGAAAGAGAAGGACACACAGAACCTGAAGCAGGCTCCAGGCTCTGGGCTGTCAGCACAGAGCCCGACGTGGGGCTTGAACTCGTGGCCTGTGAGATCGTGACCTGAGTGGAAGTCGGGTGCTCAACTGAGCCACCCAGGCGCCCCACAGGCTGCAGCTTTAAAGATTCCGTGCTGAGGCTGGCAGGATCCCACTTCCTTGATCCGTCTTAGGAATTGGCCCATGGGACTGGGGAGCACGTATCTCCGAGGGGGGCCAGGCCGTGGTTGTGCCAAGCACCACACACATGCCTAGAAAAGCCCTTGGCAGTCAGAAGAGCAGTTGAAGTTTCTAGTGGCAGAGAGGCTGCAGGAGTTTTGCAGGAGCCCCCAACTGCCACCCCAACGCTCCCTGTGCAGATTTGAAGGTTCTGCAGCTTTCACACAAACTTAGGAGACTCATTTGAAGGTGGCTGAGGACGTGCTGGAAAGAGGTATTTTTCTGAGCCCCGAGATGAAAATCCAGATGGAACATTGGCTGATACCCACTTTCGGAAACGGGCAAGTTCCTAGACAATTTGTTTTAAAATCTTGCTCTAAATTATCATTTTAGAATAAGTTTACATTTTTACAAAGGATCTGTTTGTACATTATACATTTTGATCCATTTAGATAAATAGGACCTTGAGGATGAGAAAATGGAGGCCCAGAAACTCTTGTGTAAGCCAGGGTCACACTGCAGACAGAGGCGAGCCTGGGTCAGCACGCTCTCCATTCTGTCATCCCCAGTGGTGTGTGCTAACAGCTAGTGTGGCGCATGTGCTGTTAGTTTGATAGTTTTGTTTTTAAAGGAGAAACAAGGATAATTGAGAAGTAGCTAAATCCCCTAGACTACACTCCCGGAAAGCCTCTGTAGCTCCACAAGCCCCCAAGAGAGCCAGTGTCATCTGCCCTGTGGCAGTGGGATGAAAAGGCAAACAGCACAAAGGAGGAAATAAATAGCATCGCAGATTGGAAACCCAAACCAGCAAATTCATAGCAAATGTCACTACATGTGTAACAGGGAGAGGGGAAAAAACCTTACATGAGTCTTCTCTATATGTTGAAGATTTTATTTTTCAGGGGAATCAATTCCATTTAATAAACCTTTGTAAAATGCCACAGAAGCCAGGGGGCACAGGTTTAAGCCATGCTCTTAAGAATTGGCCCTCTCCAGGCTGAGTCTCTTCTGCAGCTTACCTGGAAGTTACAAAGAGGAGTTCCTGAATACAAACCTTTGAAAAAGCCAATCTTTTTCCTATTTTTGGATTTGGGCCAAATGCAGAAAGTGGATTTTCCACTTTTTTGCTTTGATAGGAGTTGAACTCTTACCTTTTTTCATTTAAAACAAGCCAAAGTCCCTCTTAAAGAATCATAATGTAGGAAACTGCTTCTGTGGAAGCGAACCTTGACTTAGGGCCACACAAGCTCAGGCATGTGCATGTCAGACTCTGCCTGCTCAGGACACACAAGAGGGGAAACCAAATGCTGCTGCCCATGCTGTTCTGCAGTTGTCTAGAGTAGGGGGAGCACAGACAAGAAAAAGTGCAAAATAAAGGATGTTTGTAAGGGCCCAGAGTAGATGGGAGACCCCCACATGAGAAAGGCTGGTTTCAAGCTTCACACACAAACCTACAACTTCAATTCGTCTCTCCTCATCACACTGTTATTTCAAACATCAGCATGGGAATCAGAATTATTTCCATTAAAACAAGAGCTCATTTTCTTGTGCCGGAATGTATATAAAGGCCAGAGATCAAAGCCTGACAGTTTTCATGTTCCAGCCTTTTTGTCCCTACAGTATATAGATAACCTACTCCCAAGTTTACTCCTCAAATGACAATAGCTAGCTTTACTTCATGAATTATGGTGTCCAAATGAGTTGATTAATTTGCTTTCGTCACTGTGCATGAGTCATGGTAGATCAACTGCAGGCTTCATGCAGACTTTAGAAACTGGATACATGACTCAAGAACACGCAGCAGCTCTGGGCACCAGGGGCTTGGTGGGCTTGGTTGGCAGGCGCCTGGCCTGGCCCTGAACGCAGTTTCCAGTCTCTGCAGCTGCAGGATGAGGGTGAAGCTCCTTGCCAGGGAGGCAGGGTAGGTCCATTTGTTTTGCTCGGCCTGTCTGCTGAGTAGTCAAGGTATCTTGAATCTTTATTTTCTGCCAGGGAGGACACTGCATCAAGGTGGGCCGGTGTGGCCATTATTTCAGTGTCTTTACCATGTACGGCCCTTGTAGTCTGTAGCCAATCTTTCTGTAATAATTCCTGGTGCCGACCCCTGTGAAGCAGCAGCAAACGAAAGAAAGAAGAGTATTAAGCGTAAACTCCTGTAAAAACCCTCAAAGGCCAGCAGATGCTCCTCTCTCAGCTCCACCCCCACCCCCCTCATATTCACAGACCAAATTCCAGTCCAGATCGAACCTCATTTTAACAAGTTTTGAACATTTTTATCATTTTGAATACAGGCTGTATTAAACTATAGAAACTTTGTATTTTAGAGCCTGTGTATTTCAGTCCTGTTGGCACACCATGGGAGGAGGTGGATTTAAGTGTGACCTGTCCACATTCTAAATGGAACCAAACAGTATCACAGTTCCCCGGAAGGTGAAAGAGAGGGGAGACGGGGGAAAATGGGGTCTCCACAGAGCCTAGAGAGGGAAGGGGCACCGAACGAAAAGAAGCTGTGCTTCAGTGTCAGTGCAACACGCCCTCATCGTGAGCGACAATTTCAACAGAATATTGGTCACATTAAATTAATGCTACTTAATTTGCATTTTATTAAAGTTTTGTTTAACTGGCATATTTCTTTCATGTATGAACAGTGTAAGTACCAGAAGTTCATACCTGTTTTAAGTTTGCATGCATTTAAGCAACATTAGCTGATTTAAGGCAATACTAAAGATCTATGAACTTTCTTTTTTTAAAAGGGATCTACATATTAAGTTTGAGAAACACTATCCTAAGTGATCCCTCTAAATAAAATACTGTCCCACAGAAGATGCTGAGAGCTCACAGGAGGATAAATGCATGGCTTATAAGGTAGTGTCTACTGGCGTGGTTAAGAGGGGACGGGCTCTGGATCAGTTTGATCTGGGTTTAAGACCTGGACCCATCATTTTATAGGTCTGTGGCCTGGGTCAGTTACTTAATTTCCCTGAACTTTTTTTTTTTCCATATAATTTATTGTCAAATTGATTTCCATACAACACCCAGTGCTCATCTCAACAGGTGCCCTTCTCAATGCCCATCACCCACTTTCCCCTCTCCCACTCCCCAGCAACCCTCAGTTTGTTCTCAGTATTTAAGAGTCTCTTATGGTTTGCCTCCTTCCCTCTCCGTAACTTTTTTCCCCCCTTCCCTCTGGTCTTAAGTTTCTCAGGATCCACCTATGAGTAAAAACATATAGTATCTGTCTTTCTCTGCCTGACTTATCTCACTTAGCATAATACTCTCCAGTTCCATCCACGTTGCTACAAAAGGCTATATTTCATTCTTTCTCCTTGCCAAGTAGTATTCCATTGTATATATAAACCACATCTTCTTTATCCATTCGTCAGTTGATGGACATTTAGGCTCTTTCCATAATTTGGCTATTGTTGAAAAGTGCTGCTGTAAACATTGGGGCACATGTGCCCCTATGCTTCAGCACTCCTGTATCCCTTGGGTCAATTCCTAGCAGTGCTAATGCTGGGTCATAGGGTAGATCTATTTTTAATTTTTTGAGGAATCTCCATGCTGTTTTCCAGAATGGCTGCACCAGTTTGCATTCCCATCAACAGTGCAAGAGGGTTCCCGTTTCTCCACATCCTCTCCAGCATCTATAGTCTCCTGATTTGTTCATTTTGGCCACTCTGACCAGCGTGAGGTGATATCTCAGTGTGGTTTTGATTTGTACTTCTCTGATGAGGAGTTACACTTACACTTACACTTACAGCAATGGCTAGATGATCTAGACAGAGAATCAATAAAGAAACAAGGGCCCTGAATGATACATTGGATCAGATGGACTTGACAGATATATTTAGAACTCTGCATCCCAAAGCAATGGAATATACTTTCTTCTCGAGTGCACATGGAACATTCTCCAAGATAGATCACACACTGGGTCACAAAACAGCCCTTCATAAGTATACAAGAATTGAGATCATACCATGCACATTTTCAGATCACAATGCTATGAAACTTGAAATCAACCACAGGAAAAAGTCTGGAAACCCTCCAAAAGCATGGAAGTTAAAGAACATCCTACTAAAGAATGAATGGGCCAACCAGGCAATTAGAGAAGAAATTTAAAAATATATGGAAACAAATGAAAATGAAAATACAACAATCCAAACGCTTTGGGATGCAGCAAAGGCAGTCCTGAGAGGAAAATACATTGCAATCCAGGCCTATCTCAAGAAACACGAAAAATCCCAAATACAAAATCTAACAGCACACCTAAAGGAAATAGAAGCAGAACAGCAAAGACACCCCAAACCCAGAAGAAGAGAAATTATAATAAAGATCAGAGCAGAAATAAACAATATAGAATCTAAAAAAACAGTAGAGCAGATCAATGAAACCAAGAGTTGGTTTTTTGAAAAAATGAACAAAACTGGTAAACCTCTAGCCACGCTTCTCAAAAAGAAAAGGGAGAGGACCCAAATAAAGTCACGAATGAAAATGGAATTATTACAACCAACCCCTCAGAAAAACAAGCAATTATCAGGGAATACTATGAAAAATTATATGCCAACAAAATGGACAACCTGGAAGAAATGGACAAATTCCTAAGCACCCACACACTTCCAAAACTCAAACAGGAAGAAATAGAAAACTTGAACAGACCCATAACCAGAGAAGAAATCGAATCAGTTATCAAAAATCTCCCAACAAATAAGAGTCCAGGACCAGATGGCTTCCCTGGGGAATTCTACCAGACATTTAAAGCAGAGATAATACCTATCCTTCTCAAGCTGTTCCAAAAAATAGAAAGGGAAGGAAAACTTCCAGACTCATTGTATGAAGCCAGCATTACTTTGATTCCCAAACCAGACAGAGACCCAGAAAAAAAGAGAACCCTGAACCTTTATTTTATCCTCTGTAATAATGTACTTAAGTTTTCAGGATGTTGAGTATTAAATGAGATAGTCTATGGAATGTGATTAGTGCAGGGTCTGAAAAAAGCCAATTCCTCAGAAACATTGGCTGTTATTATTCTTTTAAAGCTGTTTACGATCTGGTACCCAACTACATTTCTAGCTTTATCTCTTGCTACACCTCTCTTCTTAAAAATTATGCTTCAGCCTTGGTGAATTTAAAATTTTTTTAAGTTCTCTGCATATGTCTGGCTCTTTTTCTAGCTTCCAGGTCTTTGCTTATGCTTGTTCCCTCTAGCAAACTAATCAAACCTAAGAAGGGGGTGGTGGAAACCTCCATTTATAGGTCAGAAGCACTGGTAACAATCTGGACTTGCAATTGGCATTTGAAGTGAGGACACTCTTGTGGGCCTGAGCCCTTAACCTGTGGGATCTGAAGCTGTCTCCAGGTAGATAGTGTCAGAATGGAGTTAAATTACAGGACACACAGCTGGTGTGGCAGAATTGCTTGATGTGTGGAAACACCCTACATCCGGTGTCAGTAGCATAGGTATTCAGAGTATCATGTGCAATGTGAATGAAAACAACTGCGGTTTTCTTTACAGTGTTCTGCCCCCCAGAACTCCCCATGGTGGACTGTGCCACTGTTGGCCTCCCTAAGCGGTACGAGTTCTATTTACCTTTTTCTTTACTTTGTATTCCTAGTGCTTAGTATTGTGCATGAAATAGAGACTCTTAAATACTGAGAACTGAGGGTTTGATGAGGGTTTAAGGGGAAAGTGGGTGATGGGCACTGAGGAGGGCACCTGTTGGGATGAGCACTGGGTGTTGTATGGAAACCAATCTGACGATAAATTATATAAAAAAATTTATGGGGCGCCTGGGTGGCGCAGTCGGTTAAGCGTCCGACTTCAGCCAGGTCACGATCTCGCGGTCTGCGAGTTCGAGCCCCACGTCAGGCTCTGGGCTGATGGCTCAGAGCCTGGAGCCTGTTTCTGATTCTGTGTCTCCCTCTCTCTCTGCCCCTCCCCCGTTCATGCTCTGTCTCTCTCTGTCCCAAAAATAAATAAACGTTGAAAAAAAAAATTAAAAAAAAAAAAAATTTAAAAAAACCCCAAAAAACAAAACAAACCAAAAACCCAAAGAACTGTTAGCTCTTTCAAGTCTAGCCTAGTTCTTTAGCCCAAACATTTGCTACTTAGGAAAAGGACTTTCCCACCATGTTTTGTTTCCTATCTCCTTTGAAAGTTTTCAAGTGTTTAGAAAATTGAATTGAAGCTGACACAATGGAAGTAACAGTACTATATCATGTGATGACAGGTCACTGGACAATTTCCCTTTTAATTCAAGGATTACTGAGAAACCACAAGAGACTCCTAATGATAGGGAACAAACTGAGGGGTGACAGAGGGAGGTGGTTGGGAATGAGCTAGCTGGGTGATGGGTATTAAGGAATGCACTTGTTGTGATGAGCACTGGATGTTGTATGTAAGTAGTGAATCACTGAATTCTCCTGAAACCAATATTGCACTGTATGTTATCTAGAATTAAAAAAAAAAAAAATAGGATTATTGATATTCCATCTTGCACAATTTCACCTTGTCTCTACATTCTAATCATTACTTCTACTCAACATTGTGGCTTGGGATACAGCAAGAGGAAAACACACACAGAATATAGGTCAGATAGTAGCACACACCCACTGAATATAGGAAGACAGCTCAGAACCCCCAGAGGGGTACAACCACTTTATTGTTTGTACTATTTCCTAAAGCTCTTGTTCCATAAGCACATCCTATAGCCCAGCAATTATATTCCTGAGTGAAGAGAGAAATGAATGCTTATATCCAACAAAAGACATTATTTATAATATCCAAACAGGAAATAACCCAAATATCTATCAGTAGTAGAATGGATAAATTATATTTTCACCCACAGAATGGAAAAAGGAACTATAGCTATCTGCAAGAACATGGATGAACCTAAAAGGCCTAATATTGAAAGAAAGCACATATGAAAGATCCCATCAACACAAAGTGCAGACACAGGTAAAGTTAATTTTATGGTCCTGGAAGTCAGAGTACTGGTTACATCTGGAAGATGGTATGAACTGAAAGAGGGAAGGAGAGTCTCCTGGAGGGCTGAAAAAGTTCCATCTTAATCTAATAGTTACATGGGAATACAATTCCCATGCAAAAACTAATCAAGTGGTACACTTAAAATGTACTTTATTGCATGTAATATCTCAATTAAGAAAAAGGCTCAAGAGGGGCACTCCATTTTATAGATGTCTCAATGTGTTTTGAGAACTCAATTTGTCCAGAGAATTTAGGAAATAAGGTAGAAGGAATAGGATGAGTGGCTCATTCTACACTGAACCCTCAACTTGGACAAACCCATCACCAGGAGACCTCGGAATATACTTCCCCTATCCACAAAGAAGCTAGAATTCATAGCATCTCTCTCCATGCTAGCCGCTTCCCTTACTTATAGTCCTGTTGTTCGGTCACCATGCTGTGCTTCATTTGACTTGCATGTCTATCTTCCTAGAATGTAAGCTCTTTGAAGTCAATGACTTCCATCATTAGGAAGTGTCTGGCATATAATCAACTATTGTACTGTATTCAGTTATTATGTTGTATACATACAAAGAAATGTGCCCCTGAGGGATGTCTTTAAAAAGAAAAAAGAAAGAAAAAAAATTGCCTGTATGTTAGGTGACAGGTAGTGAAAATGACTCAGTGTAAAAGGCATGAAGGGCAGGGCTTTATCTAGTTCCAGCTTTCTTACCTTGTTAAAGATTTAGAGGCAGCTTTCTGATTTATACTGTTATCTCTTACCAAGTTGCCCCCACATTTTAAAGACATAGCTCTGGCTTTTTATATTTTCTAATTTCACAAAGTAGATGCCATTTTCCATGGACTTAATTTATTATGGAGAATATGTAAAAGTAGAGGTGATGTATCAAACTTCCATATACCCATTACCCAGCTTCAACAATGATCAATTAATTCACCAGACTGCTAATGCTTCTAGCTTTCTACTCATGTGAAGTCATAAAATACATTTGGTTTCCTTCCGGTTCTGCTCAGCTTGTTCACTGGAGGCATGTTTTAATTGCCTTCTTTCAAATAAAGATGGTGATATCTCCTTTACCATTAATTACCAGACTGAAGGTGTACTGTTGGTCAAAGTGCATCCTAGAACAGCTACACCTGTTATCTGTCCACCATAACCAGCAGAGGTGAGACAGAAGCAGTTCCTTACATCTAACACAGGACAGCCCTCGGATAAGTGCAAAGTTCAACAGAGTGTGCCCTGATTTCCTAAGCTGCTGAAAAGAACAGCTTTACTGGGGTAACACTAAGCATTCCTCAGTCATGATTCCAACTGAGCATACAGGCTCCCTGAGCTATTTATGCCTTTATAAAGGGCATGGGCCTTAGAAACCATTACAACTTGAGAAGAGGCATTCAGGCTTTGTGCTTTTTTGAAAGAAAGGTATATTTTCAGGCTCCTATCTTTGTTTCCACTAACATGCAGTAGCACGGAGATGGAAAATCTACTTCTGGATCCTTTGGGAAGATTTAAGTATTTTGGGGAAAGAAGTCTGACCTCCAGCGGGTCTGAACTCCAACCTCTTAAACAACTAAGCAAAAATACGCCCGTTTGTATTTCTTTGTGCCTCTTGTTTCTGGACAGCTTCCCCACCTCCATGCCCCTGCTGCATTTCTACAATCTGCAGAACAGGCTGGTAAAAGCATTAGCACTCTTAGCCAGCTTGGAGGAGAACAGGCCATCACTGGGGCTGGGTATGGGCCACACCCTGCTCCCCTCACCCCTTGGTGCTGAGCAGGGCTCCAAACAGTCCTCCTCACAGTAACTTTCCTCTTGTTAGTCGGCCAACAGCAAGCAATTACATTTCACAGCTGACGTCTGCCAGCCTCCTGGACTGACGTAGGCAGACTGTGTCACAGGCCTCAGCGTTAACACTGCTCCTGCCCTTGAGAAGAGATGCAGCGGACTGTACAAGTAACTGACTTCTCAACCTGATCGCTTGGGTGTGTCTGCAAAGCCCGGTGGGCTAGGGAATGAGCAGGACTTGAACCGATATGCAGCAGTCCTCAGGGTGCCTTACTAGCATTGTTAGTAGAGCATTCGGGATGGGGAGGGCAGGGGGTGGTCCAAATGCCTGTTTTGTTTTATCCTCTAAGTTCTGCAACCCAAAACCCAAATTCACCTATATTGTGGGGGCCTTTTTCCTACCCTTGGAGGCAGAATACATGTTTTAGCTTCATCGCTTTGCCAGATGTGATATGATCAAATGAGATAAGGTGGAAAAAGAGTATCCAGACACGTGCCTAGAGTAATATTCTGTGATTTGGCTTTGGTCACCAGCCTCTTTAGCTACCTTCAGCCACATCACATTCCTGAAGCCAAACTTGAAAAAGGAAAATATGTTATTTCAACCCTTTGAAACTTAAATCTGATTTTTCTGAGTAGGTACAAAAGATTGAGATGATGATTCATAATCATTAAAAAAAATCAGTGAAATAAAAACAAACTGTTTTAATTACTTTTGGGTTCAATTAATCAACTATTTATTGAGTACTTGGTATGTGCCTAGCAGCGTTAATACAAGGCAAATGTATTCATTAGTTTCATTCATTTGCTACTAAAATGAGACTTCATTACATCTCATTGATCGCTTAGTTGGATGGCACTATTTCACTCTTCAACAATGCCCACGTAGGAGAGTTGGGAAAGGTTTTTATTCTGAATGTCTGAAAACGAACCAGTTAACTCAATGGCCCTAAATCTTTGAAAGAGAATTTTTTCCCCCCTGCTATGTTATTTAAAAAAAAAAAAAAAAAGAAACTTACAAAATTACCCACATGTAATCTTAGCTCTTCAAAGCAGCTGACTATTTCAAATCATTAATAAAGCACATTAGTACCTTATTCTCCATCATCTTGGATGATACAGAGAATATCTGAGTAGAGGTATAAGATCCAACCTGCTACCCAGCAGCCTAAAATTCCTCTATCCATTCTGAAATGGCTATACCAAGGTAATAGCGAAGACAAAATGAACAAAGGATAAAAGTAGATAACTTGTATAGCAGTTACACAGAATTTAAATGAAACCTACTGTGGTAACTTAGAGTAGGATGACGGTGGTAGGTTATCTTACAGCTCTTAGATTTTTTTCCCCTCACACAGTGTCTGACCTAGGAGAGCCCACAAACTTCTAATTCAAAACTGGACTGGCTCTGTTCATATCAGTGCAAAATATCTGCTATGTCACAGATCATTCCCACTACTTTGCTCACGTCCCAAATCATTAGTGTGTCTCTGCAGAAGTTAAAGACTGTGCCATCTGCAACCTGGAAGGAAGTGGTATCCCTTATAGTCTTTTAAAAAATTGACTTTGAAAAAGCAAATGGTCAAATAGGAAACTCCAGAGATCAGTCCCTCCACTGAAACAACCATTAAACTGGAAAAAAATAGAACCAACCATTTTGAGGCACCAGAAATTGATAAGACACTTAGAGCAACTGGGGTGGGGGGGAGGGGGGCACTTGATGAAGGAGCTGCTGAACTCTGAGAAGAGAGCAGCAGATGTAAACCACATACTCTCCCCCATTCCTACAGCAGTTAGCTGAAGCCAGCTAGCTGTGTATTTTGTTTGGTTTGGAGGCTCCTGGAGGAACTACTGCCTTTGCTTTGGCCTCTTCTTTCTGTGCTGGGTGTTTGTTGTAAGATTTGAGGAGACATACAGCACCCTCCCCCATTTTTAAAGATCCAGACATTTAAGAAAATCTGTCAGGTCACAGGCTGATTGCAGAGAGGACAGAAACTTTAGTGTCCACATGCAACAAAGAACTGACTTTACAAAAATAGTTTGGAAAAGTCACTACACAAATGGATGACTGCAGCCCTTAAGAGCAATCCCTGAAGAGGGGGAGAATCTTTTATATTATTCAAATGTGCAGTTCTCAACATCAACAACAAAAACAAACCCAGGAAAATAAGGCCATTCATGGGAAAAAGAGAATTTGACAGAAACTGTGCCTGAGGAAGCCTAGATACTGGGATTACCAGGCAGAACAAACGGTATTAAATATGCTCAGGAGCTAAAGGAAACCATGAACAAAGAACTAAAGGAGCACAACCAACAAAAGAAAAATCACTAAGGGGGACTGTATCAAATTAAAAAGCTTCCATACAGCAAAAGAAATAATCAACAAAATGAAAAGACAACCTACGGAATGGGAGAACATATTTGTAATTCATATATTGAATAAGGAATTTTATCTAATATACTTAACTCCTACAACTTAGTAACAAAAGTCAATCTGATTAAAAATGGGCAGAGAAATTAAACTGACATTTTTCCAAAGAAGATATCCACATGGCCAATAGGTACATGAAAAGTTGCTCAACATCACTACTCATCAGGGAAATGCAAATCAAGACCACAATGACATGACCTCATTCATACCTGTTAGCCTGGCCATCATCAAGAAGACAAAAGAACAAGTGTTGGCAATATGTGGAGAAAAGAGAATCCCTTGTGTACTGTTGGCTGGGAATGCAAATTGGTGCAGCCATTATGGAAAACAGTATGGAGGCTCCTCAGAAAATTAAAAATAAAATTGCTATATGATACAGGAGACAAAGTGTTCAATTCATCAAGGTTTAACAATTATAAACACACATACACCTAACAACAGAGCCCCAAAATATTTGAAGCAAAAATGGACAGAATTGAGGGGAGAAATAAATAGTTCTACAATAACAATTGCAGACTTCAACAGACATTTTCAATAATGGCTTGAAAAATAAGACAGAAGATCAATAAGGAAATAGAGGACTTGAAAAACACTTTAAACTGATTAGACCTAACAGGCATATACAGAACACATCACTCAGCAACAGCAGAATATGCATTTTCCACAGGGGACATGAAGCATTCTCCAGCTTAGATCATAAATCAGGTCATAAAAGAAAACTTAATAAATTTAAAAAGACTGAAATCTTAAAGTATGAAGAAAAGTATAAAGAAAAAGAGACTGAAATTACTAAAATTAGAAATGAAAGAGAAATTTATTTATAGAAATAAAAAGCATTAGAAGAGAATACTATGAAGAATATTGATGTGTGTATACACTAACACACTGGATAACCTAGTTAAAATGGACAAATTCCTAGACACACAAACCACAAAGATTGACTCAAGAAGAAACAGGTCTATATGGTCCTACGACAAGTCAGGAGATTGAATCAGTAAAAAAAAAAACCTTCCAACAAAGAAAAGCCCAGAACTAGATGGCTTTACTTGTGACTTCTATTAAATGTTCATACACACACACATGCACACAGCATACACACGTGGAATATTGTTCAGTCTTAGTAAAGGAAGCATAATCTTTTAATGTTATAGTATGAATAAACCTAGAAGACACTATGCTAAGGGAAATAAGTCAGACACAAAAGGCCATATACTGTATGATTCCACCTCACAGAGACAAAGTAGATTAGAAGTTACCAGGGGCTGGGGTGATGGGAGAATTGAGAATACTGCTTAATGAGGACAGAGTCTCTGTTTGGGGTAATGAAAATGCTTTGGAAATAGTGGTGATGGTTGTATAACGTTGTGACTGTAACAAATGCCCCAAAATGTATACTGAAAAATGGTCATAACGGCAGGGGCACATGAATGGCTCGGTCGAGCATCCAACTCTTGATTTCGGCTCAGGTCACCATCCCAGGGTCATGGGATTGAGCCCAATGTTGGGCTCTGTGCTGAGCATGGAGCCTGCTTAAGATTCATCCATTCTCATTCTCTCTCCCTCTCTCTCTCCCCTTCTGCTTTTGTAGGCCCCCCCAAAAAAATTTTAAAAAAATTTTTTAATGTTTATAATGGCAAATTTTATGT
The DNA here is from genome assembly GCF_022837055.1 of Prionailurus viverrinus. Lineage (NCBI taxonomy): Eukaryota > Metazoa > Chordata > Mammalia > Carnivora > Felidae > Prionailurus > Prionailurus viverrinus. The sequence goes on along the minus strand of NC_062564.1, from coordinate 49,614,258 downwards.
CATATACAATTTACTACCTTCCCAAATTGAGAAAACAAGACTTCAAGGTCCATTAACTATTTTCAGGTGTTTGTTTGGGGGCAGGAATGTGGATAAGGGTAGGATATCTTTAGAGAGAAACCAGCCCAAAGATGGTCTATATTCTATAACCTAGTAGAAAGGTTAAGTGGCCAATATCATAGATCTAAAGGATTAAACATTTAGATAGGCTTATAAAGGGAAATACAGAAATGTCCTCATGGAAGAGAGATAGCAGACAAAAGGTCAGATGCAGGGGTTACTTGTAGGGGCCTGCCAAAGTCTACTTAGGACAGTGTTAGGTATAACTGTGCTGCCATGACTGGCTCTATGAAACCCTGATATTGGGTTTGGGACAAGAACTCTTGAATCTACATATGGCCAAAGACAGTCCATCCTGGGAGAAGGCTAAATGAAGTTTTCTGTAGAAAGGGACTGGGTAACTTAATCTCAAGTTAATGAAAACATATTTAACTTAGTAGGCAAAGGTGGCCGCCACCAGATCTTCTCTTTAAAAGTGGATATATTTCCTCTCTTTTAAAATGTGGGCTGGCCCAATGACTCTGGTAACCAATAGAATGGGGCATAAGTCACATTGTGGTAGACAGTCTCTAAGAGGAGGACTCCCAAAGTCCCTGTCTACTGGTATTCAGTCTTGCATAATCCCTTGAGTGTGGGCTGGACTTGTTGACTTATTACTAAGAGTAGGTATAAGGACTGTAGCTCCCATCTCAAGGGGCCGTCTCTGTGATCACTCTGCTGAGGGCAGCAAGCTGCCACGTGATGAGCAGCCCTTTGGAGAGGCCTACATGGCATGGTGAGGAACTGTGGCCCTAAGACCAACAGCCCATGAGGAACTGAAGCCTGTCAAACCACATGGTAAACCTGGAAGTGGATCTTTCAACCCCAATTGAATCCTGAAATGATTACAACTCCAGCTGATACCTTAACTGGAGTTTTATGAGATACTCTGAGGCAGAGGTACCTTGCTAAGTCACTTCTAGATTTCTGACTTATAGGAATTGTGATGACCGCTTGTTTTCAGACATTAAGTTTTGTGATTATTTATTACACAGCAACAGATAATGAATATAAGATGTTCTGGGACTTCTAAGTCTAGTCTTTGCTCCCTTCCTTTAAGAGCCCAGCCTTCATGCTATGAGAAATGCAAGTCAGGTAGAAAAGAACCAAGGTGCTCATGCTGACAGTCTCAACTGAGCACCCATTACCAGCTAGAACTGAAACTCCAGACAAGCCAACCTAGTCACAGCTGATGGCCATTTAAGCCACCCCAGCCAAGGTCCTAGACATCATGAAACAGAAGTGAGCCATCTTCTCTATGCCCAGTTGAATTTCTGACCCACAGAATCACCAAGAAAATAAATTGGTTGTTGTATTAAGCCACTAAATTTTGGGGTGATGTGTTACACAACAAGAGAGAACCAAAACAACCACTAATTAGTAGGATTTGCAGTAAGAGGTAACAGGGCACATAGGATATAGATCTGGGGCTTCTGGACTGCTTTACCAAACAACAGTGATTCATTCATAAATGGTGGATAAAGCAGACAACTGGATGCTCAGGGAGGTAGAGGATTGGGGGCAGGGGGCATAAGGAAATATAATCCCATGGTCACAATCTAAAACCCTAAATCCATCAGTTAATGTCTCAGAAATGTGAGTCAGAGACAACAGTTCAAGCCATGTGATAAAAAGAATAAGAAATTCCCTGTGTTATGTCTTGCTGGAATTAGAAATGCTTAAACTAAAAAGCTCTATAAAAACAGTATCTTGGTTGCTAAGGAAGGCAGCATCAATGTTTTCCAGAATTATTTAGTAATCTGTTCCCCCAAAGGGGAAGAATCTGCCAAATCCTTGCCTCTAAGATCTAAAAGAGGAAAGTTTTATCAAAAATTGAGTGGATTATAACAATGTCAAATATTTATAGAAAAGAACAATACTAATCACATGAAAGTTACATTGATAAGGAGTTAATACTGCAACAAACTAAAATCAGACATTGTGACGAAGAGCAGATGATGAGAAGTCTAGACTAGACAACTCTGGAGAAGGCTTCCTTCCTCAGAAAAAAGCCGATGAAGCATCTAACTTTACAACAAAGGCAGTCATTTATATCAAAGCACCCAGACCTCTCAGGAATATTATTAGAAGCCACATGATATAGCACTATTCCTCTTCCCAAGCAGAAGTACAGTCGTAATTCCCAATATCTATAAACTAAGAGGAACAAGAATGGGGAGAAAAAGTATACATATGTTAAGCATGTCAACATTAGCAGGGCTGTCCTCTGGGACATTAATGTGCACATTTCTGAGATACAAGGACACTTGATAGCATGGACCTAGGAAGAGAAACAGCACTTGCCAGATGCTGTTTCTCATGTGCCAACAAGCTACTACCTACTCCTATCACTAGCTTCTGCCTAGGAAACCTCACCATAAGATCCAAACAGTGGACACTCACCAGTGGCCTATTAAGGAATATTTGGAAAACATGCATTAGTTACTATAGTCATGAAATACAGAGAGAGGGATGAGTATAATGCACTTGATATGCAAAGTACTACAGTCTGGTATCTGATTCCTCTACAAATGAATGAATAACAAATCAGGGAATGCAGAGTCCTGGGAGGAGCTATGCAAGGATGCCTCCACAGTCCAGCTGCAATACACACACCAGTTGGCAAACATTTAGCTAATTTCTTATCTAGCAAAATAGTATTCCATATTATCATTGCTAGTCTAATGATTAAGAATCAAATTCTTGTAGCAAAGCAATATTTTATGTTTTTATCTATTATCTTTAAACAGAAAGATATTACCCACCACCACAATACAATCCTATTGGAACATGCACCAAAAAAGAAATATGGGGGCACCTGAGTGGCTCATTTGGGTAAGTTAAGTGGCCAGCTCTTGATTTTGGCTCAGGTCATGATCTCATGGTTTGTGAGTTTGAGCCTGGCATCAGGCTCTGTGCTGACAGTGCAGAGCCTTCTGGGGATTCTCTCTCTCTCCCTTTCTCTCTGGCCCTACCCTGTTTGCACTTTCTCTCTCAAAAATTATTTAAATAAACATTTAAAAAAACATTTAATTGTTAGAATGCTAAAGTGGAATAAATAGAGGAATATACAGAACCCTAACAATGTGCATTTCATTAGGGGATAATTTATTACAAGATAAATTATGTAAAGGGATGAAACAGAAACTACAAAAGAGCACACAATCTTTCCCCTTCCTTTCTGAGAAGTCCTATGCACATAGCACACAGGCGGCACAAACTAGTTTGCGTTTGGCAGGCTTCCTGTGTCCTTACCAAAGAAATAAGCCAAAATGAGGAAAAGCTTTTCTAGGCATTTTGGTAAGGATCAAGAGTCCATTACCAGACACATCTAGTTACAAATATACGCTTCTTTTCACCTAGATTATAATGCAGAGAATAAAACTACCTTCACCTTAAGTAAAGGGAGATGGGTTGCAGCCTGGAATACAGGTGAAGTTTCTGGGGTTCAGTAAGTAAATCTAAGCCATTTGTAGTTTAATGAAACCAAATGACTGTTATTTTCTGCCCACATATCATTAAACACTGGCTCTGGGGTACAAGATCATGAATTTCAGTCCCAGGAAACCATATTGGATTATGTAAGGCATAGGCATGTTGGTTTTTTCACTAGTAGGAATTGTAGATGTAGCTTTTAGAATCATATTCTGAGCATCATGATTTTAGAATGATCTCCTCTCCACAGTGACTTGTTTACTCACTCTATATTTAAGGTTTAAAGATTATTCATCCTATATATTTATCTTCCCCCCTTCTCTCTTCTTTGACTTTAAATGGGTTTAAACAAAATGGCTAACAGTCTCTGACTTCAGTGGATTTCTGTCATCAACCATTCAGACATTTTCCTCATTTCTCACCATCACTGTGTGATCTATCAGCCTTGCACAATTCTTGGCCAATGGCCATATTAATTTTCTACTTGAAAGAACACAAATAGAATACTGCTTATGACGAAGGTACTAGGGGGAGCTTGGGAATAGCTGTTTGTCTTGATGCATAGTAATTAGCTTGGCAAACAGAAACAGTAACATGATTGGATCTGATATCTAGCCAAAACTGCCAAAAGAAAAAAAAAATCATCTGTTGGGTATATTAAGTGGCTTTTTAAATAGCAGCTATCAACAGTTATATTTGCCCTTTTGGAAATGGTACGGGCAGTGTAACATCAGAGATCTCCAGTTTCCATGGTGATTATTAGTGACGGCATTTCAAATGTTGTAGGTTAGGTTCTACAGTATAATCACTTGTACTTGACACCATAAGACAGGGAAGAGAAAAAAATGGCTTCATCCTAACATATTTAAAGGAAAGAGAGATAAAAATCCACATAAACATGGCTTTTAAGTAGATACAATTTGTTAATCTTAAACAGGTGTATGTTGACAGAAGCTACATAAGCTGGTGAGAGATACTAAAGCACTTGGATATAATAGGGACTAATTAATTGCTTATTTAGCAGTAATTAACTGCCCACACATGTTATAAACTGGTTGTTCTTACCTTACTGGTTTACCCATTTTGTATGTACAAAAAAGATTATTTTCTTATTCTGAAGCAATCATGAGTTGAGATACAGTCTAAGTAGAGAGAAAAATTTATCTTCCTCTGGAGTTAAGGATAATCTGTGGGGTGAAGATTGAGTTAACTGTGCAGCCCAATTTCAACACCCCTCAAGGTCCAGGCAGTAGTATCTCATACTTCCTTGATCTGCCCTCTCAACTCCAGTCCCTTGAACATAGGAGACACTCAATACACTTGGTGATTCTGATGCTGATGAAGCCAATCATTTCATTTTTGCTTTAATTTTCAAATTTAGAGTTGATGGTTAACTTTGGAATACAGTTTACTTATGAAGACAATTATATATACTTAAAAAAATAGAATGAATAATCTAAAAGGTCTAAGTGCTTCACCTGACTCCAATAAACAAGAAAATTTTCAATTTCCTCAAGTAGCTATAAAGTCAGTCTTTTAAAAAAGGATAAATTAGCTGTAAAATATTCAGTATATGCCTTTTATAAACAAAATATATTGAGGTAACAAAGATAAAAACCAATTTGTTTTTAACAGGGAAAAATAGAACACATGGAGTCTGACTAGTGATTCAAATCAGATCTACTGTGCAGTTAATCATACTGTCTAGAGGCAGAATCAAAGATTATAAATCCAAATAACAGAAAATCTGCTGGCAAGTTGAGGGGAAGTCATAATGAATCAGAATGTAATTAAAAAAAAAAAAAAACTCGACATAAGTGCATTACTCTTACAGTCACTATAACCAGAATGATAAATGACCTGTCTCTCCCTTACTCAAGCTACTAGTTATGCCAGGACAGAATATGTAGGCCACCACTGTGTACAAAAGCCTGCAGACCAGAACAAGGATGGATTTACAAATCAAAGACAAGGTCAGAAAAAAAACGCTTAGATCACAAAGTAGCACCAAATTGTGATGAAGTCAATATGTATCCACAAATCATAGGATAACCTAACCATGGGAAACTTTATCATTTTTATCATCAAATATCTAACATACAAGGAGACTAAGTGCAATTACTAATGAAATTAAAGGGCTTCCTAACATGGTTTCAGGAAAGAATCTACTTAAAATGTAATCAGTAAAACACAAGTGGTTATGTTGAGAACTAAAAGAGATGAAAACACTAAGGGGCAGAATTATAGACTGCTAGAATTGTAAAAGATAACCCACCCCAATTTTTTTCAGTAAGGGAAGAAAGGTCTATGGAGATCAAGTGAAATTATCCAAGATCACAAGGAGTGAGGGCTACGGTCAACACAGGAATGGAATCCAAACTCTCCCGCCCCCAAGTGTCTCTTCCTATACAGCACACCTAATGAAGCACTGTGAATAAACACAGTAGACAAGCACCACTGCGATCATAAGGATATTTTCATTCCAAGGATCAAATTATGGAGAACGGTTTGACTTTTTACAAAAACTAATTTCACACACACACACACACACACACACACACACACAGAGTGTACTCAAAACAGAAAGACCAAAGTGAAATATGAACAAACATGGAAGGACAAAAGCTACATAAAAGGTGATGATAATGCATACTTTAAATCTGTACTACTCAAAGTTCTGAATAATGGACATCTCAGGTGTGTGATTCAGAAACTTAACTGAACAATATGTTACTAAATTAGAGGAATAAAATGCATCATACATAGAGAAATATTCTTGGCTTTTTTCATCAGAAGGGTGATCAGATCTTGAGTCAAAGAGAAAGTCAAGGTACTATGTGCTTTCCCTAATAGAAAGCAATGATGCAACTTAGAGACTAGAGTGACAGGAAATAATGCTTCCTTCCTCCCACAGAACTCACTTTAGTTCCAAAAGACAATCCAGGACTGCTCTTACAGAAACCCACTAGCCCAAAGAAACCCCCTATACAGAAATCTAGTAGTCCTACTGTAGCAGCTAAGGAGAAAGGTTCTTCCCAGCTTTTTTCAGCAAGACTCTTATTTTAAAAATTCTACAAGCAGATGATCTGAAATTGAGCTATTATTTAGATTATGATAAAAAGCTAGAAAGAGGACAGATGCTGATTTCCACTTAGAAAGACACCCTACTCATAAAAAGCAGAAACTAAGGCTCTTATGGGTGCCTGAATAGAACCTCAGCCAAGTCAGGGGCCCTCTGTGCATGTAACATTTCTACAAATGGATAGATATTATGAAGGCTAATGAAATAATGTGGAGAAGTAATAGAATACCAATGTTCTTTGGTTGTAAAATTGATTATGTTCCCACAGATACCAGAAAACCACGTGACTGCACAGTAGACTGCGGGTGTGCAGGCCCCACCATGGTCACAGAGAGTATCTTTCCCTTAATGGTTTGGAAGAGAATATGAAAACCTTGCCATTCAAAATGTGGTCTGAAGACACAATTAGCACAGGTATCACTGTAAGTTGGTTAGAAATGCAGGCTCTCAAGCCCCACCCCAGACTGAATCTCCATTAAAAAAATTTTTTTTAATGTTTATTTATTTTTGAGAGAGAGGGAGAGACAGAGCGTGTGCACGCATGCGCGTGCGCGCGCGCGCGCGCGCGCGCGCGCACACACACACACACACACACACACACACACACACACACACACACGAGTGGGGGAAGGGCAGAGAGAGAGGGAGACAGAATCAGAAGCAGGCTCAAGGCTCTGAGCTGTCAGGACAAAGTCCGATGCAGGGCTTGAACCCACGAGCAGTGAGATCATGACATGAGCCAAAGTCAGAAGCTTAACTAACTGAGCCACCCAGGCGCCCCCTGAATCTGCATTTTAACAGGATCTCTGGATAATGTACAAGCACATTAAAGCCTGAGAAGTACTGTGCTGAACACACTGACAGTGTTCTAGCGAAAGGGACTGCTGAATGTCAGGTGCTTTCAACCCTTCACAGGTGTGTGTGTAGAGTAAGTCTCAAGTCAGGCTGGACCTCTTTGGGGAACAGGAAAGGTTGACTTCTGGACAACCACAGGTTACAACTGAGACGTAAACATTTTTTATTACAAATATCAGTATCGCTTAGGTGAGCCTCTTTTTAGTGAAATTAAGGTAATTTAGTGAAATTAAGAGAAAAATATATAAAGCTAGCCATGTTAAGAAATGTTTTACTAATCCATCTGGATAATGCCAAAAACCATAGCCAGACTAAATGATTAAGTGAGCCAGGGTCATTACATTTTCATAATTATAATCATTAAAACCTGGGCAAGGGTGTTGATTTATTGATTAGCAACAATTTATTTATTTTTTTTTTAAACTCATTTCAACTCTCATTTTCAGAAAAGATTATTTACAAGATCTTAAAAGAAAAGAATCTGCTTTAAGAAAGGAGCATGTTTTCTAATGGGAAAATAAACCTGGAGGAAAAAAACCCTACGTTCTGATCATGGCTTTTCCACATTAGCTTCTTATTAGGAATAGCAATTTTTGGGATATAGTACTAAACAGTAGGAGTGAAAGGGTATCTATATTATTTCTTTTTCTCTCACACTAGAATTTCCTTTTTGTGACCACTTCCCTTTGTGTGATGTCCCACACAAAGTATGGGGAAAGCTGCAAACAAGGGAAAGCTGTTCCCCGAAGCAAAGTCACTGAGAGCAATATTTATGGAGCAAAGAACTCTGCCTTTAAATATCTTGTACTGGCAACTGAGATTCCATTTTAACTTTCTGAACAACAGTGTTGATAACAGCCACACTGGTTTACTTTTTCTTGGATCCATATCACCAAATTTCATTTTCTCAGACAGAGTAACTGGGCACAAAGCACAAGAGAGGAAATGACGACTAGTGGGGCAGACAGATGACGGGTGTGACAGCAAGAAAGACAGGACACCGATTACTGGTCTTGCCACTCTGTGCTTCTGAAAGCTCTACTCCACCAGACTACTTACAGGAATTCTGTGTGTGAGCACAAGTCTTTTACTGTTGTACTTGGCCCAATCCTGACTAATCATAAATAGGGGTAAGAGAGGCCTGAGATAGTTTTAACTGTGATACCAAGTTAAAATGTGAATGAATCATGAATTTTGCTCTCCTCCAGTTACCTGATATAACAGCTATTTTCCCAGATCCGTGTTCTTCTCTAGCTATTCTTTCTGCCTCCTCCATCAGAAGCATGCCAAATCCCTGGAAGGAGCAAAGGAGGGGATTAGGGAATTGAGAAGAAAGGAAGTCAGTAAGAGGGGTCTGTAAAACAAAAAGGCTAATATTTAGTAGTTGCTAAAATCTGCTAAAATAAGAATGACAAAAAAAAAATGCATGGGAGTAAGAAAAGAGAAACCATTCAATTATACCAAAAATACCCTGTAGCAGACTAGTAAAAAAGGGAATAATTTTGCAACAAAAGCCATCAAAAGGTATTCTGTGGATGATGTAATCTCATCACAGCAAGGGGGCAATTGCCTCTCAACTTCCTGTCTCTTTTTAAATAAGTTCTAGGCAATCTCTAGGTGATGAAGTCTGGGGCATCTAATCTTGTATCTATTAGTCACCCCTACAATTTCTAAAAGGTTTTTGAAACCAGGCAATATTCTTAAATCACTAAGTTTGGGGTCTACTCTGTACCCACCAATAGTGGTTTTAAGCCACTTCCTGGAAATTTTAAAGAGTGAGTTATTTCTTTATTTAGGTTGTCTGTGGGGAGTGGAACAGCATTCCACTACATGTCAGATATAGCTTGCATCTATGAAGACCTTTAATATTTCACAAGTGCTTTCACATTATCATCTGCTTTGATTTCATAATACATAGTTGAATCATATGAAATTGCTGGTATTAGGCCATTTCTGACTTTCAAAAATAGCAATTTCATATGGTTCAATCTAATACTATATTCTACCTGAGTCTCCAATTTGTCTCTCGCTCCTCCTCCTTCACACTCAAAAGAAAACATCTCTGAACGTACAATATTAGTTCTTCAGTTTCTGTCCTTGCCTTTCCCCCTTCCTCCTTCCTCCTCTGCCTCTGCCCCCTCCTTCTGCCCATTCCTTTTCTCTCTTCCTCCTTTGGGCAAGTTTCTAATTATAGTCAAATAGAAATGGAATACAGGATACCTGATGCTGAAATTTAGTAGGATCTCGACTGCTCACAGGGACTACACTTCCGTACACATGCAGCTCTCGAACTATGGAAACACCTCCAACCAATTCAAAACGGAAGGTTTCTTCCGAACATTTTCGTAATCTCAGGAGGCCAATCAGAATGTCTTGATCTGGGTCTTCATATGATAAGAATGTTTCCCAGCCACCATTCGCAACATAATCTCTCCTTACCAATTCAACCTGTTTAATAAAAAGTCACACACACAAAGTTTTTTAAATTAGAGAAAATTCATTTTTATAAGTATTTATTTAGGTTAATACACACAATTAAGGATAACGAATAATCACGAATTAGGTTTCTTTTTACTTGTCTACTTTCAAATATCAATGATTAAGAAAAAGTTCATGCCTTGTTCATGGAATATTATAAAAGGAAAACAATTCTATAATTGCATAAATATTTGAACTTCATTAACCTTGAGATTCTTACAGAGATCTGGCTCAGTAAATGCTTCTATGTACTTAAACCTCTGATCCTCCATGAAGAGTCTCGAAGGTAAAATTACATATTATGTCACATGCATAGCTCTTGGGAGCACCACTGAGCCCCAGAACTGTTAGGTCCTCAATGGTTTCATTTTCTAGCCTTTGCTTCTTCCACTAAAACCTGATTTTGGGGGAAAAATGTGTTACTGGTCACTTGTTCCTTGATGGGCTTTTAAGAAAGTATGGCATCCCACAGGGCCCTTAAAATATTATGACTAGTTATAAGATTAAACATTAAAGAAAATTCAAGAACTGGAGAGCAGCTTATAGGGGAAGCTCTGTGGTACCAATCTACATAGGCTTTTGACTCTTCAACTCACTGTTCAAGTGGCCCTTGAATTTTGCATCTGCATAAGCAATATGTAACAATATTCAGAGACAAACCTACATATATGGGCATGGTCACACTCAGACACATTGTGAAGATAGGCTGACTGTACCAGTAGTGAAGTGAACAATTCACACCAATGCTTAAATTTCCTCTCAAACTTAACGTTTACTAACTAACTGGATTGCACAAGAATTTGGAAAAATGATTAACTGTGCTTGGGTCTACTTTTTTCTTCAAAAGGTCCCAGATGTTAAAAACATCAATTAAACAAACCATGCATTTTGAGAACAGAAATATCAATGCAGGTGTCATCTAATCTCTCTCAAGTAGGGTTCCACAAAAGAGCTAATCCCCACAGAAAGTTTGGCATATAGCTAGGCATTATACGTACATAGGAGAGAAGTTAACTCATTACAAACAATGACTACTTTTAGGCATCAGGCTTAAGTTTTGTGGAACCCTTATTGACAAGGGCCCTGAATTCATCTGATTACCACCAATGGGCAATAATTTTAATAGTTGTAGTACCCACAAAGATAAACAGATCACATTCAGCTCTACCTGAAGGTAGCCACTAGCTGTATGTAGCTATTTATATTTGGATTAAAATTAAATAAAATTTAAAACTTAGTTCCTCAGTTGCACTGGCCACTTTTTAAGTACTTACCATCACATGTCACATTGGACTGACACCACATTGGATGGCACAGATTATAGCTTGCAACCCTGCAGAAGGTTCTAGTGGACAGTGCTGATCTAGAATGAAGTTCAGACTTGGTTTTCCTAACCTGTCTCTTCTACAGTTCAGCCACCCTCATATTTGTCTTTCCTGTTTTAACATCTATATTTGATCCTCAATTACTCTTTGTTTAGTTTACTTATTAACTTCTAGGGATCAGTCCTGTTGGTAAGAAAGTGTGGGTCCAGGTCTGAAAAAAATTTATGAACAGGACCCAATCTCTCTATAAAATGAAGAAACTAACCTGGTATGGCCGTACTTTGTGATGAATTTCTTGGATTCCAACCTCTCTGGTTCTCACGTCTCGACACTGAAGAAAAAAAAAAGTGGAGGAAAGGGGCAAATACAAAACTGGGTTAACTAATTCAATTTTTATTCATAGCTTTCCACCAAACCCTGAGCTCAAAATTAAGTTTGGACATAATTTACAATGAGATAATAAGAACTAAATTTAAAAATAAAACCATCTTTAATAAATCTGAGGATAGGGGAAAACAAAGTATGAAGTTAGTATAGTATTGCTTTACAAACAAGCTTAGAATTCAGAGATCAATATATGATACCCAAATAACATATGTCCTAAAACCTGGAAATAGTTTTTTTTTTACCCAGGGGATATAGCTGTACCTGTAAGTAGAACCCAAAACTATGTATACAGAAGAGTAAAAAGCAAATTCCTAATTTTTAAATATCTTCATCATTTTATGGCAGTTAACATTTTTAGCATTACCATGCTTGTATCATTTAGAAGTTGGAAAGACTGCTGTGGTATTTTTTCTTTTTTTCAGAGAAGGGCACTGTGGGAGAAAGGATGGGAGGGAGGGAGGGAGGGAGGGAGGGAGGGAGGAAAGGAAGAAAAAAGATGGAACCTAGAGCTATTTATTATACATCTGAACCACAGTCACAAGAGCATCACTGGGAGGCTGCAGATGATATACATGCAATGCTTCTCCTTGTATGGCCAAGCTTATGTGATAGGACTCTCACGTCTTTTTTTCTTCTTCTTAATGTTTATTTAAGGGGGGAGGGGAGGGAGGGAGAGAGAGGGAGAGGGCAAGAGAGAGTGAGTGAACACTCAAGCAGGGGAGGGGCAGAGAGGGAGAGAGAGAATCCCAAGCAGGCTCTGCACTGTCAACGCAGAGCCTGACACAGGGCTCAAACTCCCGAACCGTGAGCTCATGACCTGAGCCGAAATCAAGAGTTGGATGCTTAACCAACTGAGCCACCCAGGCACCCCGTGACCCTCACTTCTACTCCACAATACAGTATACATAACTACATAGCCTGACATTTATAATTACAGAGTCATTACAGTATTCCATTATATATCCCATGGTATATTTTCCCATACAGAACTGTAAAAATTATTTTCAGGATTCTAACATTTTCTACCAGTGAGAAAAGATCACCCTAGGAAATGTGATGATGTCATGCAAGCTATACTACTAAAACAGCATTATTTATGAAGTGCTGTTATATATGTAAAGAATTCCACGAGAAAGATAAGAGCTCACTATTCAGTTTTATAAAAACAAAGCTATTTCCATGTTCCAGACATGAGCCCAAGATAATAATGCTTTAATGTGGATTCCATGAACTCCAAAATTATATAGCAAACAAAGATCACAAGTCTCTATAATTATAAATCTATTACATTTAGATGTTGTCTTTTAGCTACAGCAGTTCTATACAGTAGGTTGCATGTGAACAAGCTATAGTTACATGCTCTTAATGAACACCTGCATGCCTTTTTGGTGGTGGTGGTGGGGGGGGTGTTATGAGAGAATGCTTTTTAAAAGTAGAGATTGGTGTGTGCTCATTTTCTGGTAAAGACAGTCTGTGAGCTAGATGTCTTTCAGCTGTCTTCAGTGTTTAGACTCAAACCCAATTTAAGAGAGAATATAAGGGATACAGGGTTAACGACGATAGCTAGATGATGAAATTATCAGGATAACCAGGTCAGGTCAGTCACTTTGGCTGTGGTATTCTCAGAGGAGAGAGGTGCTGGAAGACAAGGACAGCTGGAGACTGGGAAGAAGAACGGGCATAATACAGACTTGTCTGCTTGTTTGGTGCTATTAATTACTCTGATTACTGTATTTGCTATTTTTCCAGAACTTGAAATTGTCTTTTTTTTCTTTCTTTTGTAGAATAAGCTGATCATGTTCACAAACTCTCCTTTGGACAATTTTCTGAAAAGCTTTCTCTATAACAATTTAACTGAGAGAATAAAATGTCTTGGGCAGGTGCACAAACATGACATGCAGTCTTCAAAATGATGTCTCTCAAAGTCTGTATTGTTCATGAGAACATCCCACAGCTCCATTCCAGACCTAGTGAATCTGAATTGCTGAAGGCAGAGCCCAGCAATCAATGCTCAGGCCTTGACCCCACTTCTGGCTTTTCCTCTTTAGCAGCTCTAAGAAGGAGTTTCTAGGGCACTGTGAATTTATGTTATAATCACCTTGATGTGATTTATGAATCATGTGCAGAGACTGTTAAGTTGCAGATTCCTGGGCTCTTCTGCATGTCCAAGGCCAGAAGAAAGAAGGTGTTTAGTAAATATTTGAAATAAGTAAGTACTTGAAAAACATGGGGGTGGAGCAGGGCAAGGGACATTGGAATATGTGGGCAATAGCACTGTTTCGTAATCATTTTACACACGTTATCCTGGTGTCTTCAAACATATACTCATATCTTCTATCTCCACTAGTCAAGAACTGAACACCCAATACTTCAAAAGAAAAAAAAAAAGAAAAAAAGAAATACTTCAAAATTTAAAAAAGAGAGTTGAGATCATAGTTGGCATCTGGCACCCTTAAATCGACAAATATGCTCTTTTAGAAGAAAGCAGAGGGGTGCAAGGGAGAAGATGCAGCCTTTGCAACCACTGGTTTCAACTTCATGTTTTATATACACCTAGTAAGAATGCCTTCAGTATATGAAAACTTTTTGACCAAACTTGGGAGTCTGTGTGTACCAAAGTTAAGTGCCTTGTGTTTCAGATTACTTTGATCTCAACAGTTACTGTCAGACTCTTACCTGTATTCCAAGGTCTTTCATTCTTGCAAATGCCAGCTCTCTCAAATTACCATGCTCTACTCCTGAGCTGACTAAGGGCATTGGAATATCTCTGCAGAAAAAAAAAATCAGCTGTTGCAATATATAAATCATTCTCTACAGCAGAAAGGCAGGGATATTTTAAAAAAGGAAACAAAAAAACCCAAACATACAAAAATCTACAGAGGAGATCAGAAAAGAAGGATATTCTAACCAGGAGGTAAGGTTCAGGGCTTCTCTGTCCCTCAGTTTTCCCATCCATGAAATCATGATTTTCACCAACCACTCAGGGGTTTTGTGAGAAACACCTGATGGAAATCATTTTATAAGATTACAAAGTATAAAACAAAACTGATCATCATCAGTAATGATTTTTGGTTGAAGAGATATATGTACTAAACAAAACAAGAAATCCAATATGTCTAAAGAGGAGAAATACTATTTTTTAAACGTTTATTAATTTTTCAGAGAGAGAGAGAGTGCGCACGCACACGTGCATGTGAAACAGCACTGGGGGACGGGGCAAAGAAAGAGAGGAAGAGAGTGAATCCCAAGCAGGCTCTGAGCTGTCAGCATGGAGCCGGATGGGGGGATCAATCCAAGGCCATGAGATCATGACCTGAGCTGAAATCAAGTTGGACATTTAACCGAATGAGCAACCTAGGTGCCTCAGAATAACAATTATTATTAATGCACTACTTTATTGATGGCTTATAAACACTTTCCCATACCCGTTGCTGAATGATAAGTAACCAGGAAGCTCAAAAGCCTGGTTTAGCCAACACCTGGACTTAAAAAGAATATATTTTCCCTTGTTTCATATAAATCTAAATTAGAAGCAACCCTGCATTAGAAGAGTTGCAGCTTGCCTAAATATGAGTGGAGAAAATTCTATTTCCTGCCATCAACACAGCATAAAGTGCCAGGCATCAAGTAGATGTCATTCAAATCTTGAAGTTATGAGTTTTATTTTGGTAGCCCCAACATCCTCTTTTAGACAGATATCAGCATCTAAAGATAAAAGTTAAAACAAATCTGAAGAGTATACTTAGCATATCTGTTTCCTATTCAAAGACAAGTCCCCAGTTTGTTTTGTCTAATATTTGGCTCATTAGAAGAAAGACTTGAAGAATACACCAAATATCCTTTCTTCTCATTTTTGCTTTTGAATTATCTCGAGTCTTTTTCTTCTCTTTTTACTTATCCCTCCAAATGTTAAGTACATACAATTAGCTAATTCACCCATTCAATTCTAATAAGATATTTCTCATTCACTCAAAAGGATCAAAGGCCAATCAATTAACATTAAACCCTACACACAGGGGTGCCTGGGTGGCTCAGTAGTTGGCTAAGCCTCTGACCTTAGGTCATGATCTCGTGGCTCCTGGGTTAGAGCTCCACATCCGGTTGTATGCTGACAGCTCAGAGTCTGGAGCCTGCTTTGGATTCTGTGTCTCCCTCTCTCTCTCTGCCCCTCCCCTGCTCATGCTTGGCCTCTCTCTCTCTCTCTCTCTCAAAAATGAATAAACTTAAAAAACAAAAAAACAACTATACACAGTAAATCTATTAGGCTCTGGAAGCCAATGGAGTTTCCAGTAGACACTATATGAAGCAATGAAAAGCCAAAATTCTTTAAGACAATGACACAACAGGGAGTTCAAAGTTAGAGTGATATTGAATAAATATATTTTAAGTGATTAGTTAATATATGTGGTTTACTTACAGTTTTAGTAAAAAAAAAAAAAACTAACTTTCTATCTTTGAAACTGTAATTTCTTTTTTAATATAGCTTATTTATTTATTTTGACAAAGAGAAAACATGAATGGGGGAGGGGCAGAGAGGGAGGGAAAGAGAGAATCCCAGGTAGGCTTTACACTGATAGATGCGGGGATCAAACTCACAAACCATGAGATCATGACCTGAGCTGAAATCAAAGAGTCGAATGCTTAACTGACTGAGCCATCCAGGCGCCCTGGAACTATTTTCTTAAACTCAAATACATTTTAAATTAGTAATCAGATGCAACTAAATGAAGGTTACTGAAGTAAAAAAATATGCTTTATTTCAGCAAGGAATGTGCAAATATACCGTTTTAAATATTTTGCTGTTTCATATTACATAAACCAAAGTTCAAGTCTTCTAAATGCCCTTTTATACCCGGAGACATTTTATAACTTACAAATATCTGTACTTTCACAATTTAAAGTAAAATTTAAAATTTCATGTTATACATGACATGAAATTAATCTGATAAAGTCAATGGCAATCACTGTTAGTACCCGTTATGTGACAGATACTTCGATTCTTGTTACTCTCTGCACTTAAATTCCATAAAGGTACCTTGCACACTGAATTCACAAATACTTAAACACAGCTCCTGCAGAAAATGCAGAGATAGGTTTCTGTGAACCTGTGGTCACATTTTCTTCAACTGATCAATACATAACTTTGTTTTATGTGTTTCTTTTTAAAGATACTTTATTTAACATATAAGATTTATTAACATAGTACTTGTGGGTAGCAGCAGTATAATTCATTATACTTTATTATACCTTAATGAAGCTTATCCAATATTCGTTTTCTTCAAAGGCTCATCACAGCCTTCTTGTGCTTAGGAATGCTAGATAGAAAGCATTTTAGCGCTATGTGTGGGGCCACTTTAAACAGCAAAATCAACACAAAACACAATAATGTGAAAAATGGGTTAAGCAGATTGCGAAATGATGCCTGTTTACAGTACGAGGGCTGAAACAAGCACACGGTATCAGAACAAAATCTTGTTCCTCATCAACCCTTCAACTACTAGTCTAACATACACCGCTGACTCTTGTTTCACCATCTCAATAATGGCTGTCAAATTGGTGATTATCATCCCTTCTGCATTTCTTAGTTGGGCTTGTAAGGAAGAATTTCCTCTTCTCCATTTATTTATTTATTTATGAACTCATGGACTCCTATTTCATTCAAAGAGCTGTAATCTGATACTAACATTATTTATTTTGCTTAAATTAGATTTGGTCAGTAGGTGTGTATTCAGGCTGGTTTCTGGGTCTTTTTGACATGTCCTCATTCCTTGGATATTTCCTTACTTTCTGGAACAACAAGATGTTCCAGGTTTATCTTGTACGTTTGCTGTCCCAGCCCTGGAACTGGCCATTTTTCCAAGCAGCCCTGATTCTTTTAAGTGGAGAATGGTATTTATAAACCAAGATCTGGGCACTCACTGTGTTCATTACTACTGAGGTATCATTGCTTCTAGACCCTCAGTATAAACAACCAAGAAATTTATGTATGTATTATGTGTATATATACACACACTCATATATGTATGTACATGCATGCATATATATGTTTATATATCCATAACTATATCTATATGTAAATTTAAAAGCCCCATGAGTTCATGCTGATAATTACAATTCTAATCCAGCATTCAACTTTCTACCTTTCAGTGTTTATAAATCCCTTCAGACAGTGAGAAATCTGGCTCTTTTATCTTTAATGTATTTACATTTTTGCTAAATCAAATAATTTATTTGCTCAGTATAACCAATCTCCTAACTACTCAAGCTGCTACCACTGTACTCCCTACCTTTACTCTCCCTTTCTTCAGATGGCAGACGGTTAATGCCTCCATGGCATTGCCTCCATGGCATGGTGATGGGAAGGAGAGATGGGAAGGCAAAGGAAGATGGGCTCTACAAGTATTTTTAATAATGAACCCATACTTTCAAAAGACCCTAAAATTTTCAAAAGTAAACTCTGTAAGGGATAGGTTTTATCATATAGTGTTGTTAAGCAGAATTATATGTCAGAAAGAACTACCAGCAGGGCTGGCTAATAGTTTGTGGGGCCTAGTACAAATGACAAGAGCTTCTTGTTAAGAAATTATCAATAATTTCAAGACGGCGAAAGCAAAGCATTAAGCCAAGTTCCAGGCCCTATGAGACTACACAGGTCATGTGTCCCCAAAGCTGGCCAAATCAGGGCCAAAGCACAAGTCAGAGAGGACCGAGTAATACGGGGCTTTATAATGATGCAGACAGTTCATAAATGTCCTTGAATTCATGTCTGTCACTACAAAACCGCAACATGGTTTTAACAGTCTTTGGCAGTGACGTGCCTCGAGTATGCCAGGTGCTAGTTTTTCCTCATTAAGGAATAGAAATGTGGCAATCTCCACTTTCAGTGATAAGGTCTTTCTCAATGAAAATGAAGGGCCAGAATTCTATATATCCTGAGCATCCTCTATACACAAAGTAGTGTAGTAAATAATCTGGAATATATAAACAGATATTGTTATAGTCTTCTAGGAGTTCAAAGCCCAGGTGAGATTACTGACCATCTGAACTCCATCTAGGTAGGAGTTAAGATTATTTTTAGGTTTCTCAATTTGTTTCAATCTAGTTTCACTTTCTTGGCTTGAAGAGAGATTACATTCAAGAATATTTATTCACTTTTCTATTTCAACAGGTAACATTTTAAGCTCAGAGGTGCTAATATTTGCAATTTGCTCATCAAAAACCTTTCAAAGTGATGTCTAGAGCTTTTCTGGTCTGAAGTTTCTCAAGCTTCAGAAGCATGTTTTGGTTGCAAATTGGTATTCCTATTTTAATGCTTCAGAGTGACTTAAATATCACATGGAGGCCGACAGCTGTCATAGCCTGCAGGAAGCAGCACTTTCCTGAGGCTCCATCATGTGTCTGGACAGAATTTTACATTTAATCATTCACTGCACCCTTCAAGGCGGCAATACAGAATCACTATTAGAATACTGCTTCATAAAAATACCCAGTAAAATGTTATTGACCCAAGTGTCATAAAATTAAAAGTGTAAATTAGTTAAGGTGGGGAAAATGTCCAATTAAAAATATCAAGCAATGTATCTGTAAAATATAGTATTTTTAAAAAGTCAAATATAAAACATTGTGCTTTCATTTTTTTATTTTTATTTTTTAAATTTTTATTTATTTATTTTTGAGACAGAGAGAGACAGAACATGAGCAGGGGAGGGGCAGAGAGAGGTGGAGACACAGAATCCGAAGCGGGCTCCAGGCTCTGAGCTGTCAGCACAGAGCCCGACGTGGGGCTCGAACTCACGGAGTGTGAGATCATGACCTGAGCTGAAGACGGACGCTCAACCTACTGAGCCACCCTACTTTCCTTCCTCTGTCCCTCCCTTCTAACACCTGTCTGAAAAACATTTTTCTTCTCCCTGTATGTTTAGATTCACAAGTCGATACTAAGTATATCGCCTGTCACTGGCAGAAGTTGTCACTGGGTGAACCTACATAGGAAGAGTCAGATATCCTAAAGGCTCAGAGCACGAAGACATGTATGATTTTCCTTTACTATGATTTAAAACAAAAATAAACTCTAATTATTAAATTACCCAGATTCTATACTCTGGGAGGAGGCTTTTCTCCTTTGCCAAAATTTTCTTTGTCAGTTTTCTACATTCTCCAAATTGCTCTAAAAGTTTAAAACTGAAGCTAGAAGGAATGTTGGTAAGTCAAAACCATATGATTCTCTCTTCCCAAATCAAGTTTCTTAGTCACTTAACACTGTGTAGAGACCCAGCCTTCTCTTGTACACACTGTGTACAATGTTTGAGTTACCCACTAAAACTTTCCTTAGCACCCCTATTTTCAAAACTTTACCATCAACTATTGATATCAGTTTCTTTTCTTTTCTATATTTATTTTTGAGAGAAAGAGACACAGAGAGAGAGAGAGACAAAGCATGAGTAGGGGAGGGGCAGAAAGAGAGGGAGACACAGAATCAAGAGCAGGCTCTAGGCTGGCAGCACAGAGCCTGATGTGGGGCTCAAACCCACCAACCATCAGATCATGACCTGAGCCAGTCGGACGCTTAACTGACTGAGCCACCCAGGTGCCCCGCCAGTTTCTTTCTAGAGGTCCAGATATACCAAATTTGAGCTATAACCAAATATAAATATGAGTAAATGGAATTTAAGGTTTTTAAGCAGAGGCATGAACCTGTTTCACAAGAACACAGCTATCCGACTGTTACTAAGTGTGAAGTGTACTATGTGAACACGGATATGGCTTTTTGTCTCCCTAGCCTTTGTATTTATCGAGGAGAGTGAAGATAATTCAAAAGGGCTCTGAAAGATAAAAGTAAAATTAATGAAATTTTCTTTGAGCTACCGCAATAAAAAGTACCATCTACTTTATGATCCAGATTCCTGAATGGCAAATTATATATAAACTGACAACTAATTTAAGAAGAAACACAAATAATAATCAGTTACATGAAGAAAATGTTAATCTTCACTAATTACTACAGAAATACAAATTAAAACCCCTAGGTAAATAAAAAAATATAAGTATGCAAAATTCTATAGAGATAACTATTTATTACTCTAAATTGGTAGATTATCCAAATCCCTTTGGAAAACCATATCAATATATAAGCAAAAACTATAACTCCCCTTGTTCCAGAAAGTATATTCATCATCATCATACAAAGATGCTTACTTAGTTCCTTTATCATGAGTAGTCCTAGATTATACTAGTCTAGTAGATTACTTCATCAAAAGTAAAAAGTTCTATGTACATGGATTTTAGCTGTAGTGGAGGTCAGGATAATGATTGCAAAGCAAAAACCCTTGCTTGAGGAAAGCATCGGCCTCCTAGAGACTGGAAAGCAAGGGCTTTGGATGAATGCACTAACCTCTGCCTCTAGACTTCTTCCCAGCCTGTGCTCTTGCCTACAGTCTTAGACCTGAACCTTGGCCTCCAGCACTCGTCCCCTGCAGACTGGCTGCCCCCACAACCCACATCCTTCTATCCTGGCCATTTCTCCCACCTATTGGAGTTTTGTGCAATTCAGAGCTTAATAAACTGACAACTATTTGCATAGCCTTTAGTCAATGGGAGATTTTTGTTGAAAAAAAACCAAGGACATCCCTTTGGTCCTGAATAGAGTTTTACTCTTAATTCCTAGTTTGCTACTCATTAAATGTGTTAACAGGACTCTTAAAGCTTTATTATTTAAAGAATTTTTTTTTTTTTAAGGAATTTCTACACCCAATGTGGGGCTTCTGGATTGAGCCAGCCGGGGACCCCCTTAAAATCTTATTTTATTTTAGCTTTACATTTCAGAAATGGTGAAACATATATCAGTTCAATTAAATAAGTAATAACCATGAAAAAAAATGATGAAAGAAAAAAAAAGAAGGCTGGAAGCAACTTACATGTCCAACATTAGGGAACATTTTACTAAATGAGACAAAATGCTAGACTATTGTGCTGCCATTAAAATTTTAACTATGAAGATTACTCTAAGCCTTTAATAAGAAATGGACACAGAAATGCAAACAGAATATTTGCCAGTATATAAAATGTACTGCTGTGTAAAGATGCATTTCAAATATACAAGGAAATTTTTGGAAAAATAATATTATTTATGTATATTAATATATGTATGTTATTAATACATATTTTAAAAATATTTTTAAAGTAGCTTTATAAAGAAATTATTTTGGTATGTAAATACAGTACTGTATGGCTGGAAATTAAGTAGGAAATGTAAGCTCTGGATAATTAGTAATATTCTACAAACTCTGTTGGAAAAAAGTATAAAATCACATTCTCAGAAAGAAAGGTCTTGGGAATCAATGAACGGTGGTACATAGAAGCACTCACTACCCTCAGCACCATGAAAATCTAGGCCAGAATTTCAGTGATTATTGACAACAAAAAGCATGTCAATATAAAATAAATTTGAACAACTTTTTATGCAGTATATACAAAGAAAATATGTAAATAAAAATGGGTAAAAAGTAGCAAAATATAAATCTGAATGAATTCCTATGTAGGTAGCGACAGTAATAGTTCAGTAATATTCAGTGCAAAACGTAAGGTAACATATTTGAAGGAATTCTGTCCACGCTTACAGGGAAACCAATGCTTTATTGAACATTAGTCCACAGTAAGCTATATGAAACAAAAGAATTCTAATGGAAACTTGTTTAACAATAGCATAGTTATATAGAAACACAAAAAATATAAAAATAAAATAGAAAGTATCAAAGATTTTAATCTTTATTCTAAAACACCTAGAAAATAATTGCATTCAAAATTAAGTGAAGTATCAGTCCCAAAGCATGAAAATCTGACATTACAGGTAGACTCTGGATGACTCTCTCTACCAAAGGCATTTGCTGTGTTAGGAACTGAGTCATCACTATCTTGAAATAAATTCTGAGTCTGAGATATTACTAATTCCACATTTTTAAAGAGATTGAACCTCGTTTCACAGCATTCCATTAAATTTTAATCCCCTGCCCCACATTTGTAAAGTAATAAGAGTGTCAATTCAAAATCTTAAGCTCACACCCACCTGTACCATTTGCCCTGCATAAATCTCTTAAGCGATGTACTGACAGAAGTAGAACTGACAGTATGGCCTGTTGGCATTAGGGCTGAGGAGCTCTTCTACTGCCCGATTCTCCAGAGAGAGCTGTAATGGGGTCATCACAGACAGGAAAACTGAGAACAGGGAGGTTGTTTTCATCAGCCTCAGGTTGGTTATCCACAATATTATGCCCTTCTCATCATACAACTTTTGGTTGTATAATACACATGTTCTAAATTCTTCTGGTCATGACCCCTTTATAATTGTCCTACAGAGATTATTTCTGCTGCTCTGGTTTTCTTAAAGTCCTTATCTTCTCAGTTGGTGGTAGGCCAGGATAATGTCCTATGGTTATATTTCATGATCTATAAAATTAAGCTTTTAATGTTATAGCACTGTCTCTGTTGCCTTTGACTCACTGGTACAGGAGTAGGAAATTTAAAGCTGAAAGTGAAGGGGGAGAATGCAAATTCATCTGATTGTGTGACCTTGTTACTTCTGTTAAGAAAGCTATGGTGTCTACGGCTGTGAAATTTCTATCTACTCTGTGATATCTGCTGCCATTCTCTGCTGGTGGGAAGTTATTATCTTCAGTGTTCTCTGGTTGCCCTGTAGTGTAAGTGCTTGACATTAAGTTTTTGATGTCAGAAGAAATCCATCCTGAATAAACACATTGCCACTGTATATGACACAGCGACTTGCTAAACAACCAGATAAGGAATAAGGCTGCCCTTCCCCCCACGAGGTTCCCTCTTTCACAAAGCCCTGGGTAACCTAGATGACTGACCACCTGAGTGGCCCCATTTCTTCCTTATCACACCCTAATTCCCATTCCTATTCTTTAACCATAAAGAGTGAACCCACAAAGCCCTAGACACTACACCCTTGGATCCAAATAAAGGCTGAGGTCCAGGTTCATGCCTTTCCCTTCCTACCCCACAACCTCACTGTGTACCCCTCAGGTTTGCTGGGTATCCTCCAGGACATTTGAGTAATAAATGTTGTTTCTCAGGGCGCCTGGGTGGTTCAGTTGGTTAAGCATCTGACTTGACGCTTAGCTCAGGTCATGATCTCACGATTCTCGAGTTTGAGCACTGCGTCGGGCTCTGTGCTGACAGCTCAGAACCTGGAGCCTGCTTTGGACTGTGTCTCCCTTTCTCTCTGCCCCTCTCCTGCTCACGCTCTCTCAAAAATAAACATTAAAAAAAATTTAAATGTTGTTTCTTAAAGTCCCCCTGATGGTTTTTACTGAGGTGCATCCTATCATGATAAGCAGTTGAAAAGCTGGTCCAGCAACATGATCCCCTTGGGGGAAATGTCTGTTGGGGCTCACTATGAGTAATAGGGGCCAGCTGAGTGCCTCAGGTACTCAGAGCTGATAGGATTGCTATCATTAACACAACGGAGAGATTTGTTGCCATGCTCTGCTACTGGGAAGTAGTATCTTCACTTATATCTAATTGTTCAAGTCAGTTAAATGCAAATAATCTTTTCCTTTTGTCTTTGTTAATACTACTTATTACAGTATTAGTATTAGTATTAGTATAGTATAGTATTAGTACTAATACTAATACAATAGTATTAGTTTACATTTTTTGGAACAATCCTAAAGTTACAGAAAAAGTCCCAAGTGTATTTCCTTAAATTATTTGATGGAAAATTGGGAACAAGCTGTTCCAACACTCCCAGCATACTTATAGTAGTTCCTATGACAGGGATCCTCTCTTACATAAGCATAACATGACCATCAAAATCAGGAAATTAACACTGGTACTTCACTACTGTCTAACCCTAGACTCCACTACAGGCTCACCACTGCCCAAATAATGTTCTTTATACCGAAAGGATCTAGTCAGAACCTTGTGTTGTATTTAGGGATTGTGACTTTTTTAGTCTCCTTCAATATGAAACTCTTTCCTTAATTCTTATAATTTTGAAGATTTCAGGCTTTTTAGAAAATCCCTCAATTTGGGTTTGTCTGATGTTGCGTCATAATTCAATTCAGATTATGGCACTTTGGCTGAGTCACACAGAAGTGACTCTGTTTTTGTTTTGTTTTTTTACATTTATTTATTTTTGAGAAACAGAGTGAGACAAAGCGTGAGCGGGGGAGGCGCAGAGAGAGAAGGAGACACAGAATCTCAAGCAGGCTCCAGGCTCTGAACAAGTGGCCAGCACAGAGCCTGATGCAGGGCTCGAACCCACGAACTGTGAGATCAGGACCTGAGCCGAAGTCAGACGCTCAACCCACTGAGCCACCCAGGCACCCCGAAGTGACTCTATTTTTAATACATACTATCAGGTGGCACATGACTGTGCCTTGTACTATTACTGATGCTATTCACCTTAACCAGCTGCCAGTCTTCTCCAAAGTTCGTTCTTTCTGCTCTGTAATTACTAAGCATGTTGTAGGGAGGTACTCTGAAACAATGTACAGTCAATTCTCGTTCTTCACAGTAATTATGTTCTACAAAGTTGTCGTGAACATTAAATTAGTGAATAGTAAGACATTGCTCCTAGGGGAAAAAACAGGGCTAGGTTCCTGTGAGCCTCTGGACACAACATTTTCATTAACTGACCAACATATAACATTGTTTCACACGTGTCTGTGTTTAAGAACACCATGTATTGCCGACAAACTAACACTGAACTCCCAGCCAATAGTGCTATAACTCAAGGCTGAATGAAACTTCTCCAACAAATGTATTTTCTCTATAAGGCACATGAGAGCCTTCTTACACTACACAACATTTCAGTACTACTTATGGGCCATTTTAAACAGTGAAATCACCAAGAAACAGCACAAAAAATGCAAAGAATGTAGTACTAAACAGGCTATGAAAAGGACACACACACACACACACACACACACACACACACACACTATACTTGCTATTTATTACATTTACAATTATTTCTGTATCTACCTATCTGTTGAAAACCATGAGTTCACACCAATGTCTCCTATTCTAAAATACCATGGGGTACCTTCTTCTTCCTTTTTCACATTGTGATGTCCTTTTCAGGTAACACAAAATCTAGCTCCCATTAACCTTAATATTATCTACTTATTAGATCAACCCTCTGCAAGTCACCAATCTTTTGTTGCTGTCCTCCTCTCTGCACCCTGACATCCTCCTCGCCTTGCTCAGCCCTCAGCGAGAATGCCTTTTCACCACATTTGGTATGCAAGAGACCACACTGTTCATACTGCCTTGTCCACAAGAGCAGCCTACACATGCTGCTCTGAGCCTGTGGCCCCCACGTCTGTGCAGATGCCTAAACTGTTCAGCACCTCCTACTGTCTTTTGAACTGAATGGTTTCAGAAGGGTTGAAAAAGAAGGGGGAAGACAATGCAAACAATTTTGGCAGCTGAATTTTCTTCAGTATTTAAAAAAATAAATTGCCGAGATCATCTAGGCAATTTAGATCCTTAAATTGGGCCAATAATATAAAAAAAAAACCTAAGAAATCACTATGTTGTGGCAGAAGTATGGTGTGAACATCCTTCAACTTTTAAGCAAATCCATTTATGCTCTTGATAATTTTCCTTTAGTTGATACTTCTGCTTGTTTTCAGTATTGTTTTATATTATCAGGGAACACAACTGTGCTCAGTAGAGTAACAGTCACAGCAATTGATTGCACATGCATTTACTAGTCACCTTTTCACTGTGTATTTGTACTACTAGAATCCGGGCAGGTTTTGGCAAGGTGGTGAAAATGTGCCTTACTGACCAGTAAATACAGGAATGGCTTTGTCAAGATTGTAGGTAGACAGGTAACTTTTTGGCTCCTAAAACTTTTCTTCAAGGTTATGTTTCTTGTAAAAAAAAAAAAAAAAAAGGTAATAAAGGCCAGGAATGCAAATGAGATCTTTGTTTTTCTCTCCTAGGAAAAAAGCAGTTAAGATGATTTCCTTCATGCCATCAGGAACAGGTCAGTCTTTCTCCACACTTACATTGACATCTGGAAAGAATGGAATTGTTGCTACTCTTTCTTTTTTCTTCAGAGGCTCTACAACAGGGATAACAGACACACGGCTACACCTCCTCCTTCCGTCCTCACTACTGTATCTAGTCATCAGCTCCTAGAACCAAGCATCATGCCTGTTACCATCTCAATGCCATCTCCTGGCACATCAATCAATGGCGAGATGAATACATGAATAAATAAGATACTGGCAAAGTGGCTTGAACACACTGTCCTTTCATTTCCATCCCTATGTACTTACAGCATTCCAGGGTCCCATTTTTGATTAAAAAAATTTTCAAACCCCTCAATATTAAATCAGACTATTCTCATTTTAGAAATTATGAACAAGGGGTGCCTGGGTGGCTTAGTTGGTTAAGCATCAGACTTTGACTCAGGTCATGATCTCATCATTCTTTGTAGGTTTGAGCCCTGTGTCGGACTCTGTACTGACAGCTCAGAGCCTAGAGCCTGCTTTGGATTGTGTCTCCCTTTTTCTGCCTCTCCCCCGATTGCACACTGTTTCTCTCTCTCAAAAATAAACATTAAAAGAAAAAAAGAAACTGTACACAGACTCATCACTGATTATTTCTGGCAGAAAAGATAACACACTACCTCTGCACTCGGTACACTCGAGTCCATGGAGGCACAAGAGCAAGGATCCGAGCCACCAATTCGATCAGGTCACTAGGAGAATAACTTTTATATCTTCCTGATTTCCAGAGCTCATAAAGCCCAGTTCCACGAATCACCAGGGTAGGGTAGAGTTTCAAACCATCAGGACGAAAAGCAGGGTTCTCAAAAAACTCCTGTGAATGGAGAACAGAAAATTACCACTCTGTTAGTTCTGCAGAGATTGGTGAAGTTTCGGTGGTCAAGTTTCAGTCCTGGGCCAAGTTCTCTCACATACCTACACAGTCCTTAGACTGCTTTTCCTTTCCATCAAGGGAGAGGATGCAGACAGAACAGAAACTCATTGTTTTCACAGCCTCACTGAAGCAAGCTGTGTGTGTGCTGGGTTACAAAGCCCTCGTTAATCCAGCCCCTGTCTACTGCTGCAGTCTCAGCTCCTGCCACCCTCACCACCTTGCCTTTCTGCCTTTGCGAAGGCAATTTCCTCTGCCTGGAAAGGACATCAATTTTATTTCATCTAGCTAATCTTCAGGTCTCAGCATGAATGCCAATTCTTCAGAGAGGCCTTCCTGACCTTCAAATACAAGCTGCCTCTCTTAAAAAATATTATATTGTATTCTATATTACTGCTTGCTTAATATCATCACACTGATAATTTATCTGATGCCTGCCTTCACCTCTAGACTGTTTCTTTCCTTAATAATAGATTTAATTGTTTAAACTTCTAAAAAGTTGTGACAGAAATCATCACTTGCCTGCAAAACCTAAAATGCTTACCAAACAGCCCTTTGTAGGAAAAGTATGCCAATCCCTGGATATGACTATTTTGTCTTCAGGCCAGCTGGCACTGTTCCTAACCTGGGATACACACTATTTGTTATCTAGACACTGAGAAATACATCTAATTTATCTACTCTGACATAGTCATTTCCTGTACTATATCATCCCAGCTGGCTTTATTTGGGAATAAAGCAAGGAGACACCACGCATTACCCTTTTCATGACTTTGCACTGCTCATTTGCTTTTAATTTTGCACA
Organism: Prionailurus viverrinus; assembly: GCF_022837055.1. Classification (NCBI taxonomy): domain Eukaryota; kingdom Metazoa; phylum Chordata; class Mammalia; order Carnivora; family Felidae; genus Prionailurus; species Prionailurus viverrinus. Next base: position 49,585,877 of record NC_062564.1, on the reverse strand, counting down.
ATGTGTGATGGAGGAATGAAGGTGGACTCAGTTTCCTCTAACTCCATCCTGGCATTAATATCTATAAAGCCAGCCGTACTGCACCTTGTGAAACCATAACAATGCTTTTTATTTCGTGCTACATTCTTGCCAAGGTTTCCATTGCTTAACTTGCTTTTCAAAGAAATGTAACTATAGACTTTTCGATCTCTCTCATTGATTTGTGTAATATTCTTAAATGCCGTATTCTTTGTGCATCATTTGGTCCTAGGGATATTCTTCTGTAATTGCATGTAATTTTCCCTGTAACATTTTTATATTAAAGATTCACCAGGCCTTTGATAGTTTATAGCCACCCAAAAGAATACATATGCAAGTCATTCTGTACCAAGTTTTGAATCCATATTGGAACATGGTATTTCAGAGGAGCAGTTCAGGTGCTTATATGATAAGTTTAGAAGGTAGATGGGCTGATAAGAATGATGATAGACGAAACTGGTTCTGGACTTCTGGCTAAACATGGAGAATTAAAATATGTGTTTCCTTCTTTTCCCTCCAAAACCACAGTAAAATAACAGAGATGATTTTTTCAAAAAGTATAAATCTAGAAGAACAAAGAGAATATCAGAGGAGATGAAGGTGGAGGGGAGAGAGGACTGGCCCAGTGATGGTAATAAATTTTTGAAAGACAAAAATGAAGACTGGTAAATGACTTTGCAAGTATAGAAAACTGTAAACAAAGTATTTGCAAAAGGGGATACCAATGAAAGACCAGCTCAGTCACACTACAGTCCCAGAAAGGCTCATGAGTCAAAAGTACCAGGAACCAGGTAGGATAGAAGCAATCATGGCATTAAAGTGTATACATGGAGGGATTTATCCCTTATTCCTTTGCCCTTCCCAAAAGAGTTCTACCTATTTGTTCCCTGAAGAAACTGCTGGATTCTGAAATTCCAGGTACAAAGGAAAGTCTGGGTGGGGATAAAGGCTGAAAACAGGGAGATTAAGTGAAAGTCAGCACACTGACTAGTGGATTCCCTGCCTTACTCCCCTGATGCCAGCAGTCAATTTTCTATGACCTATTCATACTGCCAGCCCCCAAACAGGAAGTTCGAGAGTTCATCTCTGGATTAATCAAATGGCCCTAAATAAGAGTTCAAGATACTGACATTCAAGTACTGCTCTTTTAGTCCCTTACTTTTAAAGTATGACCATTTGGCTAAGGATCACCAGAAACTTGTGGAAAGCCTAGAAAAGAAAGGGCAGAACAAAACAAAAACAAAAACAAACAAAAAAAAAAAAGGAACTGAGAGGAAAGAGGCATTGTGTAAAGGAGAATAAAACTTAAAAAAAACAAAAACAAAAACCTTTATAATTTCTTCAGAGAGATAAGAGAAAATATATTACATCCATTAAACAAGAATAAAATGCTAGAGAAAAATCAAACAACCAGGATGTAAGAAAGAACTTTTGAAAATCAAAGCCATTACAAAAATTAAAACGTATTAGAAAAGTTGAAAGATAAAGGTGAGAATATAAGAAGAAAGCAGGAAAAAAAGGACAAATAGGTAAAAAATATATGAAAATTCTTGATGACGAATGTGAGATCTAACATTTGCTTAAGAGGAGTTTTAGGAAGAGAACACAGAAAATGAAAGGGGAAAATTATCCAGTGGTACAACAGATGACAGACCCTTCAAAATCTAGCACAATTAGTTAAAAAAAAACCTCTTGCTAAGATACATTACTGTGGAATTTCACAACATATGGGATAAAGACAATCTCCTAAAATATTCCAGAGTAAAAAACAAACAAACCCATCCAGGTTACATACATTATAGGATTAAAGAGTAAGGAATATAGGATGAGGAATAAAAAAGATATTGTGCTCCTTAAGAGCAGTACTAAAAGCTGCACGGCAGTGGTGCAATGCCTTAAAAAAATTATTTTACAGAATTCTGTAAGTGTGAAGATAGAACAGAGCCATTTTTTAGCACGCAAAAGGCTTACTTCCCATGATGAATTCTTCCTCAGGAAGCTGCTGGAAAATGTATTTTAGTAAAGTCAAGGAATAAACCAATAAATAGGGTTAACTTGGAATCCAGAAAACAAAGTATCCAAGCCACAAGAGTGGTGACAAGAAGCCCTCAAAGAGGACACTTGTGAAGTAGGCACAGAGAACTGCCAGTTCAGTTTGGAGTTGGAAGAGGGGACATCCAGGAGTCACGGTGCTAGCCTAAAAAATTAACTGACAGAATATCTAATCAGTTAGGACACTGACAGAGAGGCTTTACCATTGGGTGGGTACATTTGAAAGTTACAGGTGCACAGAGAACAAGGTAAATAATAATTAAAAAAAAGACAACTGTTAACTCTAGAAAGAAACAAATGGTTGTTCAAGAAAAGAACGTTAGTATATTTCATGGCTCCATGTCAGTAATCATTTAGGTAAAAACTGTAACGTAAACATTGACCATTAACTACTAATGTAACTAAAATAGTGATGTAACAATATTGGGAGAATGGGAGCAGAGTATTAAAGAATGAACTTCCCAAAGACTATAACAGAAAGACACGAGAATCGATCTAAAACTGACAATCAGGAAAAAAGCAATCCAAGCCTGGTGGTAAGAAATATAGAAGTAAATACCAGGGCAACAACCCCAGCTACAACAGTTGAAAGTGGCAGAGGACTACTGTGTTTGTCATTTTATTATGTAACAACTTTTCTATGCTAGGGATAAAAAACTGAATAAACGTCATTCTGGCACCACGTGAATGGCAAGTAGAAGGGAACATGGCTAGTGGCAGGGCGACTTAGCTGAGGAGCCGTTTCACTGTGCAGGTGAGCTGAGGAAAGTATGAACACCAGTTGCGGCAGTGGGATGAAGAGGACGTGACGACAGCTTTGAAAGATACGCAGAGGGAGAAAGTGACAGAATGTCCCGTGGAATTCGACTCAGGGTATGAGGGGACGATCACAGCAGCAAAGATTTACTGAGCACTCACTATGTGCCAGGAACTTTTCTAAATGTGTTGCATGTATTTTCTCAGCCAATCTTCATAATAGGTTGATACTATAATGAATATCATTTTTGAGATGAGGAAACTGGGGAACAAAGCAGTCAAAACAGTCTGCTACTAAGTGGTGGGGCCAGGATTCAAACTGGACAGTCTGGCTCCAGAGTCCAAATATTCTCTACTTGCTCCTGAATGGTTCCTGAATTTCTGACTAGGGAGAGTATATGGATAAAGGGGCCACCAACTATGATAGGAAATACAAGAGGAAGGGGGAACAGATAAATATGTCTACACTGGACATACTAAGTTCTAATTACATGTATGACATCTGGTACTAGTTGAAGAGTATTAAGTAACTGGTCCTAGGAGCCTAAGTCTTCAGGCTGGAGAGAAAATGAGGCTCACTAAAGCATACGTGGTCAAGTTAGAACAACAGAAGAAAGGTAAGCATACAGAACAGAGCAAAAGATGGAACCTACATCTAAATGGAGGGAAGAAAAAGAAGATAGGGCAGAAAGAGGAATAGTCCTGGAGGTAAGAAGAGAGCCAGGAGATAGCAGAATCACAAAAGCCAGGGAAATGAGAATCCCAAAATGGAGACACTCTTTAACAATAACAAATGTTAAGACTGAATAACATGACAGGAGAGAAATATTCTTTGCGTTTGGAGATTAGGAAGTATTTTACAACATTTGAGAGAAGAGTTTCAGTGGGAGGTGGAAGCCAGATTGCAGCGGATTTGAGAAATGAAGGGGAGGAGGAGACAGAGACACTGGAGTGTTTGTAAAATGACCTGGGTGCACTCAAGGAAAAGAAAAGAGGGTATTGCTGTCTTTCACTGTAGTCACAATTTGACTTTTAAAATGAGACATGTATTCCTTTGATACAACTAAAACATAACTAAAAACAGAAAGAGGTTTAAAGTTTTGTTTAAAAAAAACCTCAAAATGGATAAAGGACCTGAATGTGAGACAGGAAACAATCAAAACCCTAGAGGAGAAATCAGGAAAAAAACCTCTCTGACCTCAGCCGCAGCAATTTCTTACTTGACACATCTCTAAAGGCAAGGGAATTAAAAGCAAAAATGAACTATTGGGACCTCATGAAGATAAAAAGCTTCTGCACTGCAAAGGAAACAAGCAACAAAACTAAAAGGCAACCGACAGAATGGGAAAAGATATTTGCAAATGACATATCGGACAAAGGGCTAGTATCCTAAATCTATAAAGAGCTCACCAAACTCCACACCCGAAAAACAAATAACCCAGTGAAGAAATGGGCAGAAGACATGAATAGACACTTCTCTAAAGAAGACATCCAGATGGCCAACAGGCACATGAAAAGATGCTCAACGTCTTTCCTCATGAGGGAAATACAAATCAAAACCACACTGAGATATCACCTCACGCCAGCCAGAGTGGCTAAAATGAACAAATCAGGAGACTATGGATGCTGGAGAGGATGTGGAGAAATGGGAACCCTCTTGCATTGTTGGTGGGAATGCAAACTGGTGCAGCTGCTCTGGAAAACAGTGTGGAGGTTCCTCAAAAAATTAAAAATAGACCTACCCTATGACCCAGCAATAGCACTGCTAGGAATTTACCCAAGGCATACAGGAGTGCTTATGCATAGGGGTACATGTACCACAATGTTTACAGCAGCACTTTCAACAATAGCCAAATTGTGGAAAGAGCCTAAATGTCCATCAACTGATGAATGGATAAAGAAATTGTGGTTTATATATACAATGGAATACTACTTAGCAATGAGAAAGAATGAAATCTGGCCATTTGTAGCAACGTGGATGGAACTGGAGAGTGTGATGCTAAGTGAAGTAAGTCAGGCAGAGAAAGACAAATACCACATGTTTTCACTCATATGTGGATCCTGAGAAACTTAACAGAAGACCATGGGGGAAGAGAAGGGGAAAAAAAAGCTAGAGAGGGAGGGAGGCAGACCATAAGAGACTCTTTTTTTTTTTTCTTTCAATATATGAAGTTTATTGTCAAATTGGTTTCCATACAACACCCAGTGCTCATCCCAAAAGGTGCCCTCCTCAATACCCATCACCCCCCCCCCCCCGCCCATAAGAGACTCTTAAAAACTGAGGGTTGATGGGGGGTGGGAGGATGGGGAAAGTGGGTGATGGGCATTGAGGAGGGCACCTGTTGGGATGAGCACTGGGTGTTGTATGGAAACCAATTTGAGAATAAATTTCATATTAAAAAAAATAAAGTTTTGTTAAGATCCAACTTGACTTGTATTTCAACATCATTCAGGTCACACACAGTCATTCACAGTCAGACTTCCCGTCACCTAGAAAAGCTAAGACAGAAAGATGCCATGGAAGGGGTGCTTACCTAAGATCTTGGAGACTCACCACTGACTAACAGTTACTTAATCTCATGAAGCCTGTTTCCTCAACTGAGGAGACTATAACAGGTGGTCTTTTCTGATATAATATTCTTCTTAACCTGTACCCTATGACACTATCTTAAGTAATAAGCCTTTAAAACAAGGCATTAAAAACAAAACAAATAAGAAATGCCTCTAGCCATCCCTGCCAAACAATAACTTAATCACATTGGCTTTGGGGGGAAAAACAGCTCAGTGGGGGTGGGGGGGGAGCTTGTGAGTGTCCAGCATTAATGGACTTTGAAAGACTTCTGGTAACTGAGAGGAGATTCTGAAGAGAAATTTTTCCTAAAGAGAAATAGACATTCTTCATGAATTTTTAGCAATCTTAGCTTGGATATCCAAGAGCAGTCTAATTTTTAAATTAATAAAACACCAAACCAGCTAAAAGTTATTTTGAGTAATAAGTAAGCTCTATCTGAGGATAGGTGGAAAGGGAGAAGTTAAGAAAAAAGAAAACTTCATTTCTGAGTTACTGGAAAATAGAAGTAAATGCTATGTATCACACACAGCTATAAGCTGTGCACCTACCACTGGATGAGAGTGTGAATTTGCAATAAACAGACACTAAGAGTAGTGACCCAGAAATGACCTAAACAACCAGGTGTAAGATCTAGCCAATTTATAACACGTATACTGTAAGCATACAACCCAAGATACAGCTGTGATAATCTCAGCAGGTTGGGTAGTAGCTTTATGGATCCGTGCCAGGAAAGGCTACCCTGTCCTCTACAGAGATAACATTTTGTAGACTTGTGTAATTATACCAGCAGAACCCCGATTTAGCAACCTTTCCTATGGAACAAAACACATTAAGGAAAATATATCTGTGGGTTGCTAATGATGTGACAATAAAATAAAGTAGGGAAAATGGGGCGCCTGGGTGGCGCAGTTGGTTAAGCGTCCGACTTCAGCCAGGTCATGATCTCGCAGCCCGTGAGTTTGAGCCCCGTGTCGGGCTCTGGGCTGATGGCTCGGAGCCTGGAGCCTGTTTCCGATTCTGTGTCTCCCTCTCTCTCTGCCCCTCCGCCGTTCATGCTCTCTCTCTGTCCCAAAAATGAATAAATGTTGAAAAAAAAATTAAAATAAATAAATAAATAAATAAAGTAGGGAAAAAAGTTTTAAAGTATAAAATTTTACTGCCTACTAGTTCAGGAAAGGTTGTGAATTCCAAATAGACCCAAACAAGAATTCCTAAACAAAAACTAGTTTTAAAAGTTTTATGTGAATTTTTATTGGAGTGTATCTTACATACAGAAAAGTACACAAACTTCAAGTGTACATCTTGACAGATTTTTATAAATCATGTAACCAGCACCCAGATACTCAAATTAAGAAAAATCGTATCAAAACCTTAGAAAGGCCACCTCATACCTATTTCCAGTTACAATTCCACCCAAAGTTTTTAGACTTCATATTTACAGAAATGTGTGTTAGGTGGTCTTTTGGATCTGTTTTCTTTTGCTCAATTTTATGTTGAAGAGAGTCAGTCATATTGTTGCATAAGGTTGTAATTATTTTTTTATAGTATTTCATTGTATGACTACATCACCATTTACACATTCTCTTGTTAATGGACACTTGGGTTCTTGTTGCTCTGATATTACCAACAGTACTTTGTAACCATGACTTTTGGTAAATATATGTGGGCATTTCTGCTGAGAATACACCTAGGAGTACAATTCCTAGGACATGGGTATGCATATGTTCATAATTAGCAGATAATGTCAAACAGTTTTTTTTACCATGATATACCAATATAAATTTACTGCCACAAGCAGTAAATGAAGAAAGAGTTCTAGTTGTTCCATACTCTTACTAACACTTGATTTTGTCTTTTTTCATTTTACCTCTTCTTAGCTTTGCTGGTAAGAATACAATAGGAACGCATCATAGTTTAAAATTTCATTTCTTTGAAGATTAATGACTTTAACAACTTTTAAATATGTTTACTGGCTGTTCAAATATTTCTGTAGTAGTGCCTGTTCAAGTGTTTTTGCCCATTCTCTTATTGAGCTTTCTGCTTTTTTCTTATTGATTTGTAGAAATTATTTAAGATGATATTAAGTTAATTTTGCAGAAAATTTTTCTCTACAGAGAAACCGGATTTCTCATGTTAGGTCTATTTTGTCACTCATTTATGTGCTGGGATGTAGTCAGAAAAGAAATAATATAGTGTTCATATTCTCTTTGAGTTTTTCTGAAAAGATTACAAACAAGGAAGACAGATCTGTTTACATGAAGAGTTATCTTTGCAATATTATCACTGAACTTTTCTTTATTTTGAAGACACTAAGGAAAATGAATAGTAAGGCTCCACTATTTGCTATTATTTGAAACATGCCATAATTTTTTCCCCAAGGATACTTAAAGTTATGAATTCTAGCTATATCTCTGATTAACCTAAGAGCTGTGCTAAAGAAAAGTGTTTCAGAGGATTTTTAGGCCTGAAGCCTGAGTACCTGGCTATTAACTACTGAGGAGAGGTTATTAGATTCAAAATCTACTACACAGCTAACACGGGGAAATTAGTAACAGGGACATTTATGAATTAGTACTATCTTCAGTTGTAATTCATGGGCTTAAAAATAAAAAAAATTTTAAAGGAAAGAAAGAATTATTAATGTCACAAGTAAGGCAAAGTGAATTCCATTTTTCTAAATAGAGTAAAATATTTTTGTGAATAAAATAACTTAATACTTTCATCCTCTTCTCTCCAAGAATATCCCTAAGGCACTTTCCCTATCTGAGAATCTAAAGGAAAAAAAAAAAAAAGTTCTTACCAATCTCATTTCCCAACATGTGACAGAGAGTAAAAACAAACAAAAACCCAGCCAACCCGGAGTTAGATATTAAAATATCAAAGAAGAGAAAACCCAGAAAAAAACCCAAACATTTTCTTTCACTATTTAAGGAAATCCTGAAAGAGAAAGGCAGTTCTAAATTCAGAAGCATCTGAAGAAATCATAAATAAATAGGATGGATTTGATAGCAGATACAAAAGTGAAAGGCCCAAGACAGGCTGGGTAAAAATACATGTAACAACTATAAAAACAAACAAACAAGGAATCTATAATGTCCTCACCTAGAAAGTTCATCTAAATTAACATTAAAAATAGTCATATCCAATAGAGTAATTGGTCAGAGAACAAAAATGCACAATTCTAAAAAGATGAATTATGATTATTGCATGCAAACCTAAAAAGCGTATTAATATAATTACAAAATACAAGTTGAAATAACATTTTTATCCACTAAATTAGCAAAGATAGAAACATTATACGGAGAGACTCTTGAAGTGTTTATACCTTTACCTGACAATTCTACTGCAGGGAATTTATCCTAACGAAACAGTCCTAAATACTACAAAAAGTTATAGGCATCAAATTGTTTACCTGCAGTGCTATTTACAATACAAAAAACTGGTAATACCTTCAATTTAAAAAGTTTGGAAGTAGTTAAGCAAAGTAAGGCATATTTATTCAATGGAAATTAAGCACACATTTAAATATGTTAACATTGACTAACACAGATAGATGCTTATATAACATTAAGTGAAAAAGCAATTAAAATAATTACTTATCATATATATGCCAGTTTGTCTGTGTGTGTGTGTGTGTATATGTCTGTGTGTATATCTATATCTATCTATCCATATATATACGTCTGTGTGTATATCCCTCTGAAAAGCCTAAGCATAAAAAAATCCTAGAAGGAAGTACATTAAAATGTTAGAGTTTTAAATTTTTTTTTTTTTTTCAACGTTTATTTATTTTTGGGACAGAGAGAAACAGAGCATGAACGGGGGAGGGGCAGAGAGAGAGGGAGACACAGGATCAGAAACAGGCTCCAGGCTCTGAGCCATCAGCCCTGAGCCTGACGCGGGGCTTGAACTCACAGACCGCGAGATCGTGACCTGGCTGAAGTCGGACGCTTAACCGACTGCGCCACCCAGGCGCCCCTAAAATGTTAGGGTTTTATTTGGTGTGGGCACTGTGAAGAATGACTCTTCTTTGTTTACAGTGTTCTACTCTTCCATAATGAGGACATATTGCTTTAATAATGGGGGAAACATTAGCAGCAAATAATCACAAAGAGCAGAGGGGGTAGAAGCAGCATGCAGAGGCAGTCTAAATCAGCCTGGTTGAAGACAACACTTACTGTAAACTGTTCAATGTCCCTCTCTAGTCCCACATTTGGCAGATCAGGCATCATATGAGCCACGACTTTGAAACCAGAATCCTTGGCCAGGTGAAATGACTCGCAGACTGCCTTCACAGTGTGGCCCCTGAGGAAAGAAAATTCACTACCTGTTACACAAATAAAAGGGCAAGAAGGTTAACACAAGAAACAGAGGAAAAACGATCTATAACAGTGGTTTTATAATGAAGACTAATATGGTTGGGGAATAAAAATCTCAGAAAATCATTTTTATGTCTCTATCTCTGAGAAGGCCTGGAAATAAATCATTTCACTTCTGAGATATTTCTCAGAAATTCCTCATGTACCTACTCAAGGTTCTGACAGTAAATGGGGTAACCAGAGTTAATGTCTACTAAAATTATTTGGTTTAGCATCATCAGCCAAAGTAAGGTTACTAATATACATATTTAAGTTAAAAAAAAAAAAATAATGGGCTCAAAACCAGGCAGAAGCAGCCTCTTGTGATGCTCTTTCCTCTAAAAACCTTTTGAAATTATTTGTAGAAATAAATTAGGTGTCATAGAGTGACACCTATGTACAAAATAGATTTCACTCTGGTGGTCTGCAAGGTCCTTTAAAAATGAGAAAAGTGAATGATTTAGTGACAGGGCAGAATCATTTGCGGCCAGCTGGATAAATCATCTTAACATTCCAGTATCACATCCAAGTAGGAAGCAAGCCCAAGAACAATTTGGGGCTACTAATGACTGAAGCCCTATGTCAATCCTTTCATCTCCGAGACATTCCCGTTCACCACAAAAAATTCCTAGAAACATGGACTGCAGCCCACTCTGGATGTTCCCACCCATTTCCAATCTCTTTTTGCTAATCATTTCCCAATTTATATGACTAGGCCAGGCCTCTCTCCTGACACACCATCCAAATATCCAGTACTCTAAAACTGTACTGTCAATTGTACAATACCACAGTCTCTAGGCACATAGCCACTCAGTTTATATTAATTAAAATGAAAAATTTAGTTCCTCGTACTACCATATTGGACAGCGTAGGTGTAGAACACCTTTCTTCTTTAACACCTTCTTTAAACACCTTCTTGTTTAAAACAGTCTCTTAACTGGTCTTCCTTCTAGCTTGTTCTTCTTAATCCACTCCCATACTGTGATCCTTACAAAGGGATCTTTCTAAAACATAGGTATGCTCCTATCACAACTTAGTTTAGTCTGTCCTCAGATTAAAGCCCAAACTCCCTGGGCTGACTTCTAAGGCTCCTCATCATTTGGCCACCCTAGCTTACCTTTGCAGCCTCACCTCTTACCACTCTCCTACCTCATGCTCTATGCTGTAACCAACCTAACCTACCCCGAATCCCTGAAATATGCCATGTGCTCAGGAGTTTGCTTGTATGCCTCTTTCCGCTTGAAATAATCTTCCTCTTCCCCACCTAAGTCATACTCTTCCTTTAAGCCTCAGGTCTGACGTCATTCTTTTCAGAAAGCCTTCCTGACCTTCAAGAGACTCTTCCCATCTCCACAGGTACGACCCTTGATCACAGCAGCAGTCAAACCAGTGTTTCCGGTTTAAGACTCCCCCTACAAGAGTGCATTCTACTCAGGTTAATCTTTCTTAAGTCTGATATCTGTGCAATTCTTCCCTGTGTTCAAAAGTATCTAACAGACCTCTATTACCTAAAGGAAAGATTCCTCCCTCCTCAGCCTGGCATTCTTCCTGGTTGTTTCTAAGATGCTGACTGGTATAAGTTTCCCTAGTTCTCTTTACTTCCTTCTCCTACCACAACCCCCAGTCATGTCTGCCCCTCCCAGTAGAGTAGACCCAACTCAACACATACCAATTCCCTGAAGCCTACCTTTACACCTACAGTCAATGATCTGTGCTGCCTAATAAAGTCCTAAAATCTTTTGTTTTTCTCTAATTCACCAATTAATCATAAAGTTCCTTACACAGCTAACCTTTCATGTGTGTCTTTTCTCCCCAACTTAGTGATCTATTTCTAGAGTTCTAGAAGAGAGCTTCATAGGGCTCTATCAATCCTTATTTCTATCCTTCCTTACCTCCCAAATTTCTCAAAACTTACAACCATTGCCCACCAACCTTTCATTACTCTGCCGACTGGCATCTGCTTCACAAAAACTAATCTTTTAAATATCACCTCGACTTCCTTCTTATTCAAACCCATGTTCCTCGCCTTCTCTCCAGCTTTAAACGACTGACCTTGAGCCCTGCCTTCTGCTTTCCATATGGGAAAGGCTGTTTATGACAGGAAGGAATAAGAGCATGTTTACAGGCTACTGGAAAAGAGCCAGTAGAGAAAAGGCTGAAAATCAAGGAATGGGGATGGAATTAAGAGCAGAGATAGAAGAATGACTCTGAGGAGAAGGAAACCTATCCATCCTTCTCTAAGATTGGTAGCAAGGTAGAGAGAATGAGTGTGAACATAGATATAATCAGTGGGAGTAGAAAAAGGCTTGTGCAAAATCATTTGCCCCATCTTACCTGTTGGTATCTCTGGCCACATCTTCATAGACACTCTGTACCCCAATCTCTAGCCTTGTGCAGCCATAGGTCAGCATGTCACCTAAATGCCGCTTCATACAGTAATCTGGTCTGGTCTCAATAGTAATACCGATACACTTTGTGAGGCTTCTCTCAGAATACCTGTAGAGCAAATCTAAAAGTAAACAACTTGCCACACTTTAGGACATTTGCTTCCATTTAAAGGACTGTCTTCTCTTAGTCCTCCCAGTATAAGACAGTTATTAAGAGCATGGCCTCTGGAGCCAGACTGTCTGAGTTCAAATCCTGGCTCTGCTACTTCCTAACTATGCAAGCAGAAATGTTATTAACCTCTCTGTGCTTTGGTTTCATCATCTGCAAAATGAGGCTAATAGTACCCATAGGACTGACATGAGTTAACTAGCATACAGTAGTGTTAGCATCATCATTATCATTCTTATTCTCCCATAGTATGCTGCAACCATAATCTCCTTGCAAGCAGTGATTTCAACTGTGAAAACCCCAGCAACCGTTTTTCATACAAGTGAAAACTATTCTGCCTTACTTACTTCCCAATCCATATTTTACAGTCATATTAAAGAAAAGGAAAAAAAAAAAAGAAGGGGGTAAGGTATGTATAATGATCATAGGAATATTTTAGATAAAATGTCTTCTATATACACACAAGTCATTCTGCCAAGTCTATTAATCTTAGCAATGGTTTACAAAATTAGGAACCATTTTTCTTGTTCACTAACACCAGATATCAAAGTAGTGAATAATACTTTAGATTCAAGCTGCTTGAGTTAATGGCCTTATTGCTGGCCCAAAACCCAGAGATAAAAGTGACCTGCTAAAGGGGCTGCTGATGTGAGGGGATAGGAGCTGACATTTTATAGAGGCCACTGTGGCCAAGCACTATGCTATACGCTCCATCCATATAGAATGCTCCATCAGCTCTATGAAGTGTGTCCTCTCATCTCCATTTCACAGATGAAGAAACTGATGTTCAAAGAGATGAAATACCTTGCCAAGGGCACAGAGCTCATAAAGTCCAAGTCAGGATTTGAAATTGGATCCACCTGACTTCTAAATCCTTATTCTATATTTCACTTTATCCCATTGCTTAGATAATTCAGTATGGAACATCAGACTTCTCTTTTCAACTTCTCTAATGTCCTAGAACCCAATGACTTTTTGGTGCACCCTTCCACGGCTTTCTCAATTTTTGGGGAGGGTGAGGGAAGCCTCTTCTTTTAATTTATTTATTTTTTTCCATTTAATTTCCTTCCTTCCAAAAGAGTTCATAGCTCTTTCTAGAAGTATAAAAATCTTAAAATTTCCACAATTTTGTAACTACTCCTTTAGGTTCATTTCTTCATTGTCAGTAAAAATGGACTCACTTAATAACAGTTATTAACAAAGTTAAGAATCACTGAACTGGGAGGACTAATTCTAAAATCTTTCATTCTCAACATTCAAACTCTTCTGCAGTGTTTATTACTGTATTCTATAAGGTTTTACACAGGATTACCAGAGGCAACAGGACTGAAAGTAAACAAGTAGCCCAAAGTTACTAAAAAAATGTAACATAAGACAGAAAAAGAGCTCAGATTTTATCAAATCTTGCCTAAGACAGGATACCAAATCATTCTGCTTTTTTGAAATGATTAAATCAGAAAGTCTCATGCCTCTCAAATAGGTGGGTACCAAGACCTGCAGTAACAGAAGTACAAATGCCATGGATAAATGTAACCTTCTTTGAATTATCAACTGTTGTGTTTGGGGAAAATTATTTTAAAAAAATTAAAACAAATATTCCAATATTATGGAGAAAGAAAATTACAGGAAGAGTGATTAAGAAAGATGAAAGCAGGAAACTCTAAATTAGTGTATTTAAGAAAGTAAATCAGAATATCTTAGAATCAGGCATTCCAAATTTGCATCACAAACCTATTTTTTTTTTAATGCTTATTTTTTAGAGAGGGAGACAGAGTGTGAGTGGGGGGCAGCGGCAGAGTGAGAGAGGAAGACACAGAATCTGAAGCAGGCTCCAGGCTCTGAACTGTCAGCACTGAGCCCAACACAGGGCTCGAACCCACGAACTGTAAGATCATGACCTGAGCTGAAGTCGGACATTTAACCGACTGGGCCACCCAGGCATCCTACAAACCTCCCTATTAACTGGTAGTGTTATAAAGCCTCCAGTATTTCTTAAAAGGATGCCGCTGAGTTAGGAAGCTCTGCAGCACAACAGTACCTTGCATCACTGGGAAAAAAACTAGAGGGTGGGTAAGTGCAACTTTGTCTAGAGGAAAGAGAAAATTACCAGCTAATCTTTCTATTGCACAGGTCATCTAAGGCATACAGACATACAGAAGAAGCTGCTGCAGGGATGATAGGGTCTCTTCGTAAGTAGGCGGAATATAGTATAAAGACAGAAACAAACCCTATTCTCAATTTAATTCCATTTCAAAAATGTCTTTCCTTCGGGAGGAAATGTCATTACCTTTATCAGGCAAAGAAATGGAGGAATTAAAAAATTATTACAGTTTTTAAAAGCAAACACTTCATGTTCACAAAAAGCTTTTACCATTATATTCTTTTTAGAATTGTATTTTCATTTGAAAAGCAATTAAGCAGAAACCCTTATCAAATTTGAATGATAAAAACAATGAAGCATTGTCCTAAAGAACAGAGTATAAGGTCATCTTTCCTATAAGATCACTGTATTTTTATTAGGATTTTTGTCAATGTTCTTTTTAGGCCTACAGCCACTGAACCTGCCTCTTCATTTAACAGAGGTATAAAGATATTAATGATTGTTCTGTAAATATTTACATACAGGCTTTCAACTAGTCTAAGCAAAATACGGCTTTCATGGCCTGTTCTAACATTCTGTTATTATTTAGGTAGCCATCCAATAGTATGAATCTGTTTTAGTACCTAGTTCAACCCCCATACCTTCCCGGGGTCAACAGAATTCTTAAGCTCTTGAGCACCTAGGAAATGTGCCAAACATTTTCCAACCTTGATCATAAACCCAGGTCTTCTGATTCCAATTCCACTGCTCTTTTTGTGATATTACAGGGTCATCTTAAATAAATCTGGAGACCACCAGTATGGGGCTACACATAAGTGCATCCTACACTTTTTTTGTATGCCACAGTAGTGGCACCAACTACAAAAGATGCTAATATGCTCTGCAAAGCCAAATGTAACTTAATAACTTATGTTGACAGTATTTTTTTACAAGGTTGGGGGGGTTGAGTTGAGATGGGACAATACCTTCAGAATTTAAAGCATGCAAAAACTAAACGCTACCCAGCCTTCAAAACATAACTTAAATTACAGTTCTCCTTCTACAACATCTTCCCAGAGCCTCGCATAACTTTGTAACCCCACTCCCAAAGCATCTTGCCTATGATATGAACACAGTTTGCCATGTTATTTGTGGATGTTTGTGCGTCTAGACAGGAGGTTCTTGGAAGGCAGTAGGCTCGAATACATTTAGAGGTAACTGCTTTAGGGCTTCAGCACTAAAAACTCTCCTTCAATATAAAAAAAATACAAATATGAAGAATGAATAAATGAATCAGGCATAACCAAAGACACAGAAGGTCTCTCTTTACTCCCATGGCAGCCTCTAGATAATTTTGCTGGTTATCTTTCCTCTTACAGAGTCAACCCTAGAAGGTGCCTAGCACTAGACCAGGTATTCTATAGAAAGTAATAATACAGTGGCGCCTGGGTAGCTCAGTTGGTTAAATGTCTGACTCTTGACTTTGGCTCAGGTTATGATCTCACGGTTTGTGAGTTTGAGCCCCACATCAGGCTCCATGCTGGCAGTGTGGAGCATGCTTGGGATTCTCTCTCACTCTCTTTTTCTGCCACTTCCCAGCTCACTCACCCACTCTCTAAGTAAATAAATAAACTTAAAAAAAAGTAACAATACAATAATTCTTGTGCTAGAGATGCTAATCTAGCTGCAAGAAATAAGACACACAGATAAAATCAAGAACTACCTAAGAACAAAGAGCTAAAAGTGGCAGAAATATAAACATACATTATTTCTGGGTTCTATTTATAGGAAGAAAAAAGTGAACTATAATAGTGATTATCCATTGGGTGCCTGGGTGGCTCAGTCAGTTAAGCATCTGAAATGGCTGAGGTTATGATCTCACAGTTTGTAGGTTCCAGCCCCACGTCAGGCTCTGAGCTGACCACCAGGGTCTGGAGCCTGCTTCAGATTCTGCATCTCCCTCTCTCTGCCCCTTTCCGCTCATGCTTGCTCGCTGTCTCTCTCTCTCTCTCTCAAAAATAAGCATTAAAAAAATAAATAAAAATAACTATACCTATTACTAACTCCTTGGCTGAGGGACCCCAAACAAGGGGACACTGAGGGAAGGCGGCAATTCAATGTTAAAGTCTCTGTTATCTTCTGGAAACTACATGAATCACTCCAAGAAGGCTATGGGTATCAAAGACCGCTTCTCATTGCTATCAGTTCGTCGCAGTCCTCTCTAAAAAACCTCTGTAATCAGTAAAGGTGGCTGTATCTTAGTCTAGTCCTGTGTGAAATCTCACTACAGCTCTAGGCCTGAGTTCCTGAAAGTCCTACAGAATCTTTCCTACATAGACCTCAACCTGCTCAAAGCAAACTGCAAAGTAAATAAAAATGGTACATAGATGGAATGTTAATTTTCATTTGTCATAACGTACAAACTCTCTTCTGTATCTACAATCCCAAAATCGGTAAGTGGAATTTATAAACTTCTTTGGGCAACCAAAGATTTGTTTGAATTGCCAAATAACATCTGAGGTTACTGGTACAACTGGTACAATTCCTCAGTAGTAGTGCCACAGAACAAATTCTTTTTGATATAATTATACTTGGAAAATTTCTCAATACAACTTTATGCTCTGTACAATGTTATGCTGGTGATAGTCTAGACTTATGAATGACCGATTTGGGTGTTTGATGATTTAAAAATAATATTTTTTCCTTTTTTTTTTTTTTTTGTTGGGACAGTGGTCAAGTTTGCTTCCTAGATATTGATTGTTATGTCAAATGACCGATAAAATAGTAAGGTTCTACCCAACACACACCAAGGAAACAAACAGAATTTTGATTTTTAAATGAGTACAACTTATGAAAAACTAACCTGATGACTTTGTGTTTTAGAAACTAATCAGGGACCCTTGATCCCTATCATGTTAGCTGACAAAGTTTAAGGTATATTAAAAACAACTCATAACATTTTGGGTTCTGATTCTTGCGACAGCTGACAAGAATGCTATCAGACAGTTAAGAACTAACAGCAAAGCATTATTAATAGACAAAAATCACAGTTATTACACATTCTTTTAACATTACATTCACATTCAAATTTAAGGACTATATTCATAAACGCATTATAGAAAAGTTGTCATTATCAGAAAATGACTGCTATATGAAAAATAACTTGCAAACACATCTTTTAGATAAACATTCTCATTCCAATAAAATTCTTCAAACCACAGAATGTCAGAGAAAGAAGTAATTTTAGAGATAATATAGTCCCACCTTCTCAAGAAAACTAAAACACAGAATACATAAGTGGCTTAAATTAGGTAATAACCTAAGATAATAACAGAAATAAGTCTGGAACCCAAGTCTCCTGATTCTTCATGCACAGTTCTTTACACTATGGTCATTTAATAATGTTTACTTAGTACTTTCTATCCCTAAGACATTGTGCTAGATATAGGCACAATGTGTCTCTTAAGAAAACATTCCCTATTAAAGGAAACAGGGAAAAGGTGCATTATACAGAATTAGACAATAACAGTATTCACTAAAACTATTATTTTTGGCTACTGAAAACCAAAGTGAGGGGATGATTAAAGTAGTAGATGCAAATATATTCGCATCAATAATTACAGTAAATGTTAACAGATTACCCTCCAGTTAAAAGACAATATAAAAATGAGTGAAAACCAAGACTCAACTACTATCGACTGCTGTCTAGAAGAAACCCACTTTCAATATAAAGGCACATATGCGTGGAAAGAAAATGGATGGAAAAGTAATACATAGGGAAAACAGTAAACACATGAAGACTGTAATAAATTAACATCAACTAAAGGAAACTTCAGGGATAAAAACATTTCATAATGATTAAAAGCTTATACATAAGGAAAAACACAGAAATCATAAATATGTATGCACCTAATAACTGAGTCTCAAAATAAATGAAATAAAAATTAACCAAACTGAAAGGAGAAATAGAGAATTCTTCAATCCTGGTTTGAAATTTTAATATCACTCTCTCTTAGCAACCGATGTAACAGAAAAAAGTAACACTGTCAATCACCTGAATTTAACTGATATTTATAGAACATTACATTTAACCAGTGTAACTGATATTTATAGAACGTTACATTGAACCATTGAAAGAATACATATTCTTTCAAATATACATAGTATGTTCACCAAGTGAAACCATATATGCCGGGGCCACAAAATGAGTCTCAATTAAAAAAAACAAAAAACAAAACAGGGGTGCCTGGGTGGCTCAGTCAGTTAAGCATCTGACTTCGGCTCAGGTCATGATCTTGTGGTCCATGGGTTCGAGCCCCACGTCGGGCTCTGTGCTGACAGTTCAGAGCCTGGAGCCTGTTTCAGATTCTCTTTCTTTGACCCTCCCCTGTCCATGCTCTCTCTCTGTCTCAAAAACAAATAAACGTTAAAAAAAAATTAAAAAAAAAAAACAAAAAAAACTTAAAAAAAATAAATTATATAGAATAGGCTCTCTCTAACCCAAATGGCATTAAATTAGAAATTGACAACAAGATATCAAGAAAGACTCGCTTTTGGTAATTTGGAAATTAAAGAACCCATTTCTATATAACTCGTAGGTCAAAAAATATAAAGGACTTAAAAAAATATTTTGAATGGAAAATAATTAAAATACAACATACCAAGGTTTGTGGGATTCTGTCATAATAATGCTTAGAGGAAAAGTTAAAGCATTGAATACTTACATTAGAAAAGAAAAAACGTCTATAATGAAGGCCAAGCCTCTATACCTTACTAAGTCATAGAAAAAGAACCATAAAGTAAACCCAAAGAAAGTAGAAGACAATAATAAAAAAAAAAAAAAGTAAAGCAGAAATCAATGAAATAGAGGACATAAAATCAAAAGTCAGTTCTTTGAAAAGAATAACAAAATTGATAAACCTCTAACTAGATTAATCAAGAAAAAAAGAGAAAACACAGATGATCAGAACCAGGATTGAAAGAAGGGTGATCACTAACATTATATAGACATTAAAAGCATAAAGGGGAATACTATGAACAACTTAATACCAAATAGTTTGACAACTAGGATGAGGTAGACAAATTCCTTGAAAAATACAACTTACCAAAATGGACACAGATGAAACAGAAAATCTGAGTATCTTTCTTTATCTATTAAAGGAATTCAATCAATCATCCAAAATTCTCCCATAAAGAAAACACAGCCCTGGATAATTTTACTGGTCAGTTCTAGCAAACACTTATGGAAGGATTAACATTCATTTTATATGAACATTTAGAAAACAGAGGAGGGGGGACGCCTGGGTGGCTCAGTCAGGTAAGCATATGGCTTGGCTCAGGTCACGGGTTAAAAGTTTGAACTCTGCATTGGGCTCTGGGCTAACAGCTCAGCCTGGAGCCTGCTTTGGATTCTGTGTTTCCCTCTCTCTGTGCTCCTCCCCTGCTTGTGCTCTCTCTCTCTCTCAAAAATAAACAAACAAACAAAAAAGAAAACAGAGGAGGGAACACTTCCTAACATGTTTTATGGGGCTGGCATAATAACACTAATACCAAAACCTAACAAAGAAATTATAAAACAGGAAACTACAGACCACCATCTCTCATGAACATATACACAAAATCCTTTCCAATGTATTAGTAAAATTATATATAAAAAGGATAACACATTATGACCAAACAGGTTTATCCTAGGAATGCAAGGTTAGTTTAATATTAAAAAAAAAAAGTAATCTACATGATCAGAATAAAGAAGGAAAATTATGTGATCATTTGAATAGATACAGAGAAATCATTAGACAATTGAATTAATGATACAACCTCTCAGCAAACTTCTTCAATAAAGGTATCTATAAAAAACCCCTCAAGTAACATTGCAGTTAATACTGCAATATTAAATGTTTCACCTGTATTACTGGGAATAAGACAAAGAAGCTTACTCTCACCACTTCTATTTAACACTGTACTAATGTCCTAGCCATTACAGTAAGGCAAGAAAAAGAAAAGCATGCAAATCCAAAAAGAAAAATTAAAGCTCACTTTATTTGTAAATTAAGTGATTGTTTATGAAGAAAATCCTAGCAGATTTACAAAAACAACTTTTAGAACTACACAGTGAAATTAGTAAGGTAATAGGATACAATGTAACATACAAAAATCAATTACATATTATACACTATTTGTAAAACAATTTGAAAATGAAATTTTTAAGAAGTTCAATTTCTGTAGCATCAACAAACACAAAAATATTTTGACATAAATTTAACAAAAGGCTAACAACATCTCTACACTGAAGATTTCTATGAGAAATTAAAGAAGACTTAAATAAACAAAGAGACAGACGATGTTCATGGATCAGAAGACTCAATATTGTTGTCAATTTTCTCCAAACTGTTCTATAGTTTTAATACAATCCCAATTTTCTCATACTTTTCAGAAGTTGACAAGCTGATTCTAAACTTTACATCGTAGAGATGCAAAGGAAATAGAATATCCAAGACAATCTTGAAAAACAATGACAAAAAAATACTCACAGTACCTGACTTCAAGATATACTATAAAGCTACAATAATCAAGACAGTGTGTTACTGGCATAAGAACTGAGAAATAGATTAGTGGGACAGAACAGAGCCCAGTTCCACATGTACAGTCAATCAGTTTTGACAAAGCCACCAATATAATCCAAATAGGAAAGGGAAGTTTTTAAACAAGCAATATTGAAACAGTATCTACCTCCAAGAGGAAAAAAGAAACCACAAATCCTACCTCACAGTATATATAAAAATTAATCCAAGATAGACCCCAAGTCTAAATAGGCAAGATAAATATAAAAAAAAACTGTAACTGCAGGTAGAAGAAAACACAGGAGAGAATCTTGTCATGTATCTTCTTGGGAGTAAGCACAAGTTTAACAAAAACAATACAGAAAACAATGACTATTAAATAAAAAAATTGCTAAATTAGACTTAATCAAAATAAAAACTTCTACTTAAAGTTGTCCTTAATATAATGAATACTCAAACCACAGACTGGGTTTTCATATTTGTCAAATACAGATCCAACAAAGGACTGGTATCCAGAATTTAAACAGCCCAATAAAAAATGGACAAAAGAGTTTAACAGTTCACAAAAGAAATATATACAGAAAACACAAGCATATAATAAAGTGCTCATCATCATTAGTCATCAAGAAAATGTAAATTAAAGCACAATGAGATACCATTACACACCTACTAGAACAGCTAAAATTAAAAAGACTGACAACACCATATGTTGGTGAGGATGTGGAACAACCAAATGCTCATACATCACTGGTGGGAGTACAAATGTTACAACCACTTTGGAACAATGTCTGGCAGTTTCTTAAAAAATTAAACATATGATGTAGCAATTCTACTTCTAGCTATTACCTAACAGAAATAAATACTATATTCATAGTAAAACTTGTATGAGTATGTTCACTGAAGTTTTATTGTAATAACCACAAGCTAGAAACAGCCCAGTGTCCATCAATAGAATGGATAAACTGTGGTCTATGCATACAGTGGAATACTACTCAGCACTACAAGGTAACAAAGACATACCCAACAACATTGATGAATCTCAAAATATTATGCTCAGTGACAGAAGAGGTACACAGAAGAGTATATACTATATGGTTAATGTGGAAGGGAAAAAAGGAATAATGATTGCCTGTGGGAGGTACAGGTGAGGATTTAATGGGAAGAAGAATGAAGGAACATTCTGGGATGTTCTATATCTTAAAAGAGTTTTGATGCACAGGTATATGCATTTATTAGAACTTGTCAAATGGTACACTTAAGATCTTTGCATTTCATTGTATGTAATTTTGCTTCAAAAGATAGCAACAAATGAACTAGTTAATGATGTACACGATGACATATTTGGAAAGAAGTGTACTGAAGTGTACAACTTACTTCAAAATGCTTAAAAAAAGAGGGATCCATGGAAGGGTACAGAAATGAATAGTTGGATAAGTATGTGATAAAGCAAGTACTGTAGAATCCAGGTGACAAGTATGTAGTACCTGACAAGTTCCTTCAATTTTTATTTGCTTCATATAAGATGCTGGAAGAAAAACAGCATCATAGATGACTGAGATTATTTTAGGTCGGACTGCCAATGTTAAGGATTCTGGTCACCATCCATGAAAATCTGGTTGACCAAGAGAGAGAGTAAAGGCAGTAAATATATAAAGTAAGGGGTGGGGAGTATTAGAGCCAAAGCCCAGAAATGCAAGTCTGAAACCTGCTGGAAATAATGCCCAGGGCACCAAGGCAGAAAATAGTCACTTGCAAGCCTTAGGAGATTTGCTTTTGCTTTCTTCCTAACTTCTGCAAGTCTATGAAACCGTCTTCTAGGCCTAGTATCCAGCAGTAAGCTAGCGCTCTAGCTCTCTAGCTTTTTTCCAAGACACATAAGGACACAGCTGGAGGATTTAAAGTCATTGATGAGGGGCAAAAAAGGAAGGAACGGAAATGAATTAAAAATTCCACTGGGAGAAGGTATGACTCACCCACTCCTTGATGGGTAACTACCCTTCAAAATAGCATCTTTTGAAAACAGCCAAGGAGCATTAAAGATTGAACATAAAACTGCTTCTGGGCAGGACTGATTAAAGAGGAATAAAACTATTTTAAAAGGTTACTCTGAGTTATTTGGCAATATTTATTTGCATTCCGGTGAATGGGTGACTCAGATCCCACTGCCGGTCCTTTTCATCTCCAGAGCTATGATTTTTAGAGGACAATAGTCACCAGTAATTGTTGCTTTCTGGAGACAACTGAAGTCTCAGTCTAGCTGATGGAAATGAGTGATTATCACTTTGCTTGATGTAATGCGCCTTCACAGAAACCCTATACCTGCTTTATCCTTGAACTGTATTTCACTCAGCTTTTCAATTTTTCTATTTGCAAGGATATAGCATACTTTTTGCTACTAACTTGCTGTAAATAATAACCAGGTTCACTTTTGGGGGCTTTTCCTTACCTTAACTTTTAATCTTTTAAGTAAAAAGTAAAATAATCAGGTTTAAACATGGTCTAAACTTTGATTGGATTAGACATAGGATAGCAAAGGAGGCTAACATGAGCTAATAACCTCTAATTTGACCAAATACTGTAACCTTAAACATTGACTCATTCTGTCACTATGTAATTTTTAACCTAATTTAAAATTAGTCTTTTAAATAAAAACCTCTGATACACTAATGAAAGTATTACATCTGTGTAGTCAGCAAGTACAAACAACTAATATCAACTAACACTAAAATAAAAATGAAGTTCATTACTTTACATCTGAAAAAGGTCAGCCACACTGGGTGACCCAAACAGTATTCACAAATACCCTCAGTGAAAGATAATATAAAGAATGGCAAGTTAAAGATCACCTCCAAAAATGTGAAGAAAACATATTATGTACAAAACATAGTATCTCTGGGCTGTTCTTTATTTCACAAAATGTTAACATTAGAAAATGGTTTGCTATGTCTCTAGTTCTATAGTACAAACCAGATTACTATTTCTTTGAACTATATAACAACCTTTCCCTAAAAAACAAAATACCACCTTTATTGTAGGGCGTTAGTAGTAAAAATTTACCTTAACAAAGCCAACAAGATGCCACAAATCAGCTTTTTTTCAGATTATCTCATAAAAGTATAGAGACTAGGAGAAAAGAGCAAAACATGTCAAGTGTGGGTTGGCATGATTCAGTGTAACATTTATGGATGGTTTTAAGGCTCCCAGATTGTACTTTTATTGTTTCCCAAGAGTCATTCATGAGATCTGTTGCAATGAAGGCTCAAATCATATATAAATTTTCATCTGAAAGTAAAGTGTTTGTTGCCCTCTTGAGGTAAATTCAAGAACAGAAACAAAACAACGCTGGCCTTGCCTAGTCCATTACAGAAAGGGGCTTTCTTTTCCAACAGGCTTTTTGGCTTTTTCTACAAACATATCATGATCTGAAGCTGGATAGTTGTAATATAAACTCTATTTTTACCCCAACAACAGACAACTTACAAAAGAAGACACTAGAACATTTCCGTAAAAATAAAATTAAAACTTTACTCCAAGAATAAGCAAAAATTTTTAAGTTTCAATTGATAAAAATGTCAAACTAGCTATATCCTAAAAATTCATTAGGCAGATCTCCAGTTAGCCTAGCTCACCTGACCCAGGGGACCCAAACTATACACTGTGAAAAGCTTTGTGGCAAACTTTTATGGGGGCTGGGAGGGTGGGGCAAGTCCAAGATATGTATATTCAATTCCACTTACTAAGCAAGGTTTTCAGGGTGCCTGGGTGGGTCAATCGGTTAAGCTGTGATCGGCTCAGGCCGATCTCATGATCTGTGAGTTCAAGCCCCAGACTGGGCTCTGCACTGGCAGTGTGGAGCCTGCTTTGGATTCTTCGTTTCCCTCTCTCTCTCTCTGCCCCTCCCCTGCTTGCATACGCGCACACTTTCTCTCTCAAAAACAAATAAACATTTAAAAAAATAAGCAAGGTCTTCAACACAATAACAGCTGCACTGAGAAAAGAGTATATGATATATAAGTGTGGGTACAAAAAGTCAATGGTCTTGTAGATTATCTCACCAGGGAATTCTCAGAGTTAAATGAATTTTAGTAACTCTGAGGTACTGTTGCCATTTCAGTGTCATGGGGCTTTGAACTAATGAAAGTTGTTTTCTCTCAAACTGCATTTTACACTAAGCTACCATTTGATTTTCGGTATTAAGAAGAATGGGTTGGGTTACATCATTATTCCTCTCAAGTTTCAAACACTTCAGCGTTTTACTAAGCATGACTTATATTCATGAATAATCAAGATTTTGAATGAGCAGTAAAAACATGGTTAGGGGTGCCTGGGTGGCTTAGTCAGTTAAGCCCCTGACTCTTGATTTCAGCTCAGGTCATGATCTCATTGTTCGTGAGTTTGAAGTGCGGAGACTACTTGGGATTCTTTCTCTTTCTCTCTCTCTCTCTCTCTGCTCCTCCCCACTTGCTCTCTTTCTCTCAAATATAAATAAACTTAAAAAAAAAAAGTATGGTCACCATCTTATCTTGTTACTAAAGCCCATGTAGGAGGAAGAGATCACACCAGCCAGTTGTTGTTAAAAACCTAGATTTGTGGACATACAATTAACCTACCACATTCTCTAGAGGCAATCAAAGTAGGTTGCTCATACACACTCTCCCAGCTGCTGGACTCTTTACACAGGGCCCTCGAGATACACTTGATAGCCAAAGGTCTCAACAGGGAAAGTAGGAAGGACACAAAAGATGTCCCTTTTCTAAGCCCTACTTAAGTCATTAGCTGTCAGTTTTGACCTATAGATTGATCATTCACACAAAATTCATTCAGACATTTACTTACGGCTACTGTGTATCACAAACCATTTTAATTACGGTGTAATGAAAACCATCCTTAGATTCATTCAAACTTTGGTTCTACTTATCACCTTACAAAAAATTCTCTAAGAGGGGCACTATTTGAAACAACTTTGTAATTAGCTATATGACCCTCTCTCCCCAATATAAAAGAGAAGCCAGAGAAAAGCCTGAAGGCAGGAAGAAGAGTGCAAAAAAAAAAACAATCCAGATTTTTTTTCCAATATTTTGAAGCTCTGGTGGTGTACACACACACGTGCTCGTACACGCACAGACACACATTTTCACACACTTTTTTTTTAATTTTTTTTTCAACGTTTATTTATTTTTGGGACAGAGAGAGACAGAGCATGAACGGGGGAGGGGCAGAGAGAGAGGGAGACACAGAATCGCAAACAGGCTCCAGGCTCTGAGCCATCAGCCCAGAGCCTGACGCGGGGCTCGAACTCACAGACCGCGAGATCGTGACCTGGCTGAAGTCGGACGCTTAACCGACTGCGCAACCCAGGCGCCCCTTCACACACTTTTACACGTAGCATAGTTTCTTGCATTATAGCAAAGTTCAGGCTCTTAAAGCAAAGCCGCCTGGGTTTCACAGCCCGACTCCCACCACCAACTAACTACCTTTGTAACTTTGGCAAGTTGCTTAATCTCTCTGTGCCTTGACTGCCTCACCTGTAAAAACAGGGATAATTTATTATTTTTTTTAAAGCTTTTTTTTTTTTTTTTTAACATTTATTTATTTTTGAGACAGAGAGAGACAGAGCATGAACGGGGGAGGGTCAGAGAGAGAGGGAGACACAGAATCTGAAACAGGCTCCAGGCTCTGACCTGTCAGCACAGAGCCCGATGCGGGGCTCGAACTCACGGACCGTTGAGATCATGACCTGAGCCGAAATCGAACGCTCAACCGACTGAGCCACCCAGGCACCCCAAAAACAGGGATAATTTAAATACCGAACTCAAATATTTACTGTCAGTTTTAAATAAATGCTTATCACAATGTCCAGCCCAACCATAAATGTGCTCCTTTACCCCCATTCTCCTATGTCCTTTCCTCCTCAGCTCAGACTCATGCCTATAATAATCATCACTCTCACCCCCTTTTCACATTTTCTATGTATTTACATTTGTGTGGATATACACAAATATGATGGATCCAGACTGTAAGAACTGCTCTAAAAATTGCTTTTTCACATAATATACCTCAGAAACCAGCAACTCTTCCACATTAGGTGATCTTATCCACTTGCATGGCTATAAATGCCATCTGTGGACTGATAATCCCAATTTTGCATTGCCAGCCTGGATGTCTCTTATACAGCCTACCTGACATCTCCACTTGAACATTTCCTAGGCATTTCAAATTTAATGTATCCAAAGTAAAACTCTTGATTTTCTCCCATAAACCTGTTCTTCCATGTCTTTTTCCATCTCAGGATATGGTGGCGTTACCCATTAACCATTTCCTACAACCAAAAGCTAGCATCTTCTTTGATTCCTTCCTTTCTTACCCTCAACCCAATCCAAAGTCCTGGCATTCGTAACAACAAAACAGAACTCTAATCCATCCTCTCTTCTCCATCATCACTGCCACCACCCTGAAGTGAGCTATGATGGGTTTAACAGTCTTTTTATCTGGCTCCTCACTTTCACTCTTGTACTCCGCTAATCCATTAGCCAGACAATAGACAGAATGACCTGCTTATCAACCTGAAATGTGTCACTCTCCTGCTTAAAACCATTCATCTACTTCCTACTGCATTTCAAATAAAACTTTAGCTCCTCAAAAGCATTCTATTCTCTGGCCCACACGTAACTCTTTAAGCTCACCTTAAGATTCTCTTTTGTTCACTGGAATCTAGTCACACTGGCCTCCTCTCTGTTCCTAGAAGACCCGAAAATCTTCCCCATTTCAGTGCTTCTGTCATATTTTTTTCTGCTTTTAGCCTGATTTCTCCTCATATACTTTGGGTCTCAGCTTAAACATTACCACTTCGTCTGGAGAAAAGTCTTAATCTCTATCACAGTAATCTATCTCCACCATAGCACTTCATATTTGTTGAACTAGTAGAAATAAACACCACAAGGGCAAGGACAATGCCTATCTTGTTTCACCATGCTGTTCCTAGTGCCTAAAGCAGTGCATAGCCCCTAGTGGGCCCTCCATAAACATTTGATAAATAAGAGGGAACAGTATATGGTAACTAACTAGGCTTTCCTGAAACTTCTGAAATACTGTATATGAAATCTTAGCATTCTTTTTGCTAAAAACGGAGATACAACGTATCAAAAGAATGCATAATTTTGTTTTGCCAATTAGAATGAAAAAGTGATCTCATTCATAAACAGAAATTTTAGTAGTTATTAATAATAGCTATTAAAAAATAACTTGTTTTGATTGTATGGCAGCTAAATGTTTCGGACAAAGTGTACCCCTAGTGTTCTTTTTGAGGAGGCTGAAAACTCAACTGGTCAAATCAAAACTACTCCTGTACTTTAGACCAGCCTAAGGTTGAAAAAAACCTTTAGTGATTTAATGAATCACTCTTTCTCAGAGAATACAAATGTCAACAAACCACACTCACTTATTAAGAAAAAACTATTAACTATTTCAATGAAAATAATCCTTTCCCACAAAAAAGAAGTAACTATGAGAACTAGGAATGTAAAGGACGATGGATGTGATTGTGATGGATGTGAAAGTAACTGTGGTAACCATTTCACAATGTATATGTAAGTCATTATGCTGTACACCATAAACTTTTACCACACTGTATGTCAATTCTATCTCAATAAAACTAGAAAATATATTTAATTATAACCCACCCAAAATATGCAAATAAAAATAACACCCCCACCCCCCCCCCCCCACGAAAAAAGAACTAGGAACGTAGATGTAGAACAAAAGGAATTCTCACAGGCTGCGGCTCAGGGGATAAACTGACAACCACTCTGCAGAATATGATAAAATAAGGATTTCTTACTTGACTGCCTCATAAATATTGTTGGAGGTATGTCCTGATAAGGCATCGTGTAAATTTCGAATAAAATAATCTCTGTATTCTTCTGGAAGGGCCATAAACGTTCCACCCATCACAATAAACTCCACTTTATCCACACTGTGACCAAGTTGTTTTAACTGAAACACATACAAATTCATTAGCATTAGATGGATACAGTCAATTACCCTAAGAAGGCACTGCAAATTTCTAATCTTATTTTGTAGTTTTTTCATCAGTATAGTTTAAAAATGAAAAGCAATTAAACATATTTAGCAAAGGTTTGGATTAAAAAATACACTCCAGAGTCTGAAAGAAAAAAAAAAAATTACTATAGCTCGAGGAGGCAAAGTGACAATTAAAAACAATAAACAAGAAGCTTGACATCAATACCTATGTGGAAATTTAAAAACATGTGGAATATAAACTAGAAAGCAGTAAGGGCAAATATAATAATACAATACGCAACATAATAAATACTTCTTGATCATGTATTTTTTATGTCAGACCTTGCGGTAAGCCTTGGGAACAAAAACAGTGACTGTGCAACATAATCAGGGCTTGATGCCAGTGGAAGAAAAAGAACACCAGGTTAGAAATAAAAATTAAGAATGCAGTTTTAAACCAGTTGTGAAGATTATGAGCACAGGTGGCATGGCTTTCTGGAGAAAAAACAACATAAAAATCTGATTGATAAACTATAAAATATTATGTCTCTCTACTAGTGGAGAGAATGGTACAGATTTTTCATTTTGCCAACTATAATAAGCTAAGATTCTAAATTTTAAAAACAGGTATTTAAATTTCGTAGGGTCCTTAAAAAGTTAAAAACAGAAATACAACATGATCCACTAATTACACTATTGGGTATTTAAAGAAAATAAAAACACTAATTCAAAAAGATGTATGTGCCCCTATGTTTATTGCAGCATTAGTTATAATAGCCAAGATGTGAAAGCAACCCAAGTGCCGAGAGACAAATGGATAAAGAAGATGCAGTGTATATATACAACGGAATATAACTCAGCCATTAAAAAAAGGATGAGATCTTGCCATTTACAAGTGTACAATATGGATGGAACTAGAGGGTATTATGCTAAGTGAAATAAGTCAGAGAAAAATAAATACCGTATGATTGCATTTATATGTGGAATCTAAACAACTAAAACAGATAAAAGACGAAAGACCTATAAATGCAGAGAACACACTGATAGTTATGAGAGGGTTAAGTGGAGGAGGGGATGGGCAAAATGGGTAAAGGGCAGAAGATACAGGAATGAATAAATTATGGAATGAATGAATCCAGTTATGGAATGAACAAATCATGGGAATAAAAGATACAGCATAGAAAATACAGTCAATGATATTGTAACAGCACAGTATGGTGATTGATGGTAGCTATACCTGTGGTGAGTACAGCATAACAGACATGTTGAAACACTATGTTGTACACCTGCAACTAATGTATCACTGTGTGTCAACTATACTTCAATTAAAAGAAAAATTTCTTGCCCTATCTCAGGCTTGAGAAAAACTGGGTCAAGTAGACTACTAAACTATGAACTCAAATTAATTAATGTTCTATGTAAAGGATGTCTACATTTAATATGACAAAAAGGCACCTTTTTAAATGTTTGTTTCTGACAATGGCAAATAAAAATTTATACATATTTGTATCTTTCTGTAATTGTATTCATATATACATATGCATGAATATATGTAAGTATATATAGGTGTGCATGTAAGTATATAGGTAAGTATGTTTATGTGTGTGTGTGTGTGCATGTGTGTATATATATAAATACTAAAAAAAACTCTATGATTGTTTACAAGGGAAACACAACAAAATCATTCTGGGTACCTTTTTCAAAATACCTTGTCAGGACCCTAAACCAGACTTAATCAGAACTCCTGAGGTGAAAATCTGGCATATGTTTTGGAAAAGACACTCAGGTGATTCTATTGCATTTACAGTGAAGAAAAAAATCACTGCTGTATGCTAGTTTCTAAACCTTTTAAAACCCATTCTCTTTTTGGTAAACATAAACATTTTACACTCTACTGAAACATTTTATTTATTTATTAATTTTTTTTTCAACGTTTATTTATTTTTGGGACAGAGAGAGACAGAGCACGAACGGGGGAGGGGCAGAGAGAGAGGGAGACACAGAATCGCAAACAGGCTCCAGGCTCTGAGCCATCAGCCCAGAGCCCGACGCGGGGCTCGAACTCACGGACCGCGAGATCGTGACCTGGCTGAAGTCGGACGCTTAACCGACTGCGCCACCCAGGCGCCCCGCTACTGAAACATTTTAAATGAATTAAATATCATAGCTAAAAAAGAAATTGAAGCAATGGTCAGTTTAGAACATGCTTTTCTAGACTATACAGGTTGCACCCAGGTGAGGTCCTCTCCTATGGCTGACAATCCTGATCCACACGTGCTTGGGTGACAGTGAGGTGAAAATATGAACTGGCTGGTATTCACCGATACTAGCTAAATGAACAGAGAAGTGACTTAATGACTATGGTATGTACTAGTTTCCTTTTGAGATTCTGTAGTTGCCCTACTAGGTGTTGTTACTGTAAAAATTATAGATGGTGCTCACACTTTTTTAAATCGGACAAGTTTAAAATAAAACTATAAAAAAGGAAATCTGTATTACTGTTCAGATTTCTCAAGCAGAGCAAGGCCATTTAAACAGTACTACTTGTTTCTCATCAGTTATATTGAAGTATAATTTACATACAACAAAATCAATTAATGTTAAGTGTACAACTGGAAGGGTATGGATGAGTGTTTACAGTTGTGTAACTCCCACCACAGTCATGATGCAGAACAATCCCAGGACTCCTAAGAGTTCCTCACACCCTTCTGCAGTCAATTCCCTATTCCCACCCTGGCATACCAGTCACAATAACTTCTTATCTGGCTCATGGAAGCAAAAATTCAATCCATCCACCTCCTGTCTAAGAACTTTCTCACATCTCCATCTGTAAATTTCATATGGTTAATGAGTCTGTATAAATTGAAAGAAATTTAAAGAATATAGAACCCCTAAAGAAAATAATACAGTCTCTAAAGGAAGTAGTGATTTTGAGCTTGCTGGGTATTGCAAAATAGTCTTCCTCCCTCAGATGGATATTAAAAACTTACCAAGGGGACAGGCACTCTTTTAGTTATTTCGGGTTCAACTCAAATTAAACAATAATACCTTCTAAGTATGTACAAAAATCTAACTTAAAAATGCTTTTTAGAAACTTACCTGTTCTATTCGGTGTCTTGTCTGTAGATAAGGGTCATATCTAGCACGGATAGCTCGCATGGAGGTTGGCTAAGAGAAAAAGAGAAAAATCTCCTGCTGGGCCCACATTGAATAGAAAATAAAAAGTAGTTCAAAAGAATTATATTAAAAATAAAATTCTCTTGTGCTCCTTCCTTCCTTTCTCAGTTTAGGGATCAAAATACTGTTCTGAATAGCATCTGGCTAGTCTCCATCCCCACTGTCTTAAGATTCTGAACAGCAGGGCATCTCCTTGAATCATATTTATCTTTGTGTAAACACTTATGAAATCTCCAGGGTCACTTTCTGCTGGAGCAGAAAGGGGTGGCTAAGGGACAGAAACGAGAGGGAGCCTTTTCACTGAATAATTCCTTTTGTATTTTTAAAAATGTGAACTATGGAAAACAAGTAAAAAGTGAAATTCCATATATAAGAGAAAAAGTCCAATGGTTTTCTGGCTGCTGACCTCTTCCCGAAAAGGCTGACTGCTTCAAAAGAAGCCTGCTTGCTGTTCTGCTTGCACTCTTGCCCCCACTCTCATCCTTTAACCACACAGCCATCAAATGATCTCTTAAAACCCTATACTGGATCGCATCATTCCCCTGCTTTCAACCTTAATGGCTTCTCATGACACCTATAACAAAATCCAAACTCTATGTCCAGCTTACAACCTATTTCATCTGTCTCTCCAATCTCATCCTTCCCCTTCCCCACTATGTCCTGGAACACCCCACTGTCGTTCCTACCATGGCTCCTTGTTCTAGCTATCCTCTCTGCTGGGAATGCTCTCTGCCGATATTCTTGCATGGCTCCTTCTTGTCATTCAAAACTCAGTTTAAGTATCATCTCCTCAGTCACTTCCTAACTACCAAGGCTAAAGTATCTACTCAGTTTCTACAAACCTCACTTGATTTTACTTCTCTACTTAGCATTTACCGGTAGTACCTGATATTTTCTTCTTGTTTCTTTATCGTCTATCTCTTATTATTAGAATGTAAATTCCATAAGATTAGGGACTTTATCCATTTTTCACTGTTGAAGAAGCACTATATCATGGTGAGGAACACAAAATTCAAAACCTGGCTCTGTCACTAATTAGCAGTGTATCTCTGGGCCAGTTGTTTAGGGCCTCTAAAGCCTGTTTCCTTATTCATAAAGCCAGGATAATAGTGCCTGCCTTCAAGGTGCTGCTATAAGGTTTAAAGTTGTGAAGACTTACAATAGTTTAACATACAGTAAGAGCAAGCGCTTATGTTAAGTATTTCTCCAGTGACTACAGCAATATACGTAGACACTCAGCAAATATTTAATGAATGAACTTCTGTAATCAGGAGAAAAATAAAAAATAAAAATAATTTAAGAAAGTCAGTACTTGTAACAGCACACTATAGGTAAAGTATGATGTCAAACTTCCTCAGGACAACCTCCTATTACTTTACCTCATATCCAGTATAAGACTGGGTTGAATATTCAAAATCTGAATCAGGTCCACCAGGGCAGTATCTGCCAATACAACCAAAGAATGAAGATGTCAGATACAAAATTTAGTTCAACAGTCTAGTTCAAGTATCTGCAGTCTCCATAAAATTCTGAGAGCAAACACGTTTCATATTCAAATCCTAATCGAAGAGCCTACCTTTAAAGTATCTACAATTAATATATTTTCTACTGACAAGTAAACACAATAAACATATGAGGAACATCATAGTAGTCATTTTCAGAATATTGCAGTCACTATTATTTCAGAGATTTACACTTTTAGGGGCAAGCAACAGCACCTAACTTTTCCTAGGTTTAGAATGATACTCACAGTGCTCTCTTGGTAACTATACTTAAGAAAATCTTTCATTTAATCTTCCTACCTAGAATCATGCAGTCTGGCTGTTTTTCTAATTATCTAAATTTAAGAAGTTTAAAGGTTATTTATAGAGATAACTTTTTAATTTGATTCCTTTCTGATCCAAACTCATTTGAATTTCTGACAGAATTTAGGCAGTTCATATCTCCTTGTTTCATTTATCAAGTTAATAGACTTTTAGTCTTTCACGTTCTATAACAAGGTATTTTTTATTGTTTATTGCAACATATTAAAATATATATTTCAGTTTTAAAGCACTGAAACATCCTATCAATGGCTGCTTGTTTCAAAGAACTAACTTATGCATCTACTGAATCAAAGTTTTAATTACCAGCATGCACTGATTAAGGCTCTAGGGAATTAACTAATTCAATTAAAGCACACACACACGCATACACACACACACATACGCTTGAAGAAAATCATCACACTTACACACATATATTTCCTGTAAAACTGATGTGTGGACATCTGTGGGGTTTGCACATCACAGCCACAACAGCAATCTACAAAAGATTAATAAGAAAGCTATTATGGAATAATAAATACACAATGCTGGAGAGTGGTTATCTCTCAGGAGGGAGAGGAATGCAATCAGAGAATGGCACATAAGGGACTTCAAAGTATTGGTAATACTGTATTTCTTGAGCTGAGCTATGGGCATAAGGGGGATCTCTTTTTGATGTGTTTAGTCTCTAAAATATACATATGTATTTGTATACTAGCTATTAAAATAGTAATATTTTACAATAAATTAAGTGCAAAATAAGGTATTAATCATTTTCAAAGTCACAGTGATTCTCTTACTCTGATTTATTTTACTAAAATACCTTAAAAGAAAAAAATTATGCAAGTCTACAAAATTGTATCTAAATGCATTAATTGAATATATATAAAACTGTAACTCAGCCTCCTCATGGACATATTAGATCTCAATATTCAGAGCAGACACTATTAAACTAGGAGCTACACTTCACAGAGTGTGTGCAAAATATTCTCAGAAGAGTCTGTCAGAGCCCTCCTGGGGTGAGGACATTATGTGCTTGAGAAAGAGGGTGATAACAGAGACAGAAGTATGGTTACATACGGGGGGAGTTGGCCAAATAAGGCTATAGACTAAGGTGAATGCAAGCCAAGTTTCTTACTATCAGAGAAGAAAGCTATAAATATAGAAAGGGAGAGAACTTGGATGGAATGGAAGGTATTGCTGTGAACTCATAGTTTTCAATAAATACACTGATATGCAAATAAATATAAATGCAAATGTGTTAGTATACGTATATGCAGGTGTATATGTATACATACAAATATACTTCCTTGCTTGGTCCACTAGAGGGTCTAGGAGCAGCAACACTCTAATAGCAATGAGTATATCTAGCACTCAGATCTTGGTTTCTAAATACCCATCTCCAGTGAAAGAAACCAGGGCTCTTTGGAGAAATGGCTGATTCCAGACCTGGGGCAAAGAAATGACAAATGAGCCTGAAACATTTTATTATGACAGAAAGCTAGAAACTGCTCAAAGAATGATGGAGACATTTAAAAAAGACACAAAAACCAGCTTGAAAGGGCTCTCTCACTGGTCAAATCAAGGATCATTTGTACATCAGAATAAATAATGACAGTAACAGACTATAACCCACCAAATAGGAAACCATTAATCCACTCATACAAATAAATGAATGAGGAAACTGAAAATCTGATGAGTTACAGAAAACTTACATAGCTTCAAAGTACTTCACCACACAAAACTTAATTACAAAGTGGAAAAGATTAACTTCACAGAGGAGAAGCCTGGGAGACACTACCTTGATCAAAATGAACAATATCAGAAAGAAGAACAAAGATGGAGGTATCATACTTCCTGATTTCAAACTATACTACACAATATGATATTGGCATAAAAACAGACACATAGATCAAAAAAGCAGAGAGCCCAGAAATAAACCCCGCATGCATGGTCAATTAACTTACAACAAAGGAGCCAAGAATATACAATGGGGAAAAGACAGTCTTTTCAATAAATGGTGTCGGGAAAACTGGACATCCACATGCAAAAGAATGAACTAGACCATTATCTAACATGACACACAAAAATTAGTTCAAAATGGATTAAAGACTTGAATGTAAGACCTGAAACCATAAAACTTCTAGGAAAAAAATGCAGGCAGAAGTTCCCTGACATTGGTCTGGGTATTGAATTTGTGGATCTGACTCCACAAGCAAAGGCGACAAAAGTACAAAAATAAGTAAGTGGGACTACATGAAACTAAAAAGCTTCTGCACCATCATAGGAAACCATCAATAAAAGGAAACCATCAACAAAAGGAAAAGACAACCTGCTGAATGGGAGAAAATATTTGCAAGTCATATATCCAATAATTAATATCTAAAATATATTAAAAAACTCAACTCAATACAAAAACCAATCTGATTAAATAATAAGCAGAGAACTTGAACATTTTCCCAAAGACATACAAATGGCCAGCGGGTACACGAAAAGATGTTCAACTAATGTTGATGTTCACTAATTATCAGGGAAATGCAAATCAAAACCATGAGATATTATTGTTAGAATGGCCATTATGAAAAAAAAAAAACAAGAAATAACAACTGTTGATGAGGATATGGAGAAAAGGGAACCTTCATGCACTGCTGGTGGGAATATACATTGGTGCAGCCACTACTGAAAACACTATGGAGGTTAAAATTAAAAACAGGTCTACCATATGATCTGGCTATTCCACTTCTGAGCATTTATCCTGAGAAAATGAAAATACTAATATGAAAAGATAAAAAGATATATGCACCCCTATGTTTATTGCCACACTGTTTACGATAGCCAAGATATGGAAATAACCTAATTACCCATCAATGGATGAATGGATAAAGAAGGTGCGATATAGATGTATATACAGTGGAATACTGCTCGGTCATAAAAAAGAATGAAATCTTGCCATTTGTGACAACATGGATGAACCCTGAGGGTATTAAATGGTAGATGAAATGAGTCAGAGAAAGACAATACCATATGACCTCACTTATATGTGGAATATAAAAAAGAAAACAAAACAAAACTCATATATACAGAGAACGGACTCGTGGTTATCAAGGAGGGAGGGGGCTGGGAGAGGGACAAAACAGGTGAAGTGGGTCAATTGTATGGTGATGGATGGTAACTAAACTTATTGTGGTGGTTACTTTGTAGTGTATACAAATATCAAATTATCTTATACACCTGAAGCTAATATAATGTTATATAGAAATTTTATCTCAATAAAAATGTTACAATAGCAATTTACCTCAATGAAAAGAAAGAACATTATCCGTGACAGGACAAATTGAAACTATATATATATATGTGTGTGTGTATACACATATGTATACATATATATACACATATATATACACGTGTATATATATACATATACACACATACATATGCATATATACATATATACATATACATGCACACATATATATGTGTGTGTGTGTATATATATATATATATGTACACACACACACATATATATATACACACACATATATACACACACACACATACCACCTGATAGGATACAAGAATACATTATCACTTCTGTGATGTTCCAATGCTAAAGATGTATAACCTGAACCTAATTATGAAGAAACATCTGATTAAGCCAAAACTGAGGAACCTGCTACAAAATAACCTGCTTGAAATCTTCAAAAGTGTTAAGGTAATGAGGGCAAGGAAAGGCAGGAAGTGCCCAGAGTGAAGAGACAGGACAACCAAATGCAACATGTGATTCTGAACTGGGATCTGTAGGTCACTATTGAAATAGTGGGTGAAACTTGAACAAGATCTGAGGATGAGATGACAGTATTTATCAGTGCTAAATTCCTGACTTTGATGCTGTATTGTGGTGATTTTAGAAATGTCCTTGTTTGTAGGAAATGCATACTAAAATATTCAAAAGCAACTTACTTTGCAACTTACTCTTAAGTGGTTCAGGGGGAAAATGTTCTTTATATTGGACCTTCAACTTTTCTGTAAGTTTGATTATTCTTCATAATAAAAATTATTAAAATTTAAAGCATTAAATAGTGATCTAGAGAAAGTCCAAAATTTCAAAAAAATTGCAATTCTGAATGAAAAATTTAGATTTTCAAACAAATGTTTTTAATACGAGCCACTGATGAGATCAGTCTAATTCAACAATTGAGGGCCCAGTACATGGGCCAGGTTCTGAGCTACACAGAGCAAATGGGCCTTGAGACCACAAAAATATTACTGCACTGTTTCTGTCCTCTGAAAACATACCTATCTAGGTGAGGAAGACACATAGAAAAAGGCTATTTTGGAACCACATGGTAAGAAGCATGTATAAAATACCAGGAATGCCAAAGAAGGCAATTAGCCCTGACCAGGGAAGTCAGAGAAGCCTTCCAGAGATGCTGATTAGGGTTAATTAAGTCAAGAGGATAGGGTAAGGTGGGGCCAGGGAAGTAAAGTGCAGTAGTTTTCGAAGAGTTTTTAAGCAGAACTCTCCTTTCAAGTAACATTTTACTTAAAACCTCAATTTATAAATGAGATAAAAGCTACAGCCCTGGGTGAAACAGCGATGTCCCTGCTCCTATGGTTTCACTACTTATTATGCCCCACAATAGCTTCAAAAGACTTCTACGGAATTCAAGTTTTATAGAGTACAGTTTAAAAATTACTGGTAAAGTAGAAAAAGCAATGACTTTGGATTCAGTCAGAGAGATGTAAGTTTGAATCTTTGCCCCTTACTGTGAATTTTCCTATTTGGTACAATGTAGGTAATAGTACTTACCTCTCAAAACTGTTTTGAGGATTAAATCAGAAACACAATAGCCAGTATGTAAGAGGTGGGCAACATATGGTAGCTGTTATTATATTTAATGTTGATAGGTAGAAGAAGAAGAAGAAGAAGAAGAAGAAGAAGAAGAAGAAGAAGAGGAGGAGGAGGAATAATCATGGCATTCTAAGCAAAACAAACACAAAAACTCAAATACAAACTCAAAATGGATCACAGACCTACATGTAAAGTCAAAACTATAAAACTTCTAGAAGATAATACAGGAGAAAATCTAGGTCACCTTGGTTTTTACAATGAGTTTTTAGATCAACACCAAAAGAAAGATCCATGAAAGAAAAAATTAGTAAGTTGGACTACATTAAAATTTGGAAGTTCTGCTCTGAGAAACTCTTAAGAGAATGAAAAGACCCATACTCAGAGAAAACATATGCAAAACACGTCTGATAAAAGATATGTATCATAAATATACAAAGAACTCTTACAGTTTTCGAATAGGAAAACAACCCAATAGGAATAGAGCAAAAGATCCAAACAGAAACCTCATCAAATAAGATATACCAATGACAAATGAAAATATGAAAGATACTCAATATATGTCATCTGGGGATTGCAAACTAGAACGAAATACTACTTACCACACACCTATCAGAATGGCCAAAGTCCACAACACTCACAACACCAAATGCTGGCAAGCATGTGGAGAAACAGGAACTCTCATTGTTGGTGGGAATGCAAAATGGTACAGCCACTTTGGAAGACAGTTTGGCAATTTCACAAAGCTCAACCTAGTCTCACTGTATGATCCAGAAATCATGCTTCTAGGTATTTACCCAAATGAGTGGAATACTTAGGTGTACACAAAACTCTTCAGACAATGTTTATAGCAGCATTGTTCATAACTGTCAAAATTTAGAAGTAACCTAGATGTCCTTCAACAGGAGAATGGATAAACTGTGGTAAAGACAGTGGAATATTGTGCACTTCTAAAAGGAAATGGACTGTATCAAGCCACTAAAAAGACATGGCATAGCTTTAAATGCATATTGCTAAGTGAAAGAAGGCAATCCGAAAAGGCTATGCATACTGTTTGATTCCAACTACATGACATTATGGAAAAGGTAAAACTATAGACAGTAAATAAATCAGTGGTTGCCAGAAGTTTGGAACACAGTAAAGGATGAATAGGGGAGCTTTAGGGCAGGGGAAATATTCCATATGATCCTGTAATGGTGGATACATGACATTATGCATTTTCTAAAACCCAAAGAATACACACCACTATAAGTGACCCTAATATAAACTATATGCTTCATTTAATAACAAGGTAGTAATACTGGTTTATCAGTTATAACAAATGTACCAAATCAATGCAAGGGCAACCTGGGAAGGGAGGAAAGGAAGTATATGGGAACCCTGTGTACTTTCTGCTCATTTTTTAGGTAAACCTAAAACTGCTGTTAAAAAAAGTAAAAAATCACCACCAGAGTAATAGCAGGAATAAAAGCATGAAGGATAGGATGCATAGCAGACAGGGAATGACAGTCAGCTGTATATGTACCTCTGATACTTTTATATTTTTAATTTAAAAAAAAATTTTATTTTAATTCCAGTTAGTTAACATCCAGTGCTGTATTAGTTTCAGGTATACGATATGGTGATTCAACAATTCTATTCATCATCCAGTGCTTGTCACAAATGCACGCCTTAATCCTCATCACCTATTTAACCCATCCCCCCAAACCCCTTCCCTCCGGCAACGATCAGTTTGTACTATATACTTAAAGTCAGTTTCTTCATTTGTATCTCTTTTTTCCCTTTGCTCATTTGTTTCTTAAATTCCACATACGAAATCATATGGTATTTGTCTTTTTCTTATTTCACTTAGCATTATACTCTCTAGCTCCATCCATGTTGTTGCAAATGGCAAGATTTCTCATTTTTTATGGCTGAATAATATTCCAGCGTGCGTGCGCGTGTGTGTACACACACCATATCTCTATCCATTCATTGATCAATAGACACTTGGGCTGCTTTCACAATTTGGCTATTGTAAATAATGCTGCAATAAACAAGGGGTGCATGTATCCTTTTGAATTAGTGTTTTTGTATTCTTTGGGTAAATACCCAGTAGTGTGATTCCTAGATCATAGGGTAGTTCCATTTTTAAATTTTTGAGGAACCTCCCTACTATTTCCCACAGTGGCTGCACCAGTTTGTATTTCCACTAGCAGTACAAAAGGGTTTGTTTTTCTCCACATCCTTGCCAACACCTGCTATTTGTGTTGTTGATTATAGCCATTCTAACTGGTGTGAGGAGATAACTCATTGTAGTTTTGATTTGCATTTCCCTAATAAGTGATGAGCATCCTTTCATGCATCTGTTGGCTATCTGGATGTCTTCTTTAGAGAAATGTCTGTTCATGTCTTCTGCCCATTTTTAATTGGATTATTTGTTTTTTGGGTGTTGAGTTTTACCAGTTCTATACATATTTTGGATACTAACCCTTCATCGGATATGTCATTAGTAAATATCTTCTCCCATTCAGCAGGTTGCCTCTTAGTTTTGCTGACTGTTTCCTTTCATGTGCAGAAGCTTTTAATTTTGTTGTAGCCACAACAGTTTATTCTTGCCTTTGTTATCCTTGTCTCAGGAGACTAGAAAAAAGTTGCTACGGGCGATGTCAAAGAAGTTGCTGCCAGTGTTCTCTTCTAGGATTTTTATGGTTTCAGGTCTCACATTTAGGTCTTTAATCCATTTTGAATTTATTTTTGTGTATGGTGTAAGTGGTCCAGTTTTCCCAACACCATTTCTTCAAGAGACTTTCACCCAATGGATATTCTCTCCTGTCCTATCAAACATTAATTGACCATACAGTTGTGGGTTTATTTCTGGGTTTCCTATTCCGTTCCATTGATCTACATGTCTATTTTTGTGCTAGTATCATGCTGTTTTGATTACTACAGCTTTGTAATGCAACTTGAAATCTGGAACTGTGATGCCTCCAGCTTTGCTTTTCTTTTCCAAGACTGTTTCGGCTATTTGGGGTCTTTAGTGATTCCATACAAATTTTAGGATTGTTTGTTCTATTTCTGAGAAAAATGTTATTGGTATTTTCATAAGAACTACATTAAATGTGTACATTGTTTTAGGTGTATAGAGATTTTAACAATATTTATTCTTCTAATCCATGACCATGGAATGTCTTTCCTTTCTGTCACCTTCAATTTCTTTCATCAGTGTTTTACAGTTTTCAGCGTATAGATCTTTCATCTCTTTGGTTAGGTTCATTTCTAGGTATTTTATTATTTTTGGTGTCATTGTAAGTGGGATTGTTTTCTTAATTTCACTTTCTGATGCTTCATTATTGGTGTATAAAAATGCACCATATTTGTATCTTGCAACCTTAACGAATTTGTTTATCAGTTCTAGCAGTTTTTCGGTGGCCTTTTGGGTTTTCTACGTAGAGTATCATGTCATCTGCAAATAGTGAAAGTTTTACTTCTTCCTTACTGATTTGGATGCCTTGCCTTTCTTTTTGTTGTATGATTGCCGCTGCTAGGTCTTCTAGTACTATGCTGAATAAGAGACTACATCTTTATTTTGTTCCATACTTTAGGGGAATCTCTCAGTTTTTCCTCATTAAAGATGAATGTTAGCTGTGGGTTTTTCCTATATGGCCTTTATTATGTTGAGGTATGTTCTCTCTAAACCTACTTTGTTAAGGGCTTTTATCATGAATGGATGTTGTATTTTGTCAAATGCTTTTTCTGGGTTTACAGAAATGATCACATGGTTCTTTTCCTTTCTCTATTGATGTGATGTATCGTGTTGATTTGCTAACACTGAATCACCCTTGAAATCCAGGAATAAATCCCACTTAATCATGGTGCATGATTTTTAATATATTGTTGGATTTGGTTTGCTAGTATTTTGTTGAAGATTTTTGCATCTATGTTCATCAGGAATATTGGCCTATAGATCTCTTTTTTAGTGGTGTCTTTATCTGGTTTTGGTATCAGGGTAATATTGGTCTCATAGACTAGACTTGGGAGTTTTCCTTCCCTTTTGTTTTTTGAAATAGTTGGAGAAGAATAGGTATTAACTCTTCTTTAAATGTTTGGTTTGCCTATGAAGCCTTCTGGTCCTGGACTTTTGTTTGTCAGGAGATTTTTTATTACTGACTCAATTTCTTTGCTGGTAATAGGTCTATGCAAATTTCTTCCTATTTCAGTTTTGGTAGTTTATATGTCTCTAGGAATTTATTTCTTGTAGGCTGTCCAATTTGTGGGCATATAGTTCTTCATAATATTCTCATATAATTGAATTTCTGTTGCTTTGATTGTTATTTCTCCTCTCTCATTTGTGATTTTGATTCCTTTCTCCTGTTTTTCCTTGATAACTCTGGCTAGAAGTTTATCAATTTTACTGATTTTCCCCCCCAAAGAACCAGCTCCTGGTTTCATGAATCTGTTTTATTGTTTTCTTAGTTCTATATCATTTATTTCTGTTCTAATCTTTATTATTTCCGTCCTTCTGTTGGTTCTAGGTTTCATTTGTTGTTCTTTTTCTAGCTCTTTTGGTGTAAGTTTAGGTGGTTATTTTGAGATTTTTCTTGCTTCTTGAGGTAGGTCTGTATTGTTATAAACTTCCCTCTTAGAACTGCTTTTGCTGCATCCTAAAGGTTTTGGATCATTGTGTTTTCATTTTTGTGTTCATGTATGTTTTTTCTTTTACTTCCTGGTTGGTCCATTTATTCATTGTTTAGCATGTTATATAACCTCCATGTATTTGTGGTCTTTCCAGATTTTTTTCTTGTAGTTGATTTCTAGTTTCACACCATTATGGTCAAAAAAGATGCATGGCAGGTCTTCAATCTTCTTGAATTTGTTGAGGCTTGCTTTTTGGCCTAACATGTGAACTATTCTGGAGTATGTTCCATGTAAACTTATTTTTTATTCCTATTTTTTTTCTTTTTCTTTCTTTCTTTCTTTCTTTTCTTTCTTTCTTTCTACAAATACTGTTACTCTGGCTTTCCTTTGACATCCATTTGTATGATAGATGTTTCTCCATCCCCTCACTTTCAGTCTGCAGGTGTCTTTAGGTCTAAAATGAATCTCCTGTAAGCAGCGTATAGGTGAGTCTTGTTTTTTAATCCATTCTGTCACCATATGTCTTTTGATTGGAACATTTAGTCCATTTATATTCAAAGTGATTATTGATGGATATGTATTTATAGCCATTTTATTACTTGTTTTGTGGTTGTTCCTGAAGTTTTTTTCTGATCCTTTCTTTTTTCTCTTTCATGGTTTGCTAGTTTTCTTTAGTGATATACATTTGGATTCCTTTCTCTTTATCCTTTGCATATCTATTAGTAATTTTTGATTTGTGGTTACCATTAGGTTTGTATGTAACATCTACAGCATACAGCAGTCTATATTAAGTTGATGGTGGTTTTAGTTTGATTCCATTCTTTACTCCTCTTCTCTACACGTTTTAGGTATATGGTGAATATTTATATCCTTTTATTTGTGAGTTCCTTAACTGATTTTTGAGAGAAATATTCATTGTTACTGCTTTTGTGTTTCTTACCTATATACTGCCACTTTTGGTCTTTTCTTTCCACTCCAAGAGTCCTCTTGAATGTTTCTTTTAAGGCTAGTTTAGTGGTCACAAACTCCTTTAGTTTTTGTTTGAGAAACTCTTTATCAAGTCTTCTTCTATTCTGAATGACAGTATTACTGCATAGGGTATTCTTGGCTGC
This sequence comes from Prionailurus viverrinus, assembly GCF_022837055.1. Taxonomy (NCBI): domain Eukaryota; kingdom Metazoa; phylum Chordata; class Mammalia; order Carnivora; family Felidae; genus Prionailurus; species Prionailurus viverrinus. The sequence goes on along the minus strand of NC_062564.1, from coordinate 49,541,346 downwards.
AGATTCTTCCTATTCAGCACTTTGAATATCATGCCACTCCCTTCTGGCTTGCAAGATTACTGCTGAAAAATCTGATAGCCTTACAGGTTTCCCTTGTATATAACTGTGTTTTCTGTTGCTGCTTTTAAGATTTTTTTTTAACCATTACTTTTTTAATTTTAATTTTAATTTTAATTACAGTATGTCTTGTCTTAGATCTGCTTTTGTTGCGGGTTCTCTGTGCCTCCTGGATGTAGATACCTGTTTCCTTCCCCAAATTAGGGAAGTTTTCAGCTATTGTTTCTTTAAATAAATTCTCTGCCTCCCCATTCTCTTCTTTTTCTGAGCCTCCTATAATATGAATGTTAGTTATTATGTTTGATGGAGTCACTGGGTTAAGTCTATTCCAATTTTGCATAATTTTTTCCTCTCTTTTGTTCAGCTTGATTACTTTCCATTATTTTGTCTTGTAGGTCATTAATCTGTTCCTCTGCTTCTTCCAGCCTGCTGTTCATTCCATCCAGCATGTTTCTCATTTCATTTATTGAGCCCTTTATCTCTGCTATGTTATTCCTGAAATCTGTGTTAAATATCTCACTCATGTCTTCCAGTCTTTTCTCAAGTCCAGTGAGTATCATTACAATCATTGCTTTAGGTGTGTTACTCATATTTGTTTTGCTTAGATCTCTGGCCATGGCCTTGTCCTGTTCTTTCATTTGGGATAAATTTCTCTGTCTTCTCATTTTGTCTAAGTCTGTGCCTCTTTCTGTATGTTAGGTAAGTCAGCTACATCTCCTGTTCTTAAGGGTAATGGCCTTACGAAGATGAGGTCCTGTATTGCCCTGCTGTGTAGAGTCCACTGTTCCCCAGGGCCAGGTGCTTCTGGGAACGTCTCCAAAATGTGCTGCATTTGGTGTGTTATTTTGTCCTGGCTACTCTATACTTCAGGCCAACTGTCTGCAGAGGCTCTCTTTGCCTTTTGTGAACAGTGTTTGGTCCCTGACCTGAATGTGGCGCATGTTTTTTTTTTTGTTTTTTTTTTCCAGAAAAAGGAATTTTGGCTTTTTATTCCTTTTAAGACTTTCTGTAGTACTTTTTTCTTGCTTTACCATTCACTTTGGATTTGCATTACCTCAACTCTGTGGAGATAAGACAAGGACAGAGAGTCCTCATTTAGAAATCATTTCCTAATTTTACATTTTAAGAGTCAATATTTAAAAAAGAAAAACCTTCTTAACCTCCCCAACCCCACACCTGCTCCTGAATAATCTAGTTTAATGCAGGCCTATAAATTTTTTCATCAAAAAACACTTAAGTAACAAGAATTGTTGTTTAAAAATGTAGGGAAATTAAATTTCCAGTCATTTTACCCCTATAACAGATGGAACTCAAGTATTTGATATCAATGGTGTTTCCTTAGCACATCACTTTTTAGTTGTTCTGTTAGCATGTTGGCTGAGAGTCTTCTTAATCGCTCTTTTCTTCTCTTTGATACTGTCTATACTCTGGCTTCAGCTCCCATGTGTTTTTGTGGATTCCTTTTACATTCTGAACACCAATTTCTTTCAAGATTTCCTTTAGGTACCCCACAAGTTGTTTTGTGATGTCCACCAAATCCTTAAGATTGTAATACTCATGTTTTTTAAATGCTGAAAATAGCATGTCTAAAACATGTTGTTTATCAGCTTGAGCTCGTTTTCCATCTTTCTTTTTCCTTTCATATTCAATATTGTATTGATGATTAGCAACAGGTTTATAATTCGTTGTCACAACTTTGTCCAGTTGTGATAGCCTTACAGGTTTGGAAGATTCTTCTATTTGCAATCTCTTTAATCTCATGTAGTTTTCACTGGCAGCAGGTTGGCATTCACCTCTTTGTACGACTATTCCTTCCAATGAAAGTTTATTTGATGAGCCTCTCAGTAAAGACTGTCAAGGTCTGTCCTCCAACACTTTGTAAGACAAATGGATGTTCTCTAGGAGTGCTGACAGAAGCTGGTTTTCTGCCAATATCGTGACTATTTGCAAGAGCCTCATTCAAACTAAATGACACCTCAGTCCTTCCTTGATTCTTAGCAATCCGCAGTTTCCCAACTTTACCTCTTTCACAGGATTCGGCCCATTGCTGGGACGAGTATTTAGGGAAACTTGATGAGCCATACTCTGGTGTTCTGTTTGGCACTGGTCAAATCGAGTTCTTCAAGTTTGGCCATCAGTCTGTTGACGGTAGAGGTGAATAGGCCAGAGCAGCAGCCCAGGAGCCTGGGGTCCTGTGGCACGAAGGACTGGGGAACTTGGTATGCCGCGACCAGAGGCTGACTGTGAAGAAGCGGAGTCCACCTGCCAGGATATTGGGAATCCCCGGAAAGCGAATGTGGCATGTTTTAACTAGGTATACTCTGGTCTGCTTGTGAAATGAGACCTGTTGCCACTGCTGCCAGAACGGAGGTTCCACAAAAGTCTCAAGTCAGGAGACACAGTATAAGCAGGAGTATGAGCCAGTCTCCTGGGGGAAGGGACTGGTCACGCCAGGACTGAGGCAAGCAAGGCTGGGAAGGGCAGTTCCCATGGAGCCCAGGGAGGTGGAGCTTGGTGTAAACAAGTTAGGTGGCGAGTATGGGCACTGTGCTGGTTGCTGCAGGTGGCCCCATGCTTATGCTGAGGGATGGGGGAAGGAAATGGCACTGGCCAGTTC